>NC_087390.1:2030000-2367500 GCF_963675165.1 Halichondria panicea
CATGTGCTGCATTTGGTCTTTCTCCCACTGATATCGCTTCATCTGATTCTCCTCCAGTTCAGAACGAGTCTTCATGTACGCGTCATAGTTACCCTACAGCAATGGAAACAATCAACAGCTGAACATCTAAAGTAGTGCTAGGCCATCCATAGCTAACCATGCAGTGACTATAAGGCAATTAACACACCAATCTTTAATTGTTTCTCAGACACTTGCAAACGAGACATTTACACATGCACCTACTTAATTGCTGTTGTATAGGCCACTTAAATTTGGTCAACAATGGATATTTGAACAGTATAATACATACAGAGGACAGCAACAACTGAACCAAGACTCTGGGCAACAATTGTTATAATTATAGTGATAGAACATATCCTCTCACCCCATAGTATTTGAGGCTGTTGAGGTGGAAGTGGATGATGTTAGTGCACACTCCATTGAGGAAGTCCTGAGAGTGAGAGACCAGCACTAGGATACGCTTGTACCTGAGGGGAGGGGGCAAATGATGATAAATAAATTAAACAACATTGCTCGGAGCTCAAGCACAATGTAGCCATAACACAATACTGATAAAGGTAATTTATTATCCTGCTTTAGTGTACATGCAGTGAAAACAGACTGAAGTGTGACATGGAGTACAATAAGGCTGCGTGTCTTATAAGAAAAACTAAACAAACCATAATTATAGTTCTACACAGTTACACCCCTTGTGGGTTGTAAGCTAGCATTGAGCAAATGGATTATTAGGAGACCAAACTTTGTACATAATCAAGAGGATGTGGTTATTAAACATTCTTAATGCTTTTGACAGAAAAAAGACATAAGTGAAAATTGTCATGAATTCAAGAGCGCTTCTGATTCTCCTCTGCCTCTTTGCAGCATCAGCTTCCCAGGAAGATGATAACACATGCAGTGTGATTGTTATGAGCAAAGAAGAGCTGGCAGGAACAATACGATCCCAAGTTGCAGTGGCTTTATCAAGGGGAGTGATCGACACACCAGTATCTTCAACTTGCAGCCTTAATGAAACAGTGGTGACAAGAATTGTAGAGAGGACAGTGACAAGAATTGTAGAGAGATCGTTGAATGAGATATTGGAGAAGGTAGAGAAACTGATAAAGCCTATAGCTACTAAGCTATCCCAGTTGGAACAGCCAGGAATTTTCCCCAGCCATCCAGCATCTTCTTGCAAAGAGATTCACAAATACGACAAAAGCACTCCATCTGGCAATTACTGGCTAAGAGCTTCGAATGGAACCGCTATAAAGATATATTGCGACATGACGTGGACGTGCGGAGGAGTCACTGGTGGGTGGATAAAGATAGCTGAGCTTGATATGACCAACCTCGTACACCAGTGTCCTGAAACTCTAAGTGCCCACGTTCAGAGTGGAAAGCGTATTTGCGCACGAAAAACTGATGCAGGTGGGTGTACATCAGTGATCTATCCCACACATGGAGTTGGCTACAATGAAGTGTGTGGCAGAGTTATAGGATATGAGCTCTCTACTCCAGACGGTGCCTACAATTATTATCGGTCATCAATCAACGGTCCTTACATTGACGGGATTAGCCTTACTTACGGTAGTCCAAGACGACATATTTGGAGCTTTGTGGCTGGTTTAAAAAAGTGCGACTGCACCAACAACAACAATTTTAATGGACACCCAACAACATTTGTGGGACAAGATTACTTTTGTGACGATGCAGCTTTCACGATGGATCCACTATGGGATAAAGGAGGGTGTGGCCCAGAAACACAATGCTGTACACGTAACCTTCCACCGTGGTTTTACAAGAACTTGGCTCCGAGTTCAAGCAATAATATCGAAATGAGAATTTGTCGAGATGAGCCAGTTACAAACGAAGATGTTCTATTGGAGAAAATTGACTTGTACATACGTTAGAACAATGAAGTGTGGATTAGAAGAGAAACAAGTAGAAAACTGGATAAATTTGATTGATTTCTCTGAGTGTCTGATTGATTGCACAGTTAATTCTTTGTACATGTGTACACCTACCCACACAAACACATCCATAAAGAAAGGCTTCCCTATCTTTGGTTACAGACTTTTGTCTATACAGTAAATGGATTCATAACTTTAAAACCATGCATGAGGGTATAGTACAGCTTATTTAGAGATAATGAAAGCACCGCGGGTGCTGATGCCTCAGTGGAGGCGCCAAACTTTTACGGCAATGAAGCACAGTGCTAGCAGACTATTTAATAATACACAAATGTACATTAATTGAACATAATACATTTGCATGCAGGGAATGGTGAAAGAGTGGGAAATGATCAACCATGATTGTTGCTAAAAAGGATGCCAAAAGTACAAAGTCTAAAATTAATGGATGCTGCATCAGTATATTAGCAGAGCTAACTACTAAGTAGAGTAGCAACACTCCATGGACAAGTTTTGCTACTGACTCTTCTGAAAATGCTGCAATGGCATTCCAAGTAAGCAAAACTAGGAACAACTCGAGAGCGAAGCCGCACTATTTTGCAAATCCACGAATTAAAAGGAAAAGTGAGTAGAAGCTCTTCCTTGCACTTCATTGATCCTTGAGCAGCTGTAGCAGTCTACACAGAAAGACAGACACACCGTACCATATACCTTGCTTGCGCATGCGCATGCACCAAGGCAAAACTACTAAGTTATATCTTGCTACACAAGTCTGAAGAGTGTGAAACAGCCTTTAAAGTAAGCAAAACTACCCATAACTTAAAAACGACTAGAAGCCTATAGAAACTTTTGCTTGCACTTCATTCAACATTGAACATGCAGTCTACGTACACAGACACACACAAACACACACTACCGTATATATATATATATACCTTGTTGCGCATGAGGAGCACATAAGGTATAATAAAGGACGATCACAGACAGAGTACGATAATTATAGAACTATAAAAAAATTATGATTATAGGGTTCAATATCCACACAAACAGATACAAGAAACAGATATAGCAGCAATTGAACCAACAGCAAAAATGAAAGCACCGCAGCCTCGGTCCCAGGCCGATTTTTTTTTAATAGAACAAAGTTGTAGGCGACCTAGCGTTCAATTGGAGAGGGATCGGCCTGGGGTCGAGGCTAGCACCAGGTGCTGATGCCTCGGTGGAGATGCCAAAGCTAAAGCTACTAATAGCTTAATTATAATTTATACACACGATGAACAATTTTGCATTACACACAAATGTAATAAATTTTCTGCATGCAAACTCGAAGAGTAGGTAATAATCGACCATGAATGTTGTTAAAAACGATCGATGCCAAAAGTTCAAGTCTAAAATTAATGGCTGCCATCAGCAGAGCCTTGCAGCTCTCTTCTCACTCTTGCAGCTACCAATAGCTAGCATTCTAGTGCAGAGCTAACTACTAAGTAGAGTAGCAACACTTCTGAAAAGGCTGCAATGGCATTCTTAAGTAAGCAAAACTAGGCACAACTCGAGAACAAAGCATTATTTTGCAAATCCACGAATTAAAATCCAAGAAAACATTACTAGAAGCCTATATATAGAAACTCTTACTTGCACTTCATTGATCCTTGAGCAGCTGTAGCAGTCTACACAGACAGACAGACAGACACACACACACACATACACACTACCGTATACCTCACTTGCGCATGCGCACCGAGGCACAATTAACCATAAGTATACCATATAATACTGTAATATTACATGTACGCATTATACATGTCCATCAGCAAAACAATGAACTACGTATAGGAGCTACATGTAGTCAGTCATAATCCTCAACGAACATAAAAGTCGATTTTCTCAACAAGAATGTCCTCGACTAGAGTAGTTCCACCTCTGCAGACTCTCATTTCAAGGCTATCTGACGTCTTGTAGTGCAGTTTTCTGTAGAACCACGGGGGGGAGTTGAATGTACAGCACTCATTGTTTGGACCACACCCAGCTCCATCCCATAGTGGATTATCAGTGAACACCTTGAAATTGTCGTAATAATTCTGATATTTCTTCGTTCCAGTATCACAGAAATAGTCCAAGCCCACAAAACTTGGTGGAGCACTACCTCGATTGTTTCGGTTGATACAAGGGCAATAGTTGCCTCTAGTTTCATCTAAAGAAGTTATAAAGGTCCAAATATGGTGCTTATCACTGTTAGGTCCATGAGAGACGATAACTCCATCTACGTAATTGTTTGTAATCCGTCCAAAACGAATGCCGTTTGTATATCCTTTCTGGTAAGCAATAACTCTACCACAAATTTGGTTGTATTGTACACCACCTGTTGAGTAATGCACTGATTCGCAGCCCCCATGTGTGAAGGTAGTTGCACAGAGAGTCTTGTTGTTGTGTTCAGCAGCATAAAAACCATCAGGACACTGGCTTCTTGGATCAGTCATATCAAGCTGTGTGAGTCTCATCCAACCTCTAACATTTCCACAAATCCTACTCATATCACAATATACCTTTTCAGCAGAAGTGCTTGATGTCTGCAGCCAGTAATAACCGGATGGACTACTGCTGTCCCTCTCAAGAATGTCCTGACACGAGGCATATGTATCACAAGGGCAGTTCAAAGCTTCTTGCAAACCAGTCAATTTCTCTTTATCGAGCTTCACAATTCGTTTATAGATTTCGTCCGTGATTTTTGTTGTGCTGATATTGCAATTCGATATACTAGAGCTTGGAGTTTCAGCCATTATTTTCGACTGAATTTCTTGAGCCAAGTCTTCTCTTGTCATGACGACTACATTTGAGGAGCACGTTTGCGTGTCCTCATGGCCCCAGGCTGTAGCCAAGAACAGAAACGAAAAAAGAACCAGTTGATGCATTTCAATCTTCACAAAAAAATTAACACAAGCTGACTTTGATGGACTGATTTATGCAAGAGTTTTTATACACCTACACACAAGAGAAAAGATTTCCCCCGGGGGAGGGGGGACATCATCCTATTACGGTTATTTAATCTATACTGTAAAATGGCTTCAGCACTTTTAGTTTCAACCATGGTAGTAGCTATCTATACTAACAGACTATAAAATTATTATATGCGAAATGGTATTTATCATAACCAACATCAGAAAGTGAAAGAATACTAAGTGATAAATACATTGTGAAAGCTAGTATAGTAAAGGAAAAACTTGCTAACTAGTTGCTTAAGCCTCCCACTCACTTCTGTCTGAGAGTGGGGTTCAATTGAACCCAAAGAATTCCCTCTAGATCCGCCACTGGTAATTTAGACCATGGTATTAGTTATCTAGATACTGTGGTATGATAAGCAAGAATATTACCCTGGGAATGTTTGCTTGGGGGACAGACGTAGACTAACAGACTATGTGAAATGGTTCTTTATCATGCCACAAACTTCCTAACTTCCTCTTAGTACCAGGCTGTAACCACATCAGAAACAAAAATTCTTCCAGTGTTGATAAACTTCTCACAACAAAATGGACACGCTGACAATGATGAGAACCAAACTGTATATACACACAAGAGAGAGGATTCTTTGGGGTAAATATTACCCTACTTAGGTAGAGCACACTTCAATCTCTATAGGCTTCAGTCTTTTAGTTTCCACCATAGTAGTAGTTATCTAGATACTGTGGTATGATGATAAGTAAGGATATTACCCAGATCTAGACTAACAGACTACCGGTTAGTAAGCGCATGCGCCTATAGGGAAAAGAGCAGGCCTCTATGCGCCTATTATCCGGATGCGCTTATAGAGATTAACCACACCCATGACGTTTCAATGAAGCAAATCTCCATTAGCTAGCTCGATCGCTTGTCTGCACTTGAAGAGGTCTATAGTAATATCTGACAGCAGTAACTATCTGACAGCAGTAACACAACATACCGGTAGTGAAAGAGACTTAGCATCTATAAAAAAAAAAGTGTGGAGACCAGTTGTTGGGCAGAGAACTGTGCAGAAAACCATGCGCCTTCTATCAAGGCTCTTGGTCTGCTAACCAGTATGCGCCTATTAGTTGATGTATTCTTATTGACCAGATTATACGGTATGTGAAAATGGTTTCAGGCTGTAAACCAACATCAGAAACGAAAAAGAACCGAATACTTCCAGTCGATAAATTTCTCCAACAAAATGGACACAAGCTGACAATGATAGAATGCATGATTAGAACAAGAGTTTTTATAACATATATACACACAAGAGAAAAGATTCCCTGCATAGGTTGTTGATGATTAATGCAATGCTTACTACGTTATGAGTTTTGTGGTAATACGTGCTGTTTTGTACAACTTCTTTGCTGTGCGCAGGGCCCCATGCTCAGAGGCCCTGCCCTTTTTCTCTTCGTTATTGCCATTACCCACTATCTCTCACCCAGTTATTGTTTTGCTAAACACAGTAAGAATTTGTTACAAAAGTAACCAAGCATTGAAAAATGTAAACACAATGAATATACTTATTACTAGAAAGCACAATCAACTATAAGAAGATTATAGATTATTATGATTATTATCATTCACATGTACTGTTTCAATTTTTTGTTCGTTTTGTGCTTTTCCTGGTCAGTAATTTTTATCATATAATTATAGTGAATTTTTGGCAAGCTATAATTATAATGTTTGTGATGTTTTCCCTTACAGTGTTGAGCAAACATGCAAGTGTTGGATGTGTGGGTGGATGATTGTGAACTCAGTTATTCGCGGTTCATTTTTACCCAACTTGTATTTTGATTCTAAAATCATTATCAACAGTAGGCCACTCGGCTGTACATGTTCATGGCGTTGTAACGGATTGGAGTTATGCACTCGCCGAATTTCTTGTTTCTTCGCTTTTTCGCGCTTTTCTTTTCCTGGCAATCCTAGCAACGTTCACATTGCAAATGTTTTTTTAGTTTGATTCCCTTTCTTTTTCAGTACAGCAGTATTTTTATACTCTTCAATAATGAAATGTGAAATGCCTAAGAGGAATGTCAAGAAGCAAGAGAAGTTCAAGAAGAGAAGAGAAGACAGGCCATGCAGACTGGAATATAATTATGAACACATAATTCTTATTACAGTGTTCATTTATCTATGTATGTTAAATACTAGAGTGTATACTTCAAAGTGCAAAAGCATGGAGGCCTATGGTAGATCTAGCCAGTAGCATACCTGAGTTGAGAATGGAGAGAAGTTGGAGAAAAGGACTAGGGACTGTTTGTGTACCGATCGATGTCACAGCCGGTTAACCAGCCACGCCCATCTCATAAGTTGCCATGTGCGTTGCTGTGTCAGTCACTTAAAGATGGCGGAATTGCGTAGGTAAGAAAAGTGGAGCCTGAGAGGTCCTCTGCCTCTTGGAAGCAGACGCAATTCTGAGAAAAACGCCCATGGTCCGGGTTCTAGTCGACTAGAGGCTGTATCTAGAATCTTCTGAACATGTCTGTACAAGGAGGAAATGCTTTCCAAGAATGTTACTTACTTACTTACTTACTTACTTACTAACTTACTTACTTAGTCAGTCAGACAAAACGCGGTGAAATACGAAAATAGTGCAATTTTTCAAATATCAATAGTAATGCATGAGAATATTCATTGACTATAATTTCACACATTTAGACAGATAAAAGGCTAACTAAGCTATCTGTCAACTCAGTTTCTTGCTGTGGCCCTTCCCTGCAGAAATAGAGCAGTCTAAACACGAGTCAAAATTTGTGCAATAATTGAAAACACACACAACTGCACTGTCAATCCTATGTACAACCTACTGGTTGTACTAATACTTATTACTAGAAAGCACAATCAACTATAAGCACTTTGAAGCAAGGACAAACAAGATGCATCAAGTACAGCTAACCATAGTCTTTTATCTGTTAGCTGTTAGCATGGCTCAGGGGGATGATGGAAATTGCAAAGCAAGTGTGGTTGTCATGAGCAAAGAAGAGATTTCAAGAGAAATTCAATCGCAGATAACTCGAGTTCTAACCAAGGGATCGATAACACCCTCAGTAATAGTAAACAATGAGAACGTGACATTCATTGTACAGAGAGAAATTGACAAACTATTTGAAAAAGTTAAGAACCTTATTCAACCAATAGTGACAGAGTTAGCGACTTTGCTGAAACCAGGAAGATCACCTAGCCACCCAGCTTCTACATGCAAGGCCATTCTCAATCAAGACAAAACCAGCCCGTCTGACTTCTACTGGCTAAAAGCTTCGAATGGAACCGCTGTAAAAATGTACTGCGATATGACCAAAACTTGCGGAAGAGTCACTGGTGGGTGGATGAAATTAGCTGACCTTGATATGACACAAAATTTGAGCCAGTGTCCTGAACCATTGTATCAAAACACACAACATGGAAAGAATCTGTGCACTAGAAGGGATACGAGAGCAGGCTGTTCGGAAGTGCACTACCCAAGTAACGGAATTGCCTTCAGTGAGGTATGTGGCAGGGTGATAGGCTATCAATCAGGCTCTACGGACGGTCCATATAATGGACACTTCACAGGAGCAGGCATTGACACCCCCTATATTGATGGAGTAAGCCTAACGCACGGCCACCCGAGGCACCACATTTGGACATTCATAGCAGCATTGGATGAGGTGGGAGATTATCGACAGGGAACGTGTGAATGCACCAACATAAATCAGCGAGGATATTCACCAGCAAATTTTGTAGGCAATGACTATTTTTGTGACACAGGTAGCGAGCACAAACTCCATTCATTAAACCCTGATGATCCACTATGGGATGGAGCTGGATGCGGTTCAAATAACGAGTGCTGCACGTTTCGAAACCCCCCTTGGTTCTATAAGAAACTGGGAAAGAATATTGAAAATAACGTTGATATGAGGCTGTGTAGAGATGAGCCGGTAACAAACGAAGATGTTCTATTGGAGAAAATTGACTTGTACGTACGTTAGAACTATGGCTATATAGAGTGTGGATTAGAAAAGAAGCAAATACAAATGAAAGTAGATAGTTAAAACAATGAGAAGAAACAAGTAGAAACTGAAAGTAGATATGAATATAATTATTTCACTGATTGATTGCACATCCGTATTACTTGCGAGCATCAAACATATGCGAACTTTGCGAGAGTTGATCAATTCGCAACAGTAAAATCGCAAAACCTAAATTATTACTAGTAAATACACACGATCCTTGCCAAAACGCAATAGTTAGATCGCAAAAGGTCAAATTTTCTGCTGATTTGGCTCATTCGCAAAGGTTTTTCATCTGCAAAATATTCTAGTAATACGGTACACCACACAACAGAAGGGCTTCCCTAGGTATTACCCTATCTTGATTACTAAATAAACTTTTGTCTATACAGTAAAAATGGCTTCACAACTTTGGTTTCCATGCATGCATACATGTAGTATTGTGGTAACTAAGTACTGTGGTACGATAAGCAAGCCCCAGATGCATGGGAATGTGTACTTGGGGGACAACCTAGACTAACAGACTATGGGAAATGCAGGGCTTCATCTAATTGGGGGGGGGGGGCAGAGGTGAACCTCCCCCCCCTCCCAATTTTGTAGAATAATGACATCACCATTAGTACTGTCTATAGTGTGCAATATGGAACTAGATGCACTATATAGCATGTAATAGGAGGTGTGGTCAAACATTTGCGGCGTGTTTACTCGCGCCCAAACCTTCAATCATAGATGAAACCCTGAAATGGTTTCTTAATCATGTCACAAACCTCTTGTATAGGGCAGCACAGACATTTTTAATGAAATGTACACAGAGCAAGGTACATATACAATATACCGGGGCTACTAAATGTTTGGTAAAGGAAGCTACAATTTGAGAGAGACCACTATTTAAGAGAGGCGTTTAATATGTTAGCCTAACGCTCCAGCAAATTCAATCAACTTCAGGTTACCATCAAAGGTTATTCACCTGCACAAACTCAAACTCTGCCATGAGAAAAAGCAACAAGCTGCTACTTAATGGCTGCCACGTGCATAAATGCTAGCCTCAGATAGAGTCAGAGGCTATACTATTTGAGAGCGGCTACTAAAATGCTTAATTTTGCTGGCAAAGGAGGCTACTATTTGAGAGCGGCCTCATACAAGAGCGGCCTCTGATCAAGCATATACGGTAATTACAGTGAAAGGGGACAAACTTGCAAAATGATAACAACAAGATAAGATAAGATAACAATCACACACACACTACATATCATTGAGCCAAGAACAGAAACGAAAAAAGAACCAGTTGACGCATTTCGATCTTCACAAAAAATTGACACAAGCTGACTATGATGGACTGATTTACGCAAGAGTTTTTATACACCTACACACAAGAGAAAGGATTCCCCCGGGGGAGGGTGGGACATCATCCTATTACGGTTATTTAATCTATACTGTAAAATGGCTTCAGCACTTTTAGTTTCCACCACGGTAGTAGTTATCTAGGTAGTGTGGTACGATAAGCAAAAATATTACCCTGGGAATGCATGCTTGGGGAACAGACGTAGACTAACAGACTCTGTGAAATGGTTCTTTATCATGCCACAAACTTCCTATATACCAGACAATACTGTACAACTGACTTGGCGGTTTTTAATTTGGCATCCAGGCGTGCTGCAATGAGGTTGTGTCCACCGGAATTTGATGGTTTTTAATTTGCCGAAAATCCGTCAGCCAAATTAAAACACCCACCAAATATTCTGGTTATACGATACTAACTTTTAGTTGGATGAAAAAAATCACCCCCCATGAAACACATAATTATGGATAGGCGTGGCAAAGAAGTACGGTGGCCTGATAGCTACTCTATAGTAGTAAAAGGCTAAGGGCTAAGTAGCTAAGCGAACTATCAACTTCGAAGGTACGTATGTACGTATACATAATTTATAATATAAAGCGAAACCTGATACACTGACAACTTAATAGTAATAACAAGATAACAATCACACACACACTACACACACACACTACATATCATCGAGTCTGTACGACGTATCGTAACTGTTCTCGATCAGTCGAGCAGGGAAGCCATCGTCCAATGACGTCATGGTCCTCTCCTTCTTCTTTACGATCTTCAGCTTAATAATTCTATACAAAATGACTGAGGTGTACGCAATGATATACACGAGGGGCAAATAGATCAAAGCAGTCTGTAGCACAACAGCCTCGTACACAAACCGTGTTGAGAAATTCACAGACGATGAGTACACAAACATGGTGAAGCCGTTCACTAGGGCAATGTTTGCGTAGATTAGAGTATCAATGATGTTATGCCATTTCTCGCGGTAGGGCCAGATTATCACGTGAACAATCAGTATCAGTATGATCTCAACCTCTACAACGGTGTAAAACATTAGCGGAGTCTCGGTGAAATTGAAAGTGCACAGTATCACTAACCGGTACACAAACTGGAGCCCGGCAAAATACCGGCAATTATCTTTGTAGCAGCTCTGAAATGAATCAAGTAGAGGCTTCATCTTATCGATAATGCTCACATGACAAGACTTGTGTCGGAGACGATAACTAAACTGTCTGCATTTTGAGACTATTTTGTAGACGGCCTGTCGACCGAGGGGGTACCAAATGAGGAGAAAAGGAGGGGGCACACACACAATGAAAGCTACAAAAAGTGCGGGGAAAGCGTACGGCAAATGCTCTGTTGACATGTAACGAATGTTGCCGCTAAAATATACCACTTTGAGGGGATCGTGTCTCGACGGTTCATGTGCCATTCCCGTCAACCTCCCGGGAATGAGAATATTGAGCGAAACTTGAGCACATTTGATATAGCAAGTGATTAGAAAGGCAGACAGTCCGTGTATGATGTACGACTTGATGGTGGTGAATCTAAACTGTCGACAACATCTCACATTCAATTTATACTTGTTTACGATCAAAATTGAAACTAAAACCAGCAAAAAAGCATAAAACACAGTCACAAATTTGAATGCCAAAGTATCAAGTGTGGTGGCCCCTTTCCATAAACAAAATGACAGTGCATCTTCCGTAAAAAAATCCAAGTTGAATACCCGATATATAAACCTATACAAAACAGTGATGTAATAGAGTGACTTCGATTTTAACAGCTGAAACTCCATCATACCATAAGCACCAATCGAAAGTGAGTCTAATACTTGCGCAAAGAGTATAAATCCGTTTAAAGCACCAGATGAAAAGTTAATATTCAATAGTACTATAACTATGAACATGACTGTCAATGGAAGAATTTCAGATAAAATATAGAACAAGAATCCGATATGACAAAGACTATTTTTCTTGCATTTAAAATGCAACGAGTGGTAGAATACGGAATGTCCTTCAGCACATTCACCGCAAAGAAGCCCTTGACGATTTGGACCACACACAAACTTATCAAGTTCTTCGTACGATGCATTGGATGGTAGTGTGTATAATGGTGATATGTGTTGACCACCATAGCAAAACTTTTGAGGGCAAAGACTAGTAAAGATGTGGTGAGGAACCACATAGTGAGACACATAGCCTATCCAGTAGATGTGCTGTACTTGGGCCTCGAACACAGCGCTGTTGCAACTAACACCTTGATAAACCGAATGCGACGTACTGTTCCAATTACAGGTGCAGCTGGGGTACGATATTACTTTACCATGCTCGAGATTATCAGAATAAAACCCGGGAGGACACGGGAGTAATTCAATACTCATCTTCAGCACGAAACGATAATGGCCCGAGCTCTCAAACACAATAGTGCCATTAGCTCCAACCGGACCGTATACCTTGAGTCTATGTTCCGTGATCGATATGTACCCCGGATCTATGATGATTTTGCTACGTCTTTCTCTTATCTGAGCGTGGTACCCCATATTAATTAACGGATAACCTAAATCGTTGCTCACGACAACAGGCAATTCAAACACCTTTCCAGGAACTAGGTAGAGAGTTGAGAGTGAAGTATTATCTAGTTTGAATTTTCTACCAGAAGTTGAAACTTCATCAGTAATCGAAACGTTTTTTGTCGAATGGAATTTCACTTTGCCTATGCATGAAAACATGTTAGAAATGGTCAACTCTGCACTTGGATTGGCAGTACAGAGAAACACACAAGGCTGTATAGAAGTCATGTATATTGAACGCCCCCGCTCCAATTTATTGAACGGGAACTTCAAGAGTGTATTATCTTCAAAGTAAAACGAGACATTTCTTTCGTCAATAGACGAGTTGCCTAGATACTGTATAGGACATTGTGAAGCAGCTCCCAACAATTGTTGTTTACCATACTGAAAAGAATATACAGCACCGCCATTGTGATATGCTTTATTTCGGACAAATTTGAAAATGGCATCATTCCAAAAATACATCACAGAGAAACTAACGAGACCTAGAGCTCCGCCCTCTATACCTTTATTATTCACAAAGTTGGCATTCATGGGAGAATTAAACGTTAGTCTACTAGACACAACCCAAAGAGCGGTACCGATGTTGTTCTCAAAAATAACTGATTGGTTGAAGGTGATGGGCATTTTAGCTACAGTAAAAGTACCAGTGCCGTAAAAACTCTGAGATAACGAACTGTCTATATCAACTAGCACTGTACTGCTCATTTTATTTAAAAGAAACGAACAATTTTTGAATACAGGGTGGGGCCCATTGTAACCAGACGGAGCAAAAAGAATTGAATCAACTGCAGATCCATATTTAGCCAAATTTCCAACAAAATGTGTCGAGTAGCTCAAAAATCTATTCCGTGTATTATCAGAGGCTTTCAGCTGATTGTAAAGCAAGATAAGGCCACCTCCATTTTCAGCATTGTTATTAGTTACGTTACAGTTGTGCACAATCATACTATTATCATGAACAGTATTCGTTATCACCTGATAGGCAATACCACCCCCGCTAAAAGATGCTTCGTTGCCGCTAAAAGTTGAGCCATTTATTGAAATCGAAACACCAGAAGCTCCACCCGCTAAATTAGAATACAAACCACCTCCAGAAATAGCAGAATTGTTACGAAAACTACAGTTACTAATCAGAACAGAGTTATTCTTTGCTCTGCTAGCAAAAATTAACGATAACCCACCACCTCTGCCGAGTCTTTGGTTGTTATGGCTATGACCGCCGATAAGTTTGACAAAACTTCCTTTCTTTGAATTGATTGTTTGGGCTATGTTTGATACGAAACTGCAATTTTTAAATGTGTAAACGGAGTTCTCGCGTTTTTCGCTAAACAGATTACAACTATCGAACAAAACACCGGGATTGCACTGAGAGAATTCAATATAAAATCCACCTCCTCCAGGAAATGTATTCAATTCTTTTTCGGGTACCATATTGAAGAGGAAATGAGACCGTAAGACCTGTATGTTACCATTGGTATTGTACATCGAGACACCGACACCATTACTGTTCCGCACTGTCACACCGAAGAGGGCTACATTCGTACACTTTTCAAAATACAAAGCCGAGCGAAACGCCATTGTTGTCAAGTTAACCGAATCAGATAAGTTGGTACTTGTGCTTTCAAATATGCCACCGCAACCATCAATTATCAAACCCTCCAAGTGAATGTTTTGGGAGCGATTAAACGCAATTCCCGAGGTTTGACCGACACAGCGAATGATCACTTCATCTTGACTAATAATGGAGAGACTGGATACAGTATCAAATAGCAAAACTCTGTCCAGTACAAACACGCCACTATACAGGATAATCTGGCTTGAGAGAGTAATATTGATATAGTTTAGGGATTCGAAAACTTGCTGACAATTTATAGAAAGTGACGTCAAATTAGTCACAGTTGAATTCACAATGCAAATGGTTTCAGCACTAGCCAGCTTCAATAGCAGAAGAGGAAACACAAGAATCGCGAAGAGATGCATCTTCTTCAACGACCTAAAGCTACGTAGCTAACTCTCACCTACTACTAGCTAGCTACAATGGCATATCAAACACAAAATAACAATTACTATATACAAGACTGAAACAAACTTAATTTGCAAAACACTGATAAAACTAAGAAAACAAATTTTTAGTCCCAAAATTAACTAGTTGAAAGTAAAAGCAGATGTTATTGCAATGACCTTGGGATAAAATGACTAGGGAAATTTATGGACGAACTGTTTCAAATTTAGTACACTAGCTGTATACATGCATACATGTACAATATAGACACATGGCAACCATGCTGGTAACTAGATACAGCTGCTGAACAGTAACTACTCATTGTTGCCAAACACTTAACAACACTTCGAGCAACCATCCCCGTAGTAACATATTGAAACAGTCAAAAATGTGCTCATACAGTAAATATAACTTGTGCATACATACCTACTCGAGAATGTAACCATCACATAATACCAATGGCAGTACATACGCCCTTGATTATACGCAATACAGCACAAGGTGAGATACGTACACAGACAGTTAACTCAAACACTCATATTAGCTATTCAACAACTGGTACTACAATCATTAACTCAACTCCGGGTATAATGTGCTTCCTCCGAACTTCATGTGTGCGTTACATAGCACATGATCACGCTAAATATCAAGTGATGGATAATTTTATGCAGAATAGAAGTTATGAATAGGAACCTCAAGCTTGTAGTTTCTTGGCAGGAGATTGAAATGTTAGCAGCCATCGCTAGTTTGGCTTGCTGATAGTCAGCCTCTTCTCTATATACACCATACGGACCTGGTAGGTAACCTATACTGCATGTACTATGTACTGTATAATTACTTAACTCTACAATCGTTTTTGCGAGTATCAAACATTTGCGAGTGCAATTGCAAAAATTAATGGTCTCCTCTAGAGGACCCCAAAAAACACAACATCACAAATACCTGTACCGGTATAGTTGTATGACATCACGATCCTTGCCTGTTTGCATAAGTTAGATTACAAACTTTTTTGTGATTAGGCATACGCAAGAATATCAAAAAACAAATTATGAGCGAAATTTTCAAATGTGTCGCATATTTAGGGGGTTGCCTTAAATCGAATACGGTGGTACGTACGGAACACACACGATGTAAACCGACTCACTTCCTCAGCTCCTCCTCCAACCAGACGCACGCCTCCAGATCGAGATGATTAGTGGGCTCGTCCAGTAGCAAGATGGTGGGACGTACGAAGAGCGCTCTGGCCAATGAAATTCTCATTCTCCAGCCTCCAGAGAAATCTCGACACTTCTTCTGTTGCATAGAACCATCGAACCCTGGGAAGGTGGGTAGGGGGGATGCGAGGTAAATTTGTTGTGCAAACTTCAACTAAAACGGAAGGCAAACACAACTGACAATATCGCCTTAAAATTCGAAGGTATCCAGTTCAAATTTCTATTTGGAATGATTTCATAAATAGGTAGCCGTACTGTCTGTCACATGACTTACCGAGACCGTGGAGGATCCGTGCAGCCTTGGTCTCGGCCGTGGCAGCATCCAACTCGTCCAGACGCTCGTAGATCTCCATCAGAAGATCGCTATCAGTGTCACCGGTTTTTGTCAGATCTTCGGCTTGTCGCTCCAGACGCAACCTACGTACATATGAAAGTGTGAGTTACTGGCAGTAAAACTTACCTAGTTATAATAATTATGGCTAACGCATTTATACACATGTAGCCTTTGGACGTTCAAATCGGACGGATTAACTGGGACCTTAACTTAACATTCCACGCAACAAAGTATCACTCAAGTGGCTAAAGAATTTAAACTGTCTTTGGACTACCATAAATATAGCACGCATTTTTCGCTGTTTTCGTGAGTTAGCAATCCTACACGAAAATTATTTCACAAACGTCGTTAATTATCTGCTGTAACATGCAAAGATTGAAAGTGTGACCTGGGAGCACTTCTGGTATGCGAAATTTATTCACTGAAATGCTTTTAGAGGCTATAATTATATTCCACGAAATATAAATGGCTCGAAAAAACTTCGCGCTTATTTGAACTTATTTGCTATAATTATCACCAAATTATTTTGTTTCAGAAGTTGCAACAGTGTATATTGATGAGTAATGGTTAGTGTCACCTTTCTTCGTCCACCTCCATGACACACTCGAGCGGAGTCATATCACTAACTGGAATCTCCTCGGAGAGATGATATATGTCAAAATGGTCGGGGATTGGAATGTCTCTCTCAGAAATGGCAGTCAGTAGTGTGGACTTACCTGGGGGAAGATATCTTAGATATGTGACTAGTAATGGTGTACCATATATTTCCTTTGATGAGGTCATATTTGGCTACAATAATGCAATAGATAATTGGAAGCTTTTACATATTTCTGCACAAGCTGCGGCAACAAAAGCTGTTCGGTGGTGGTTGGTACTAACCATCGACAGACTACGTATTTTACTATATTCTGTAAAAAAAGGTAAATTCGTGAATTGAGATTAGGATTTTAAATGGCCACCGCTTCCTAAAAAGTATGTCAATGCGATCACTGTGCACACACTCTCACCACTTCCGTTCAGACCGACGAGCCCGTATCTCCGGCCCAAATTGAGCTCCAGCTGAGTGTCGCTAAGTAACTCGACACCGTGGAAGGTCATGGAGAAGTCGTTAATGTGGACATCTCTCGATGCAGGGTGGGAGGCAAGTACACCTGAACAAGAGTGAGGGTGGTGGTGTGGGTGTGAGAAGGGACATACTTAGTGTGCAGTTCAATATAAGGCATTAATATAATGAAAGGTGAACACTCTGCAAGACTAAAGGTCATTAAAATGTTATTATGTCAATGAATATTTGAAGAGCAATGCAGCCACAGTGCTGCCAGCAGATTATATACCAGGACATAGCTTATTGGATTATAGCCTGCCCACATGCCAAGTGTACGTACACATTGTAACCACAGGATACGGATGTGGGAGAGGGGACGCATTCACCACCACAATGGAATGGTATGCGCACATGTTATGCATGATCTCAACAACATTAGGTCATCACCCACACACCACACACGGAGGATATTCAACCACACAGCCTTTGATTTGATTTGACACGCTACTAAACATAATATTATAGCTCATGGTAAAATCGATACTAGAATGGGATGATTAAGGTTGTCACAATACGTACCTGTACATGATCTCTGGGAAATCTTCATCCCCGCCACTCCCTCATGCAGACCGTTGCCCACGGTAGTGGCACTCGCCCCATTAGTCAATTTAGATCTAACTTCCTCATCATCCTTAGCCCCTGGAGGAGTGACAACAGTTTTCTTTTGTGCTGATCTTGACGAGGCTTGTTTTTGAGCTTTCTTTTGAGCTGCTCTCTTCTTGGCTGCTTCAGAAGGCATGCTGTATAATTTTACATTACATCACATGATAGAGCGTGTTCTGAGCTTTCTTTCGCCCCATTTACTGTAAAACACTGACCTTTCTATCAAAAGATACGCCTCTCTTTAATAGCTGTAGTAAGTAGATCTTTAGACTTCAGAAATACAATCCAGGAAGTTTAATACTGTAACCACGTGGTATTGGTAAAGGTCGTCAGGGAAAATCCCTGATGTGTTGAGGTATGTTTGTGGTTTGTCTCTGTATCAACTATGCAGTGCTGCATGCCTGTATAGCAATTCAGAGATTATAGTAAAATGAGTTCTTTCAATCGTTAAAATGTTCATCATGTGAACGATACGACGGTACAAGCCCTTTACAAACTCTTAATAAGTGGTACAAGCCTGGCATCGTAGCCGGACTGGAATTCTCCAGTTGGTAATCATAGCTTGTAGTTAATTAATTAACTATTTTCAAGTTCTTGTAGTGATACACAAATTAAAGGGGGTGCATTGAAGTGCATCACCCGTTAGCTCCTATTGGTACACACATGTGATGTTCATTAGTTTTCCACCACAGAGATTGTAGAAAAGTAAATAACAAGTGGGCGAAAGAGACACATTGATTAGTTTGCATAAGAAAATGTATTGTATACTTTTGCTGATGGCTTTCATTTCATAGTTTCATCTTCATAAAACACAGGGTAAACTTAAACCCAAGCTGTTAGCAGCCTCAGCATGCATGGTCATAATGTACATCACTGACACAAACTAAGATTTTTGACTGAGACTGAATAACTGTAATTATAGTTACTATATAAGCATGATTAGAGTTTACAATTGTCACTCCGCTATACTAGTACTGTCACTCCAATATAGAAGACTCTGGTTTGGTATGAGGCCTGTAGATTAGACTCTGATCAGCGGATGGCTCATTGAGGCCATCTGCCGACCAAGCCCAATCTACAGCCCTTCACACCACCAGGAGGGAGAGAAAGTGAAGGTCTTCCATTTCTTGTTGTGGGAACACACTCGCCCATACAGTTTGATAGCTTTATATGATAGCAGTATCTTTTCCACGCCGGTTAGTTATAGATCACTGCATGGTAGTTGAAACCTGACTGTTGGTGATACCTGTGTGTAAGTATTCAATGGCAGGAAACAATGGTTAAGGTCTCCCAACACATGCATGCCCATGCATGTAGTGATTAATTCAAACATGCATGTAATGATTCCAGTTACATGAACTATATAACATTTTTCTAACGGCCTAATAATACTAAACTTTGCATAATACCTTTTGCCAATAGTAGTTGCCAATCCATGATATAATTTAGCGGCTGCATGATGTGTTCATCCATCACCTCCTCTGTAGAGTGGGGATGCTCAGCAGACAAGAGACAGCTGCATAACAGCTGCACTACTTTGCATGTCTGCCGACCAAGCCCAATCTACAGCGGCAGGGGTAGGGAAAGACTATGCACTACACTGCTAGGAGTTAGTTCCTTCTGTCATAGTGTTATCATGTCACTTTTGAAAAGCTGCCAATGAGGAAACGTAGGGAATTTTGACCAACATCGCAACCTGCCGATGAGGGGAAACATAAGTACAAGGGAATTTTGACCAAAATCGCAGCCACATACCATGCAGATCAAAATTGCAATGCTATTGCACACAGTGAATTGTCTAATATACCCTTAAGACTAACGTACCTCAACTATAAAATGCATGCTACTTGACCTGCAGTGTTCTCTTCCCACAATGCACAAGGTGAAGATGAGGGGCTACTTCATGGGCCCTGTAGGTTAAGCATGGTTAGCAGACAGCGTCCAATCACATTGTCCGTCTGCCGACCAAGCCCAATCTACAGCACCACACGAGAGGAGTGAAGTAATCGGATATAGTTTGGTCTTTGTTCAGGTCCACTTCTGCAGGGTACATTGTATTAACTCACTCCACAATGTCTTTCTATAGAGTCAGATCATTGACTGCTCAACTTTGTTGTCATGGAGCTATATATAGGATACAATTCACCTTGCCAGCTTATATAGCAGAGCTGCACTAAGTGACTGTTTTGAGATCAGTTTTGCTTCACTTTGCATTTCACTTCCCCAATGTTTTTAATATGGGACTGTATAATAATAGTGCTGCACTTAGATTTCAGAGTGTGTGGTTTTTGTAGGTGGGTTTCCGGAAACATGCTTTGTGAAAGTATACACTGTGTTTACTTAGTTGAATTTCTCGTTACAACAACATTCAATGTTTGTGTTTATAGTTGATGGGTTGATACACACATGCATGAACACGTACACCCGGCAACCGATAATTGGAGCATAGCTTTGTACACACCACGTACTATATTTTTTGTGTGCTATGATCAGAATCCTTAATGCCTTCAAATTGACTCTATAGCTTACACAATCATACAGCCTACTAATAAATCATAGTACACACAATATCTGTGGTTAGTTTTGAGAATCCTCACACAAACATTGAAAGATGTTTCACTAAAAACTTTGTTGGTTTAACAGCCCTTATAAGCATGCAGTGTATCATACAATACATGCATGCAACATCTGTACACGTACGTACATCTACGATTTATTCGTTTCATGGTTGGCACAATTTCATAGTGAACCTTTCGGTTTTTCAATTTTTAATGAACAATAATATTTTGCCACAAAATAATAGGAAGGGTATAATTATCATCAAAGAAATCCCTGACAGCTAGCTATACTGCTACAAAACTCTTCAAGTTTCTAGTTTGTGTACTCACTGCTCCCAGCCCCCTCTTTGCTGTTGCCTTGGAGACTGTTTAACATGGACAGGAGAGCATTAGGGCTCGTCTCAGAGTCGTTCTGTGTATAGGAAAAACAAACAAGTGGTGAAAATTAATCCAAAACGGGGGAAGAGAGGGGCTTTGCTAAATAGAGATAAGACTGACAAATGCATGAGTACAGTACAAACAGTGTTAAGGGCAAACATACATACATGTACATGACAGTATGCACAACATATTCATAGCAACCACTCAGGCTAATGGGGCTATTATAGAGTGCCTCAATATAGGGGATAGAATGAACAGTGGAATAGTAACAAATGGTCTAATGGAGTACCCAGTATATAGCTGCCCTTGTATGGACACAAACAAACACTATACATGTGCATGTAGGTACAAACATACGACCAACTTACAGAGACGTCGTTGAGTCTGTAAGAGAGCATTGCCTGGGTTAGTGCAGTGGACAGATGAAAGGCAGCCTTAAAATCATCATCTGTCTTAATACTGGACCTGGCCTGAAAGAGGGGGATAATCATCATACACACATTAGGCTATTGTATGCGTAGGAGTACCAGCATTCATTGCATACACAAGAACATAGACACTGTACAACATTTTCAATACTCCACAAAATCTTTTTATAGAGGTCACCCTTGATAAAACCAACAGTGGCGGTGATAAAGAAGTGGCCTGGTAATACAGGTTGAGGTTGAAACACATGCTATGGAGGCCTGGCTGTGTGTTTCAAACTTTGATTGAGACTTTTCAAGCAAAAGCAACTTAGTCTTATCGAGGGTGACCACAACAGACTGGTTTCCTCCGTACATTATATTAGTGTGACTACACCAAAAATATAACACTATAACCACAAGCAAATGCAACAGCCATAACGATAGACTCTACATGTTGTTCTTGGCAGTGGGAAACTTATACAACACCTTACAATCAAAACCGCTTACGCCTTCAAAATCAACATCTATAATTGTACATTGTAAGCATACAAGGTCTCACCAGTGTGTTCAAGAGAGACTTCTGTGGCTGTTCAGTGGGTGAGGGTACTCTTTGAGTGGGTGGGGGTAGTCGTTGAGGGGGCAGGTCAACTTGTGGTGGAGCCGGGCTGTTGTACATCGGCATAGTCTGTGGGTTGTGAGGATATTGTACCCGTGGAGGAGGCCAACTATTTTGAGGGGGTGGATATTGAAACTGGTTTTGCTGTAGAGGACTCGCTTGAGTGGGTGGAGCTTCAGCAAAGGTTGGTGAAGAATATTTTGGTCCATTATACGGTGGAGAGATGGGCGGTTCACTGTAATTGTAGCGACTATTGGAGGGATAGTCACCAAACAGTTCATCATTGTAGCCACCATACGAGGAGCTTCTCTGCTTGCCGCGACCATTACCACGAGAGATAGACTCCCCCCACTGTGGACTCCTTGGCCCATAACCGTGCCCCCTGTTCCCACGTCCACTGTACTGATCTTGACGATTGTCACTGCTCCAATTGTCCGATTGGTTTCGATATTGCATTCCTCCTCTATTAGCTCCACGGCTTTTAGCCGGAAATTGTTCATGACTATCGTTGGTCCAATTATCAGAATTTTTTCGATATTGTATTCTTCCTTGATTTCCACCCATCTGGGGAATCGATCCAGAGCCGTTAAAACCACGACCTCTCCCCGAAAAGTCTCGACTATCGTGATACTGATGGGCACCCCTTTCAGAACTTTGCTGTGTAAACTTTGGAGCACCTCCTTTTCCTCTCTTCATGCCACGCCCCCTTGGATGACTAGATCCCCTTTGAGCAGGAGTCACAAAATCACTCTTGCCTGTATGAAAATAAAGACTCAAGTTAAATAGTGTGTGTCCCTGCATGGTGTGTGCGTGCGTGTGTGTGAGGGGGAGGAGAGGGTGGGTAGGTGGGTGGGTGATGTTAACAGATAGTTTCTAATAGCAGCAGTGTGTATGTAAGCCCACATACTTTGACTTTTCAGAATTCTTCTCCGAATGAGCTCGATTTTCTTCCCCTCTCTGGCCTCGATCTCAGTGGCTACGTCTCTGAGGTGATTGTTGAAGTCTCCTTTGGTGGAGCTAGTCTCACCGACCTTCAGGGCAGCATCATACTTGTCAGGGTAATCGCTTTTCTGAATAGAGAGGAGGAGGGTGGGTAATGTTAGTCTCTTAGAGTGGGTACTATACATGTACAATATAGATATAAGTATTTGACGATGCAGACAACTAAAAAGCAAGTCTCATTTTCGACCGTTAACGATCTTTTGGGTATTCTGACAAACGCATAGGAGTCTATTTAGGTACAAGTGACATAGCTCAAAATGGGAGAAAAAGAACAAAGAAGGATATGAAGATACTGTTGTACCACTGCTGAAGCTAACTGCCAGAGAAGCTCAATGAGCCAAGATTCACAATCTTTGAACTTCACTTACTAACTACCTGAATACTTATTTCGACTATGTGGGAAAGTAGATTCCGACACTTAGGAATCTGTGCACTTGCAGTTGTGCGCCAGTACTTCAATTGCATGAAGATCTGATACACATGTGACTGTGCAAGCACGAGAGAATTTGATCATTGCAACTATTACAATAAGAGAGGCTCACAATAGTATGCCTCACCACACAGCACATGTACACGCATGTACATCCATAAGCCAGCTATATACATGTACATGTACATAAAAAGCCAACAAATACTCAAATAATCTGATACTACATGTGGGGTTGCATTTGTTGCAATTCGGGTGATGATCATTATATACAATCATCACCCGAACAAAGTACAAGCAGATGACTACTGCTTATCACAATTAACGCTCACCAGCACATTGACTCGATGTGCCGAGGAGGTGAAGTGAAGATGAAAGTTGTTCGCATCCACGGCTACATTGCACAGAGTGCATATGTAACCCGGATTGGTGTCTTCAGGTCTACCCGTTTCTACGGCATGTTGTAAACCTGCAACAGTATCATACAGTACATAATTGGGACAGTTAATTAATCATAAGATTGTATTATAGCAAAATAGAAGCTCTTCAAATTCTCAGTAGGTTAAGAAATACCCTACTAAGTAACTAATGGACATAACTAATTGCCGTCTTGGTCTTAGACCCCCCTCGTAAAATATGAACAACATTGAAACACAAGCTTCTAGCTGAGTGAGAGAGAGTGCTACCATGAAAGGGCATGTAGCAGGCAACCGCTCAGTGCTATAGTTTTAAAGAACCCCAAGAACGAAATGCTAAACAATTCATAAGTGGTGGTTTCAGGATACACACGGAAAGACTAACAAACACATGTTGACTGTTGTCAGTGTACAAAACTTCAGTGGCAGATGCTTATTGTTGTCCTTAAAGCACACTTTCATTTTTAATCTACACACAATGATTGCTCTTGCAAGTTGTGCGTAGATCTATACAAACTTGAATGACAGCATTCTTCATACAATAGTCCCTCCAGTGAGGTACCAGTCACCTATGGAACATGTACATTTACAGGGATGTGCCCACACTTGGCGGTGGTGGTTGGTACATTGTAGTAACCACTTCTAGACAACGGCACTAAACAAAATCTTAGGCCAAGTTTACTACTGTACATGAAGGAGGCAAATTTGTGGGCTGAATTGAGATTGCATGATGATTGAAATAGTCATCACTTCGAAAACACTGGGCACATCACTGCATGTACATCTACAATCATGTACTCTTAATTAGTACACCCCCATCCTATAGAGCCTCAAATCTGATGGGTACAGACTTGAAGACCAACCCCAAAAAATCAAGTAATAGAACTCCCTTAGAGCTATTAATATGTGTCCTTTCTTTTTAGAATTGGATCATCCAAACCCACGTTACGAGTGCTCAAAGTGAGCTCCCTCCCACTCACCAATGAATGGCCCCTTGAGGGTAAAGAAGCCGGTCATAGTATTGGAGAGACCCAGAGTGATGCCGTTACCCTCGGAGATCACGTCCTTGCGTAGCAGCTGCTCGAGGTCCTCCCCAATGGTTGTGACTTTCAAATCTTTTCAGGGGAAAAATAGACATAATAATATTGAATTATTGACTTCTGTGTTCATTTGTAGTCACAGTCTCTATGTGTACATGAAAGCATACTGGTGTACAGAACACGCTGAATGCACGTAGGCCAGTATTTCAAGTATGTATGTATGTATACACAATTATTGGGTCAGTTGCTTTAATAGTAGAAACTTACGTTTGCCCATCATGAAGTAGCCCATGTTCTATAAAGGAGAAGATGACACACAGTGAAACTTATTTATTGCATGTGGTCAGGCAAACCAACAATAGTTGTATTAAAGACGTGGCCTGGCCTGTTTACACGTGTGTAAACAGGCCCTAAGCCTCTATTGCATGTGCTTTATATTAACGTGTATGTTAATGCGACTGTATTCAGGGCTACATTGGGGGGGGGGGCGATGGGCACAGTTTCGCCTCCCCCCCCCCTAGCAGATTCATTTGTACTGCTATAATTCTGTTGACTTCGCCCCTCCTACATTTTTAAATTGCCCAATTCGCCCCCCTGATTCAAAATCCTGGATGCAGCCCTGGTATTATAGAGAGAGAGCGTGAGTGACCTGATTACAAATGATCACACAAACTCATTGATATATGACATGTAGTAGTGCCTGAAAATACATGTACGGCTAGGCAGCACCTGACCTTGACATGCTTCCTCCCCTTCAAGTGGTTCTGGAAGATATCATCACAGGAGCACGCACATTGACACACCTGCAGGAGAGGGGGTGGGTGATTACAGTAGAGCACAAACGATGCAGAAGCAGGCCATGGCACTATTTAAATATTAGGTTAACTTGTAAGAGTAGATCTCTACTCTCCACTTGAACGGAAGAAGTAATGTAGAGGCTAACGAAATTACTTGTACATATACATGTACGAAGGGTTAATTTCAGGGGAACATTTTGCCCCCCCTCCCTAAAATTTGCTTTTGGAAATTTCCTGGGACATTAGATCAACGGTGGTACTAAAGTTATGATGTTCAATTAACTACAACCCCCTCCCCAAATAATATTTTAATCAATGGTTGTGAACTCTTTTAGTTCCCATAACTTGATTTCTGTGGATCCAATAAATTATATAAATGATTTTATGAGACTTTTCAACTGGTGTCATGAACTTGTCATCAAAGTTCATATTTGAGAGATATAGATCTATTTGCCGATTTGGCCAGACCATGGATCCAAGGCCGAAAAATGACAAATTATGGGCCCGCCGACATTTTGGATTTAAACACACCATTTGAAAGGTTTTAAGCGTTGATACATTGGAAATAAACCCTACAGTGAAGCGTGTCTCTAGCGGTTACGCTTGGGTATATCAAATAGTGGCTGTAATAAAGAGGTCACCTGCTAACACAGGTTGAAACACATGCTATCCAAACCCTAGGTATCAAAAGGTGACCTGTATAGATTGTAAAATAATGGTGACCACAATAGATAGTTCGTTAGGTTTCACTGTAAAGATAAACTGATTATCACAACTCACTTCACAATATTTGTTGGCATTCGGCTTGTCTCTGTTGATACTGATTATCCTACGGAGGTGCTCGATGGCCACTGTGTGACGTTCCAGTTGCTGCAGGGGATGGTGTAGTGTAGTTGTGTGAGGATAGTGTAGTGTGTGAGGATAAGTGTCACTGTGATAAGAATGATACTAACATCTCAAACCAGAGGAGTGATGGTCAGGATCAAAAGGTCCTTAATTAAAATCTGCTTGGAGGACTTAATTTGCATTCCATCAATCTACTCCTCCTTTGGTATCCCAACGGATTAGAGGTACCAAAGGAAAAATTAGACAATCAGAATACCCTCCTGAAGCAAATTTCAATTAAGACCTTTTGACGCTGTGTCTGATCTCAAGCAGTATGTCTTGAAACAATTACCTCTCTCAAAAGTATAAAATGTACAAGTACAGTACTGTACAACGAGTCTACGGTTACGTAATCAATAGCTAACAATTTAAGTTATGTGCATGTAATTGCAGCCATAGTGAGTGTACACTGTAATGGTTAAATTATCAGCTATAATTATGTATAAGTAAGAGTGCACGTTCTTCATCCATAACTAACAAGCATGAGGCCATTAATTATCACTACCCTCTACAGGGTGTCATACAGGGGGATATCCCCCCTCTAGCTCCAACCCCCCCCTAAAATATGAATTCAGGTACAGTAGTTGCATGACTAAGTGCCCATAGCTTGAAATTTTACATACTACAACCGGGTATTGAATAACAGTTGACCTTTTTTTAAGCAACATTTTCTAGTTACTTTTCTTATTTCCCCTCTCTACTTCAAAATCCTGTATGACACCCTGCTCTATAATACGCTCGTCCCTCCACCCACTCACTGAGACACTGCTGAGTCGTGTGTGACACAGAGTACAGTAATAGTCGTCCTCAGTACCACGTGGGCCGACGTAACTGAGTACTTCTTTGTTTACTTTATCCAGGTCCTCTTTGGGTACCAATGTGGGCAAGTCGAGCTGTGATCATGTGTGTGTGTGTGTGTGGGGGGGGGGGTTGATCGTCAATATCAAAAGAAAAATGTTAATTGTACATGATTGTACTATAAATGTAATAGTTGTACATTGACTGAACGTTGCACAGTTGTACATTGTATTTCGTGGCAGTATGGTGGTGAGTGTATACGCTCTGAGATGGGCTATCAGTTAGGGTAACCACGGGCACACATGATGAACAATGAATGGAACACAAAGGGGTGTACACTATTGATCATAACATCGCTTCTTTGTCCTGTTCACTCAATAATTATGCCAATGGATTGGTGTCTGTGTCTAGATAAAGACATACATACGAGTACAACCACATACCCTGAGTTTCTTTTGTCTTGGAGCTCCTCCATTCCACAGATTGTTCTCCTCCGGATCGCCATGGTATTGAGATCCAGAACCTAGATAGTACCGTGTGTGTGTGTGTGTGTGTGTGTCCGTGCGTGCGTGTGTGTATCTGTTGGGTACCTGTGACAACTTTCGACAAAGAACTACATGTACAGGATATAAATCGACCAAACAAAGACTATTCTATAACTGTAAATGCAAGTGTTACAAACAATGAGGTGTAAGAAGTTGTTCGTACACTATCGTTGGTACTAACCTGTTGTACTCACTCCAACAGAACCAATTTCAGGCACGCCATTAGCTGGTGGAGCTTTCCTCTTGCCTAGGGCAGACTCAGGTTGGTTAGCTCCTAGACTACCTGGGAAACCCTGCATGGGATTCCTTGTGCTCTCCATTATTTAGTATGGCTGCTAGAAAGGGACCACAATGGGGCTCCAGTGGCTCCAAATGTCTACTTGCTTGAGTCTCTTCGATCGTCTTGTTTACTTATTCACAGCTAGCTATATGTTATGTACAAGAACATGGCTGCCACGTGGGCAAGCCATATAAACAATGGTTGTCTTGGCAATAATAATTTACATTGTGAGACTGAGCTGACACAATGCCAACGTTAACCCAAGTTGCCAGTAAGGTGGACATTAAAGACAAGTATGTTGGAGAGACAAAGCATCAAAGGAGACATGGTGATATAATATACACTGATTATATTTAACAAACTACGTTTCGTATCCCTCAGGCTATGGTGTGTACAAGTACGACAACCAGTTCTTTCGCTATGAGGGACAGTGGGACAATGGCGTTAAGCATGGTATGTGTACACCTTGAACACACAAGCAAGCAGCCCCTGAATCACTATATCTGTCACACACACACACTATAGGGCATGGGAAGTTGATAATTGGAGAAGGTGGCTATTATGAGGGACAATTTGAGAGGGGCGAGATCCAGGGTCACGGCTACAGAGTGTTTGGACTGAGTGGGTCGACATACTCTGGCCAGTTTCAGCAGGGAGAGATGCATGGGCAGGGGCTGCTTAGAAAGACCAGTGGAGAGCAGTATGAAGGGTCCTGGGTCTTTGGGAAGAAGCAAGGTGCAGTTGTGTAGTGTGTTACCAGGGTTGCTTCAAGGATTTTGGGTCAGGGGGGCGAATGCTTCAGTGCACGCCAAACTAGGGGGTCCGGGGGCATACTTCCCTGGTATTTGAGGGCCTTAGATCGATTTTGTGCACTTTTATCTCACAAGTCATTAGCAGTACCAATGCCTATTAATCTGCCAAATCCTGGGGGGGGGGCTCAATGCCCTGGTGTATAATATCCAGTACGTACAGTGTCCATCAGGGTAGGTGTACACTTGGTTAAGTTATGGACTGCACATGAATAAACAAACTCTTTCTACAGTTGAAAATAGGTAATTCCCAGTCACACTTGAAAAACCCTCAAGCTTTTCGTAACACTTGTACCGTACCCTCGCGAAAATACGCCCACCCTTTTCTGCAAGAAGTCTAGGCTTATTAGGGGACTGGGCGTTTAATCGCGAACGGCGAGTTTTCATTCAAATATACGCCCACCCGCGGCCTCAAATCGAGGTTTACACTTTGCTCTATGCCAATTCTTATTGTATTTTCATTTTAATACATAGTATGAACATTATTTTTATTGACAACAACAATGTTATAAACTAATGCATGAGTATGATTAAAGCATGACAAGAGAATGAACATGAAGAAGTGGACTCTGAGTCTGACTCTATTCGTTGCTGTTGATGTTAGATGTAGCAGAAACTTCTCGAAGGATGGTAGGTCATACTCCTACAGAGCAGCTATCAGGTACTTTGTTTCAGAAAACCAAGGCAAGGTAACCTGCAAAATTAGCCTGTGTGATAACTTTCTTAGACTTTGTGTTTCCTTTCTCAGCATATAGGACTACTTGTTCCCTTCATATACATGGCAAACAGATCCATACAGAGAAAGTTATAATGTCTGATCTTGGTCCAGCAAGAAGTATAGTCTTACTAGCTACTATACTACCTAAAACTTCCTTTCTTCACTAGTAAACATTCAGCTACTGCGCATGCTCAACTTCTTATTCTGGGTGGGCTTATAATCGAGTGAAAATACCCTCGTGCAAGAACATTGAAGCAAAAGAGGGGATGGGCGTTTATTCAAGATGGGCTTATTTTTGCGAGGGTACGGTATTTTGGAGCAAAATAGAATCACAAATGCTCAGGCTAGGTAAACGTTGCCACATATCATTATGTATACACGTGTAGACATCTACAATACATGCACATGTGTGCAGGTGAAGGAATCTTCACAGATGCCGAAGGTGGTGTGTACGAAGGTGGTTTCCACGACAACAGAAGACATGGTGAAGGACGGCAAGTTTTTAGGTGAGTTTCTATGTACGTGTGTAGTTATTTACATATTACCCATGCACAGCAATGGAGACCAATATGACGGTGAGTGGGTGTTGGACAAGAGACATGGACACGGACTGCAGCGCTACTCCAACGGAACTATCTACGATGTACGTCGTACAATACCAGTCCTGGAATATAGGCTGTATACAGCTGCTATATTTATATCGTATTTCTTACTGCAGGGTCAATGGAGGGGTGATGTGTGCCATGGTGAGGGCTCCATTTCTCATGTCTCTGGAGTCACCTACACTGGACTGTGGGTCAATGGAAGACCAGCATGTAAGAGGGACTGTATGTTAGTTTCACTGTCTTCTCCATTTAAGAGAACTTTGGGGTAAGGGTTAGGGTTCATCGCATTGTCCGATGTTCTACCTGTATTGTAGGGGGCTGGAATTACTGTTCTTGTTAGAGGGGCGTCCAATACAAGTGTACATTATTCAGGGGGTCTTTTATTCTAGAGACTTGAGTGTGCACTACCTATACCACCGTAGTACAGCGAGCAATTTGAGGGGTATAAATTTTCGCTTTTTTCGCAATAGCTGCATGCACCGTAAACATTTATACCCACGAATTATAACCAAAAGCTCCTAGTCCACGAAAATTTAATGTTATTTTTCCGGCTGTGAAAGTTTATAGCCTCGAAATATACCTGCCCACTATACGGTATTATATAGCTAGTGAAGTAATAGTACAGCATGAGTTAATAGTACAGCATGAGACCAAGTGCTGTGTATGAAATATATACAGGCACAAGCCCGAGAGTGAGCTGCTTATAACTTCATACAACACTCGGTCTCGTGCAATAATTATGTGTTTTATAACACGACGACCCTCTACCAAATCATGTCTCGAGGCTACACAACCTTGTAATAAAAATATGTAACACGGAAGGGACTGTATGACTTTTGTTACACCCGTGTTACCTTGCCAACGTAATATCTGTGTACACTATTGTATTAATCTCTCTGTATATGCAGGTGAACCAGTACGGCTGGAGCATGTCAGTGAGAGGGAGGAGGTGTTATCAGTAGAACAAGGAAAGCCATTTTCACTCAACGTGCAGTGTGTGGACAGCAATGGAGAGATTACCACTCTAGGTACGGCAACTTAACACAGTGTTGTACATTGACATCTATAGCACCAATCAATGTATATACATACATTTGTTTAATCTCTGAACTCCTTACAAAATACTGCAATGGTAGATATTTGCTTTCTCTCCCCCTATGTAGAGAGTGGTCGATGCTTCAAGGTAGCAGCTGCCATCAAGAAAGCTGTCTCCACGAGGAAATCCAAGATGAATCGTTCTCCCTCACCTTCAAAGGAAGCTGTCTCCACGAGGAGATCCAAGACCTCACCTTCAAAGGACACTATAATACCTGTTATCTCAACGCCATTGTAAGTAATCGTACATACCGTATAGCGAGTTATTTTCGTATGGTGGAAATTTTGGTATTTTAGAGCACCTATGAAAATGAAATTTTTTAACGTCACTCCTGAGCTGTACGATAATACAAATGGGTATTTTGTGCCAACGAAAATTACCTGCTGTACGATATTTGGAGTCTTATGATTGTGAACCTTCTACTTGCAGTGGTTACACAGCAGTGCAATACAGCATACTGCAAGTATCCAGTATATCAAGCCAAGACGAACTCAAAGATGACGACAGTGACCCTAACTCGGGGAAGAAGGTTGCGATAGAAAACTCTCCTGAACTAAAAACTGGTGAAGGCGATTCAGAAAACGACTTGATAACTACAAGTACCACTGATGTCGAAATGAAAAGTCCACCGTCTAGGATGAGAAGAAATCGAAGCGGCTCTTTGCATCCTAATCTTTTCACTCAAAACACACGCTCTCTTGTAATGGGAATGAAATTAAACACAATCGGTTCAGAAGAAAGCAAAGTCCAAAAAAAGGACGAGGAATTCTTAGACACGCTAATCTCTCCATTACCAGCTCAAGTGACCGATGGTCGAGCGTCATTCAATGATCTCTTCATACCTCCACCTCCTCTCCCTGATATATCACACATTACACAGTCGTCTACCTCTAAAACTGAAGTTAGCCCTGAGAAAGAAAGCAGATCAGATTCAAGGTCGTTTAATAGGTCTCCATCACAGCAATCCTCGCCACGTGGCTTGTCCTCTAAGACAAGTGCATTGTCTCTTAAAAGTAAAAAGAGCTCTGAGAAGATTAGAGCTGAGAAGGAGAGGCTGTTGAATCCTAAGAGAGAGAAGTATGCTCTACCAGGTTTGTCTTCATGAGTTCTTATATTGTAATTATAAAATTCTGGTATTGGTACTGTATATGTTTTGTAAGGCTCTGTACATTCCAATATCACAAGCTTTTTCATAAAAGTATCTTGTCTGCTCATAACCTATTTTTTTCTTTCCTACTAGGCACATATGTGGTGATAATATCCGAGGTGACTGATCCGCCCTTCCTGGATGGTCGACTGCCAGACTTATACGTTGAGTTGAGAGTGGTGGTACCAAAGACCAGCAGAGAACAGTCCATGGACAAACTGCTTAGATCAAAGTCTAGGCTCAAAGCTGTGTCTAGGATTAGTTAGGCTGAGTATAAACTCCTATTGTTACATGTACTGTATACCGTTTAAAGAAAATTAATTTTGCAGTTGTGAGTGTCTACTGCACATGCGTGGACATGCGCAGTGTTAGCTATTGGGCAGAACCACGTGTTGTGTATTGTAAAGGGTCGTCAGAAGTTATAGATTCTGCTACAAGATAAGAAGAAAGATGGGATTTGGTGATCTGAAAACTGATGGTGGGCTGCAGGGCCTCAATGACTTCCTAGCAGACAAGAGCTATGTTGATGGGTAATTTCCAATACTGAATAACACTAACTATAGTTAATCATCAGATCTGCACTTATCACCTAGTTTGTCCCTGTTGCTCTGTACTATACTGTATATTAAACTGTATAATCATGTATACATTTTACGTAGTTCATATAGTATACTCAGGTGTTCTTTCTCGGAACTTCCTGTTAGTATGATCTTAATTTCTGACCCATCACATTATGCACCTTGTCTAAATGTAAGTCATACTGTAAAGCAGCATCGATTATTATTATTATTATAATTATGGTCCAAGAAACCATAGCTGCCCGGCAAAAGAGAATAATGTATGAAAGTATCTCTTCCCTAGCTTCTATCCATATCCCCGGCCCCCTGAATTAAAGCACTACTTGCCGCTTGGAAAATTCAACCATAATTATAGATTTATGTGTTATTTTCCCCCAGTCTCGCAAATCTAAGTGTCTGCTTTATATTTTATAATGATATTTGCGACCCTTCCCCTTCCAGGTGGGTGCCATCCCAGGCTGACGTGGCAGTGTTTGAGGCTATGGGGAATGCTCCCGGTGGCAAGTTTATCAATGCTCTCCGATGGTTCAACCAAATCAACTCGTACTCCAGTGACGAGAGATTGACGTAAGTTTGATAGATGCCTGTTTTGCGAACATTAAACATGCACGTTGATCACTTCGCAATAATCTTGCTAAAACCTAAACTGGTACTGTTCTTTAAGTTCTTGCTTTAACATCAAAATTTGCCACTATTAAAGCTAGTACTTTTTGTGTGAAAGCTATCCATGCTGTATACGTAGCGCATGGCATCTAGGTGAGTAGACTCAGATATTACAAACAGCAAACTAGAGCACTGAAGTGCTAACCCTCGGCTGTCGACATAAATATAAAAACCAGAGGAGAAGAGTGTTCAGTTATACAATAATAAACCAAGCACAATTCTACTTTTAGTAGAGACCGGTAAAGGATCACTTCAGCTGCAAATAGATCTACCTCGAATAAAAGTCGCATGTAGAGCTAGCCAACGTGCTTCTTAGCTTTTGCTCGATCAAAATCCGCCATTATTAAAAGTAATAACTTGTTGTTTGAAGGCTATCCATGCTGTAAACACAGTGCTATGGCATCCAAGTAACCAGATTCAGAAATTACAAACGCGCTGCGTTTACAGCATGGATAGACTTCACACAACAAGTAAATGGAAGATTTTGATATTAAAGCTTCGTTGTCGAATAAAAGCGAGCTTATTGTGTCTAATGGCTACTTCTCAAAGACCCCTCCAACACAACACTTGATAAACACATAGGTATCATTTAGAAATGATAATCTTGATTTTCGTGAAGTAGCTAGAGGTACACAGAGCCTCTGTGTCAGAGGCTTTTTCATGCTTGTGTTCCTATAGCACCTATGATATAGCTAAGGTTGTGTTACTTAGTAGTGTGCTATGTCCCAAATGGCCACACAAATGAGGTGAAGTTATGTTTAGCAGTAGAACTGCTCGTAGACTTTTTTACAGACGGCAAAAACAATTCTCATGAATTACTCATGTTTAGACTCCCACGTTAGAAGTAAGCCTCTTGGCGAAACATGGATGGTACCGGAAGTGCACTCCGTTGCCAATCCCTTTCTCTTCAATGTATGGTAATATCATCCCAGGATGTGGTCAATATAGCTGGATGATATCATAGATTGAAGATTGGAAACGAAGGTACCCCCCTCCCTGAGTAACATCTGTGCTACGCTGCGGTTTAATCGAGGCCATCACACCAATCTAGTAGGCCTAATAAACGTCTCTCTCGAATTGCAGCCTCCCCTGCCAGCAAAAGGAAATATTTAGTAGCCGCGACCTCTGATCAAGCATACATGTTTTTATTTTTCTACCCGACACTGGTGAGATTATCCCTTTGCCCTCTCCCTCCTCAGTTGGCCTGGCGTGATGAAGCCCGTGGGAGAGTATGGACCATCTGGAAGTGGCGCCAGCAAGCCAGGTGCCAAAGACGATGACGATGATTTTGACCTGTTTGGATCTGATGAATCTGAGGTGGTTTGAATAGAGTACTGTATTGTGATTTACACAATTGTTGTTGGTGATTGGTCTGTCTCTCATATTGCAACTCAGTGTGATCACCTTTCACTGTTGTGTCCCTCCCTCTATGGTGTGTAATCAATGACAAAATTAGCCAGGCAGGGGTTTTTTCAGTGCAGGTTAGAAGGTTAATTTTCACAACAATAATTATGTTTGCTTTCATAATTATGGCTAAAAAAAACATTGTTCCGTGAGAAATACATCCCCAATTTGAACCAATGGGTATCTGTGGCACCCCTGACCATGCCTCGTAGTGAATTGAGTACTGTCGTTCTCGAGGGGTGTATTAAGTTATAGTTATAACACGGGCACAAGGGATGTATGCACTGAAGCACGAAGGCGTAAGCCCCGAGGGCTGAGTGCAATATATGCCATGCATGCATGTGTTATAACTAGTTTATATCCCGAGGGCATAGCAACATAACACTGTCTTAGTAACACAATATAAACTGCACAAAAAGATAACAAAGACAACTCTAGACACAGCTCCATCTCTTCTTTCTTCTAGACGCCAGTATATGCAGCGTATTAGATTGGCATGACCAACGAATGGCTTGACACAAAATCCAATGCTGAAAGCACTGCAAAACAGCACTGCAAAACAGCCCCACCCCCACTACTGCTGCAAAGAAACAACCCCACCCTACTTACTGCTGCGAAGAAACAGCCCCACCCCACTACTCAGTGTATTTTAAACTGCTGCTCGAACAGCCCTCCACTATCCTCGGCATCACAACCAAGCCAAAGAAGCTCGCCTCTACACTGCTGCAAAACAGCTCAAGCCCCAGCAAAAAGAGCCGCTTCTAGTGCTATGGTGAAGCAGAATTGACATGCATCACAAAGTCGAGGACTAGGTCTAGGAACACAGAATCTTCCACAAAATGAACCTTGGACAATTTTAAAACCTGCATGGTCGCAAAGAAACTCCAGTAGTGCTGAACATTCCTGCATGGCTGGACTTACTTTGATATATACTTGTTATTTCTCATGATACAATAATTGTCTGCTTAATTTAATTGTCTGTCTAATGCCAGAGGGGAGTTTGTGGTTAGTGCGTTATGACTTTGCGGTCAGTGCATTATGACTTTCAGCAGTGCATTATGCTGCATATTGCACTTGGCAACAACGTAGCAACGGGATATAATATCTTATAGTAAACGAGCGTCTGCAAGGCCCCTTATTTTGCATGCTCTGGGATTGATTCTGATGCAATCTAGGCAGGTATATTTATATTTTACAATCAAAAAGTTGATACTTCTTGGCTAAAAAAATATCAGCAAGCATATAGTGTTAAATAAAGGGGGGTTGCAGCCAGCCCCTGGTTCCTACACCACGTACTGGACTAGATATTGGAGTGCAAAGTATATAGGCATGTTTTTTATTGTTTAATTTGTGAGGGTAGTTTCTTAGTGTGTGTGTGTGTGTGTGTGGGGTATGATTTTCTGAGGGCATTGTTCCCTCCCTAGTGGCTGTCACCTTCTGAGGGTCACTTTCTGCACTGTAAAAAGCATTTTCGGGTCCAATTTTGCTCGGACCATCTAAATTTACTGGCTAATTTTGTCGTCGAGTACACACCATACCTCTTTGCAGGATGAAGCTGAAGCCGAGCGGGTGAAGCAGCAAAGGTTGTCAGAGTATGCCGAGAAGAAGTCCAAGAGTGAGTGGTGTGTGTACTGCATGTTTGTAGCATCTTCATTTGGTTGGTGTAATATATGTACTTGTAGTAATGTTTGCATTGTAGATATAGTTTGTTTTGAAGATATGTATTTAAAGATTTCGTTTACTATTCTTCACAGAGAAGGTGATTATTGCCAAGTCCAACATTATCCTGGATGTCAAACCTTGGGATGACGAAACTGGTACGTTGTATTTACAGCACATAACTTCTTAATTTCCAGCATTAATGGTTAATTAGTCACTTTTTACTGGGTGTGGTCAGTCATTAGCAAGTACTACACGGGTCACAGACTGGGCATGTTATAAATTGCTGAAAGAGATGATGTCTCGGGAAACACTTATTTTGACCGAGTTACCTGGCAAAATAGCGGGCGTAACGCGGATAGTTTTCGGGGTTTTACTGCAGATTCAATGTAAGATGATCACGCGAACTGCTTCCGTTACCAATTCCCCTTACTCTTCTATCTATGTTCCCAGACATGGGAGTCATTGAAGCCAAGGTGAGAACCATTGAAGCTGACGGACTGCTGTGGGGAGCCTCCAAACTTGTGCCTCTCGCCTACGGAATCAAGAAGTTGCAAATTTCTTGTGTTGTCGAAGACGACAAGGTAATTTGTGCATTATCAGCATTATTTTGGCAGAAAGTTACATTATAGTTACTTTCAGTGTGCTACAATGTCTATGTGGCACACATAATTGGTACCTTGAGTTATACATGATAAGGCTACTAATTGCACAGGGCGTACAGTTATACAGTAGACTCTCGCTATTCCGGCTCTCTGAAGTACGGCCACCTCGATATATCGGCCATTTGGCTTGGCACGGAATGCTAGCTACAGTGGAACCTCCATAAAACGGACACCATTGGGGAACAGCCTTTTGGCCGTTATAGAGAGAGAGGCGGTCTTCCTTGGGAGGTTTCGATTGCCAGCTATGTATTTTCTATGTGTTATTTCTTGCTGCAATTGAATCTTGGGGCTTTGCTAACTGCTTCTTTAGCTCATACAAGCTTTAATTAGGCTGTAGAGACAAGCTACAGCCAGGTTTTCACGATTGTGCAAAATAATGCTATCTCAGCAATAATTTTCTGCTAATTCTGGGTGTGGTTGTCTGTTCTGGGAGGTTATTTTCCATTGCTAAAGCTAGTTGGGGACTAGAATGCTGCTCGTTATACGGAGTAGAGAGGTGGTCGCTCCTGAGAGGTTGCTGAAGTCATTGTAGTTTCAATCCGGACCTGAGCTCTTGGCCATTATATAGCGTGTGGTTGCTCTTTGGAGGTGGTCGTTAATGGAGGTTCCACTGTATATGTTTACTGCACAAAACTCACCCTGAAGTACGGCCACTCGCTATTCCGTTTACCAGTGCTGGCTGTCCCAAACAAGGTTTTCAATGTAATTTTATACGTATATTACGGCCGGATATGACGTTTTGGGTGTGGTTTAGCAAATAAAATTGAATTACACTTAAATAGAGAACAGAATGATTCATTCTCGAGACAAGAACCGTAAAAGTAGTTATTAGATTTGAGGTAAGGTCGGTTTAAGCCGCGGCTATTTCCTGAGCTACAGCCACCTCACTATTCCGGCCAAGCTGCATGGTCCCAAGGGTGACGGGATTAACGAGAGTCTACTGTATATACTTAAAGTTAGCATTTGCACTCTTAGCCACTCTTTTGTGTGTTTTACATGGTCATGTACATTGTATGTGAATGAAGGCCAAAAATGTTTATTCTGCAGATTGGTACTGACTTCCTTGAAGAGAGTATCACAGCGTTCGAGGACGTCGTTCAATCCGTCGACATTGCTGCCTTCAATAAAGTATAGAGACAATTTAGGGCCACACTTGTGACCGTAAACTATTATGTTCTTGAATAATTATTATGAAAAAATGATACTTGCCTTCTTTGGGGTATTATAATTATAATGCCTGACTATTGATTTACTGTACACATGCGGCAGGGAAGAGCATACGTGACACAGTAATGAGAAATGAGTACATGTACTATAGAAAATCAGTACAGTGGAACCTCGATTATCCAGAGCAGGAGGAGTATCCAACTGTGGCAGGTGTGGTATAAACCATGTTAAGGTACAAGTATGTCATACACCACTCTCAGACCGCATTTTAAGGTTAAGGTATACTAATTGCTCATGAATAATTTATAAGATATTTATTTTCTTTATTTCTCATCACAACATTATTTTTGTAACTTTCAATGATTATCAATGAAAAGAGAACATGAAACAATGCTAGCTTTTATTGTAGCTAAAAGTATCTATGTCTTATAATCCAAGGGAGTGGTGTGAGGTCAGCTGGAAAAAAACTGAAAATTTTGTTTGTATCCACTGAAAACCCTTGGTTAGCAGGAACACCGGATGGTTTGGTACACGATCCTGATTCCACTCAACCTCTTGGCTTGCTCGAAATTAAGAATCCATACTCTGTTTGAGAAATGACGATATCCGAAGCTGTTGAGAAACCTTTTTTCTATTTAGAAAAAAAAGGAAACGATATCTACCAACTGAAACCAAGACACAATTACTATTATCAAGTTCAGTGCCAATTGTATTGTGCGGACAGGCTCTGGTGTGACTTTGTTATCAGTACAGAAAGACATGCATGTCGAAAGAATTCAAAGAGACCCTTTGTGGCGTGGAACTCTAACATCTATTCCTCTTCTTTACTTTCTGAACTAGCATGCCCTAGACACCACACAGGAGGTATTAGAGAACTATAGGCTTCCTTTTTATAATTCTTTTCATAATAATAGATCTTACTTTAGTATCCTTTTCATGTATCTTACTAATCTTCAGCCTGTGTTTGCGCTTTTCCACTGGTTCAAGCAGGATGAAAAACAGGAAATTAACTTATCATGAAGACATAATTATAAAGTAGCCATTGAATGGAACTCAAAGCAAAAAACTATAATAATGTAGATCTCATGTATCAGACGTCCTGCGGATAGTTCTTTTTAAGCCAGATTCTCGTATGGTCTATATGGATGTACAAACAGATCACGTTTGCAAGTTTGTCGCCCTAACAATTTCTTAGCATGAAAATTTGCTAACCATTGCTGCAAAATTGGTTCAACTGATTTTCGATACTTTTCTGGTGTTTCTGATCGAATGTCAGTAACAATTTGATTGACGTCATCGAAAAACTCTTTCCGTGGGTAGTCGCGGTGCCTTGAGTTTATTACTTTAATACGAGGGTCGATAACCACTTCATCATTAAATAGGATATTACACTTGATCATAAGATATACTTGTGAGTGCCACCAGCCCACTGAATCAAAACTTGTTGTGTATGGAAGAATGTAGTCTATCGCTTGATAGTGAAAGGCGTTAAAGATTGCATCCATGTCGTATACTTGTATGTATCCTGTGAGTTCACAATTCAATCGCTCGGGAAAAGTTTTACGAGAGAAACCCCTTTGTTCGTACGTAATAAGTAACGTGACTACAGCGAGTTGGAAGGTCTTGAGAGACTCCTCGTACATTCTCCATGGATTCTGTGTATTTTTTTTATCTGCCATTATCAGTTGAAGATCGTCGTCCATGAAAATGTAGTACATGTACTTTTCTTTCCTTTCCTTGGCTGCTTGGTAAAGCAAGTTTCTTCCAACAGTCCAGGTTGTAGACTTACCCGAGTTGAATATGTATTGGACATGAGGAAATGATGTCGATGTGTCATTACACTCTTTTTTGAAACTGAGGATGATGATATCACACTGGCATGCTTCAGAGTCTCCAATCACTTTGGGAGACTTTAGATAAGTTGGAATACAGCTTTCTGTTTGCGTTAGATAGACAAATCGAGTCGGTGCAATTTCAATATCATCAGTTGCCACCGTAGTAGTAGAATTAGTTCTAATATGAAATTGCTTAATCATGCCCGGCCACTGTGGCGTGACCCGTACCCCGTGGTACGTTAATAGGCTAAGTACTACAACAATACCAAGCCAAACCATTAATAGCACCACCTTCAGCTTTAGCCTTGTTCCCAGTATTTCCATTATAAGCTTGCTATGATGACTATCTATCCAGTCATAGATTTCCTTTTACTATCTATGATCTAGTTAAGTTGGGAGGAAGTCCAACCGTCCGGCCAGATCAGAGGCCGAGGAGGTACGTACATACGTACTGTGTGTACGTAGACACAGAGGCGGTGCAATTAGATCTAGCCTTAGTTGGGCGGAGCCCGACCGTCCCTGACAGGAGGTAGGGTTTCAAGCCTATGTCAGTATTAGTCTCATGAATCAGCCGCCGTTCTTTTGGAACCAAAAGAACGGCGGCTGATTCATGAGACTATGTCAGTATGTGGGTTGGTATAGTCGCATGCTCCAACTGGTTGAGGGTGGGGCACGGTCTTTAACAGTTGGGTCCAGCACTACTTCTCGTTACACCTCTTTCTTTATTTGAGACGCTCGATCACCTATTTGACCATCAACTTGCATGTGTTTCTACATAAGAATGACGCATTTGAATGAGGCTTTTTCAAATTAACGTTTCTTTCTGTTACAGCACCGAAACACTAGGTGTAAAATTAATATTAAATTTGAGACTCTACAGATGAGCCCTGCCCACCCAAAACTCGAAGTAGTGCTGGACCCAACTGTTAAAGACCGTGCCCCACCCTCAACTAGTTGGAGCATGCAAGACTATACCAACCCACAATCTTGTTTTCGAACTTTTTGTTACTTCAGTGCACATGCTCTTCCAACCCTACTCTTCCCCATTTTTCACAAAATGTTTTTTGCACTTGTGTCATAATTATGCTGTAAAGCTCTCAATAATTAAAAAACAAAAGCGCGCGCGCGCAAATGTTTGACTAGACTACGCCTCTTTCAGGAGACTAGCTAGCCACGTGGTTGTTATATAAATATAGCAAGATGTGTGTGCTCTAATCAGTAATGGCTAGTATATGTGGTAATGTCTTCTCCAAGTTAACTATATTCTCCAAGAAGATCTTTCTTCCATTGAGACTCTCTCTGAAATACAATCCATCACTGATTGGAAAGTATATGAGTAGAACTTTTGTGACGTCCAGCACAGTCAAAGAGGAACAATACAACAGCACACAGAAGGTGCATCACAAGCCTGTCCTCATAGCTGATGATAATTATGAACAGAATACAAAAAAATGGATATCAGAACTGATCGAAAAAGTGAAAGCCGTTACCAAACTGAACATCGAATTTCCTAACTATTCTTCTTATGAGAGGATGTTACTATTTCTTATAACTTCAGAACATAGAACAGATGCATTGGACGATTTACTCAAACTTGAAGTTCTGGAAAGATTAAATTCATTTCGCCCGATTTTTCTGCCAAAACTTCTATCGACTCTAATGAAGTGCAACTGTATAAACCGGCTGCTACTAAAAGCAAGCTCGGAACGGATTTGTCAACTGATAGAAACCGATTTAGATAATGTGCCGGACAATTTTAACTTTGGACAACTGTTTTGGGTGTTTGGTAAAAGTCTTCATTACAATCAATCACTTTGCAATTCACTACTAACTCTTGTTACCAATAGAGACACGCTCCTTACTCCATGGATGGTCGGGAACATTGCTTGGTATTGTGCACGCGTTCAATACTACAACCCGAAACTTCTCGATCAAATACTGGAATACACGTTACACCACTTGGACGAGTTTCCTCGACTGCAATTGAGCAACCTTGTCTACACCCTGGGGCAATTAAACCATGGTAATGCAGAGCTACTGGCGGCTGTGGGAGAGATCCTTGAGAGGGAGACACTACCACCTAGCGAAGGAGAACAGATCTACTGGGTGTACATGTGGACCTCTATGGTACTCGGCTCAATTAGACCCGGGATAGCAACTCGTCTCTTTGACAACCAGTTTATTGAAGGTGGGTTGCAATTACGTGTGAATTGTTATCAGGCATTGATCCATATACGTTGTAATTACTTTACACTTGTACTACTCTCTCTCTCTCTCTTTAAACGCCTCCCCCCCCCCCCACACACACACACACAGCCTCCATGGGCGGCGGATTCCACTTGAGTGTTCTACTCCAACTCAGTATAGCTGTGAACTATGAGCACAGGAAACTTGGACTAGCTGGTACCAAATCCATTCCCAGTAGATGGGGAGAAGGTTTTGATTCCATTCAAAATGTGGATGTGAAGCACACACGAAAAGCCTCGATTGATCGACTTGATCGATACAAGGCTGGTGGAACAGCATCCATGTTCTCAGAAAATGCCAAGAGAGCTTTGGCTCAAGTTGTCGGTGAAGATTTCTTCACTACCGAAGCTATTTCGTTGTCTGGCTATATCGTGGATTTTGAAATATTGCTCGATTCCAATAACAGGCCTGTCCGCATCCCAAGACGATGGAAAAGGCAATGGAAAGAATCCGTTATAAGTAGCATCTATTCCAATCGGGTACGAATTAGAAAGAAAGCATCTCAAGTTTCTTCTCTCATTGAAAAGCTAGAAGGTGCTGAGACTAGTACAGAGTGTGTAACTTTAAATGATGCCGTTTTGGACTCGAAATTCGATCTCAGAATGCGTATAAACTTGGCCAGTGACTGGGGGAGCAAGTTTGAGGCCATTCCACGGAGGGTGACTCGACGCATTGCTATTGAGGTGGATGGTATTATTCATTTTGCAGCCAACTGTGACCACGAGATGGGCCGTACAGTGATCAAACACAGACAGCTGAGGGCCCTAGGATGGGAGGTTCTGCAGGTGAGGGTAATTAAGCTCATTCTCCTCTTCCCCACTATCCCCCACCCTCTCCCCACTGTCTCCCCACTATCCCCCGCTCTACCCTCCTTTCCTCCCCACTATCCCCCGCTCTCCCCCTTCTTCCCCACTATCCCCCACTGTCTCCCCACTATCCCCTACCCTCTCCCCACTATCCCCCACTATCCCCTACCCTCTCCCCACTATCCCCCACTGTCTCCCCGCTCTACCCTCCTTTCCTCCCCACTATCCCCCACCCTCTCCCCACTATCCCCCACTGTCTCCCCACTATCCCCTGCTCTACCCTCCTTTCCTCCCCACTATCCCCCACTGTCTCCCCACTATCCCCCGCTCTACCCTCCTTTCCTCCCCACTACCCCCCGCTCTACCCCCCACTATCCCCTGCTCTACTCTCCTTTCCTCCCCACTACCCCCCACTCTACCCCCCAGTATCCCCCACCCTCTCCCCCCTCTTCCCCACTATCCCCCACTCTTTCCCTATTAAGCTTATCTGTGATAATTACTAGAGTTTGCAATCCTAGAGCTTTTTCGTCACCTGTACATTGGCTCGTTTAATAATTATACTGAATAGCGTGAAATTATCGAGGGGCTTAATTTTTGGCTGTTTTTGTGGATTAGCAGTCCTACACGAAAATTGTTCTTTAATCTGCTATAACGTGCAAAGATTAAAGGCGTGGCTTCCAGTAAGCAGTCATCCCATGCTTGTAGAAGCCATTCCACGAAATACGAGTGCCTCGAAAATTTCGCACTATATACAGTGTAACTTATTTATTCCGCTATAATTATACAGATTCGATACCAAGAGTGGGAGCTGCTGAAAGATGGAGACGCTCATGTGCAGTATCTAGCCGAAAGAATATTTAGTTTACCATAGCTATATTCATGTAGAGCAGCGTAGACAATGTTAGCCTCGATTCCAGGCCGCGCGCCTTGTTTAAGCGGCCTGGAATCGAGGCTAAGACAATGTATGATTGCGTGTCATGGAAAATTGTGGTTTACATCAATTTGTGTTTTTAATATTGAGCGATCATAGACTGATAAAGTGGGCGTTGTAAAGAGTACCAGTGAACAGTCCACACTGCACTGTTAGTGTACATGGCCACCCCAGGACCTAGCAATGCTGGACCCAGTACTGCTGGAGCAACCCCAGACACCTCCAGTGGGCCAAAAGTGGCTGATCAAGTACCTTTCCATGTAAGGCTCTCTATCAGTTTGATCAGCACGTAAGACTTAGAAAGTACAAATTGTACGTGTAGGGCTATAAATGTTGTAACTATTAACTGTCAGGGATTGTAGCGGCAAGGCTGCTCAACCACTTACATGGTCCATCCAATATTTATACGCTCCCTCACTATAATTATGCCTCGGTGCGCATGCGCAAGCGAGGTATACGGTAGTGTGTTTGTGTGTGTGTAGACTGCTACAGCTGCTCAAGGATGAATCAAGTGCAAGTAAGAGTTTCTATAGGCTTCTAGTCATGTTTACTTGGATTTTAATTCGTGGATTTGCAAAATAATGCTTCGTTCTCGAGTTATGCCTAGTTTTGCTTACTTGGAATGCCTTTGCAGCCTTTTCAGAAGAGCACGTAGCCAAACTTGTTTACCGAGTGTTGCTACTCTACTTAGTAGTTAGCTCTGCACTTGAACGCTAGTTATTGGTAGCTGCAAGAGTGAGAAGAGAGCTGCAAGGCTCTGCTAATGCAGCCATTAATTTTAGACTTGAACTTTTGGCATCGATCGTTTTTAACAACAATCATGGTCAATCATTACCCACTCTCTGAGTTTTTGCATGCAGCAAAATTAAATTGTTTATAAACCTACTCACCAGTACTTCAATAGATGTGCCAATCCTGTATATGTATTGAGCTGAGACAAAGGTAGGTACCATGTACCAGGAAAGCGAAAGCTATTAATAGCTTTATGTTATGTAGCTTTGGTATCTCCACCGAGGCATCAGCACCCGCGGTGCTTTCATTATATTAGTCTCGTACCCATTTTGACTGTCCCATTTTGGATTGGGGAGGGTGTGGCCAGACTACACTATATAACTTGTGGACCTCACATACACTTCTCTCGTTAAATGGGAACTTCCCCTGCAGGACATGTGCTCGCTGATGGAGAAAATAAACAACACGAGTGGTACTGACCGAAAGAAACGCATTCTCAAGAGCTTTGTGGATAAGTGGAGAGAGGCCCATAACAAACTTCACAGCACTCAAGCTGCCACCACCGTGAGTAGCTGCATGCTCCAGCAGGATGTATACATGCATATATATGAAGCGTATATATTCATTTGAAGTCAATATTAACGATTATAGTATATTTGCTGGTAATGCTGGAGGGGGTGGTTTGAAAGAAACCACATTATCACATTATCACGAATCAATAACTTTGTCTGCCATTGCTATTGTTAATAGATTTTGTTCTGGGCTAATGTACAATGTACAGCGTGTGATTGCCCACCCCCCTCCAGACGGACTCATTTCACCCGGCCATGAGACTGCTCCTCCCACAGTTAGACAGAGCGCGACCAGCCTACGGCTTGAAAGAGGTCGCCTTGGCAAAACAGTACATTGACATCCTTAACATTGCCAAGGAGAGTCTGGACGCACAGAAACTACTTCACTATCGAGCGCCGCAAGCTGCTAAACAGGTGAGTGCTACCACTAATGCTGTAATTTATTAGAGAAAAGGTTTAAAGTGTTTGTTACTCTCGGTATAGCGCTACAGTACACTGCATTTCATTGAGAAGAATATATATGATTTGATAAGCCCTTTGTACAGCGCAAAAGCAGTAGTTGATGCAATCCCTTATTATACTATCATTGATCGATTGATCGTCGGTGATTTGTAATTTCAGCATTTCTCCACATAATTCCTTGCTATCTAACTAGTTACATGTATGTACTGTATCATCTTTACCACTGCCGTAGGATGCTGGGGACTTTGCGGCAGTTGCTTTCTTTGTACTTAGAAACCGCTGCCCTGATCAAGGAAGGTACGTACCTGTACTAATACATGAACAAAGCCACATAAATGTACTTTACTCATCTACAGTGGAATCCTATAACGGACATATTTGAGGAACAAAGTTCTCCTTATATAGAGGTGGCCTTTGTTGAGGGGTTGTTTTATACATATTTAGACTACATTACATCATCTGTAATTGATCTGATTGGCTAAAAACAGTAGATTACATGGAAGCATAATCTACAAGAAGGTACTTATTCTACAGGAAATGGGCGCCTATTCTACAGGAAGTGGACACATATTCTACAGGAAATGGATGCATATTCTACAGGAAGTGACAAATAATTTGCAGGAAGTTCTCAAAAGTTGGAATGAAATTTTTAGTGAAAGTGACAAGAAGATGACAAAAACATTATAAAAAACACAGAATGCAATAGTTTGTTCAGTCGATATCCATTCTTTCCATGTCCACTGTTGCTTTGTATTGCTTTTTCCAGTTGGGCATGGGCAAGGGGGGCCAGGAAGCATCAAAAACACTTTAGCAGTCGCTTGACACTTTCTATTGAGTTTTTTAAGGTTCCATGCCGGTCCAGTCTGCTCTATACCCCCCTCCACTCCACCACAGAGCTTCATTCTTCTTCTTGTAGTGTTGCAGTCAGTTCTAGCATAGTTCTAGGTTCTTTTTACTTGTCTGTTCTTTCCAGTATCTTCAAGAAGCGTTTCACAAGCTTTACTGTAGTTTTTCATTGTTTTGAAGCCGTCTTCTTGTCTTTTTCTGTCAACTGGTGTCTCTCACAGCTCTCCAGCTCGTCCAGCTCGCACAAATTCAATTTCTGTTGCTACGCACCAAACCTGGCTTTTTATAACCACGCCTCGCGCATGCACAATGAAGTCCAAGTTAGATAGACCACACCCACTCGTAGAATATGTGTTTTAGTAACCGCCTTGGTTACGGTTAGATTCCCTCGGCTTTTCGCCTCGGGCTAACCGCAACCGTGGAGGTTACATAGACGCATATTCTACTCTTAGGTGTAGTCTATCCTATACGTAAGACTTGGATGCCTGGCCTTCATATTGTAGTTGGCCATTCTTCAGGGATGGTTGTTAAGCGAGGTTCCACTGTTTTACCTTCAACCCATTTGTCCGCTCACTCTCACACACACAATATCCCCACACACCCACACACACATACACACACACACACACACAGTCTCACGGTGTCCCAGGTGAACCAGTACCTTAACGATCTAGCCATGTCCAACGCCAAGAAGGAGAGAGCTGGTGTAAAGAAAGCATTGCAGCTGCTACTCAGAAACACCAGTGCCATGGAGCAAAAGTGGCTCATCAGAATGATACTAAAGGTACAGTAGGAGTAATTTGCACATGAGCTCACTGTACGTGTTTTGCTCACCTCTGAACTGGAAAGTGCTTTTCGAATTGCAATGTAAATAATGGTCGTCGCTCTATTATTATACAGTAGCTGCCAAATCTGTGTTTTGCATTGTTTTTTAAGTGGGGTTCTGTTTACAAATTTATTGAACTGTTGTTGTACTCTAGCTTTCTCAACCCTGTTGACCTCGTTGTATCCCTATGTTCCCAGGAGCTCAAGACCGGATTGAGCGAGAACTCGGTGTTCAGTGTCTTCCATCCTGACGCCGTCGACCTGTTCAGCGTGTGCAGCAGCTTAGAGAAGGTGAGACTGCATGGATTGCATTACATGTACATTGTACAAGTTCTGTGATTGGTTGAAATGATATGTACCCCCCTCCTCCATATATAGACAGTGTACAGGACGTGATAATTATAACACACTGTGGATCCCATAGCTATAAATCCCTGACTGTTCATTTTTCAAAGGACCTACGATAGCTACAGCCTTAGCCATAATTATATTTTAGGCTCAAGCTGTATGGGTGGAACCTCACCATACAATGCCTACATGACTGTATTTAGTTGGCAAAGTATGTGGCAGGTAATCATGTATAACACTCTCCTGTATGCAAATATTACACTAATGATCTTTACTTAGTAATTATTTCCCTGGATATATTGATGCGTGAGTCCAGTCATAATTATACTATACCAATCGCCCTAAATTATAACTGCTTGTAACTGTAGATATGTCAGGACCTGCGTGATCCCTCCGTTCATCTCAACGAGACCTCCATCGCGTATTTCACACCGTTCAGACCAATGCTGGGACAAAGGGCGGTCATTGATCAGGTACGATGCATGTACCCTATAGTACCGTACTGACTCCCCCCCCTGTGTGTATAGTGTCGCATCTTTGAACAGTCGTACCTTAAATTAATGGTTTTCTGAAAGCTTAGAAGAATTTTCTCAGAGGAGGTAGGACAGGTCTCATTAGGTTGCTAATGAGGGATGTACAAGGGTCTATTGCATTTTTGCACATGATATCAGTGTTTGCTCACCTGAGACAGCCAAATTGAATCCCTCGTAGTACAAGTTAATATGGCCATAGATTTTCATTTCACGCTGGGTCCCCTACATGTTGTGAGTACTAGAGTTGGCTAGAGTTCTGGTGATCCAATTTTTGATTTTCTGAAAGCTTAGAAGGAGCCTGTTCAGATGGTATGCTCAAACCCCAAATTTGGTTATTTTCGGAAAAATGAAAAACAAGTAGAAATTCACTTTTTGACTTTAACGCATCACATAAAGGCATCTCTCTAAACTTTCAAAAAATCAGAAAATCAACGTTATTACACCGCGGAACTAATGTGATGTGATGATTATGTAATGATTAATGTGTATGGTGTTTTGTACTAATGTTTAAGTTTATAAGTACGTACATTAAATTTTCATTTTGTTTGCTCTGCAAAGCGAGATGGTCATGTGACTTTGTTCTGTTTAGCTACATACATTCTTTGGTGATTGCTTTTGTAGTATACTCAGAACTTTATTACAGTCGCAGTATACAGTCTTGTTACTTGGACAATACATACAATACATACAATGCATGCTGAAGCTTTAATAGGTAACAGTTGTACTTCTTCACTCATCAGGAAGCCAATAGTGATTCTTAATAACAGAAATTTAATTGACACAAACGTCTGGTGACAAACATAATTATAGCTAGTGAATAACAGTGGCCTCAATTTTTTGTGTTGTAAAATAGCCTCCGACAACCATGAGCATGTTGCCAGGGAGACAAGCAGTTAGTCCAAACGATAGCGTAACTTGCATTTGGCTTGCAACTTGCCACGAGTCGTTTGTCGGATTGTATTGATACACGTCTTTAGTGCGATTCTTTCTCGAGTCTAAACCCCCCACAGCCATTAAGTGATCATCGACAGTGAGAAGAGATGAGCCTCGTACCGGCAGTGATCCAATCCCCTCCCAAAGATCGGTGCTTATCGGAGTAGAGTCTACCAACTCATTTAGTGAACATTTTATAACCGAATACTTGTCTTGCTCTGATGATGTGTACCCTGCGTGTACGTACACCTCATCACCGCATATAGCCGCTGACGGTTGCTCGGTAGAAAATGGGAGACAGCTGGCATTAGACCACTGCATCGTGAGCGTGTTGAGCGTTTCGACTGTAGTTAGAATCGAGCGATTATAGCCTCCAGCTACAACTAGTGTATTTTTAGCGCATACTGCAGCTGGTGTTTGGCATTTGGTTGACATAGGAGGAAGGTGCTCCACCCACTGCTTATCGATATAGCTGTACAGTTTGTTTGAGAAATTAGCGCCAGAGCGACCGCCTACTGAAGTGAGAACATTGTTGACGTTGGTGATGGTGCAGGCATCGAGCGGATGTGTAGAGAGTCTGGTCCATCGATCATTGCTGGAATCAAACTGGCGAATGTGTTTACTACCGAGGGATCTAAAGTACGCTTTTCCTTCCACGACAGTGGACGAACCAACGACAAGATCAACGGGGATTGTGGTGCCTGGTTGAGAGTCGCTCTCTACTAGAGTATCGTCTTGTGTTGGGACTTGGTACAATAGACTTGAGAGCTGTTGAATTTCTTCATCCTTGCTCGAATATACATCTTGCATTTCTCTGTCTCGCTCGGCTATTGCCTCTTGTAGTTTAGCAGCGATAGTTTCGTAGGAATCGATGATTTGTTTAGCTTGTCTGAGTTGCTTGTCTTTTGATTCTAGCTCGTTTTGAAGTACTAGATTGTTGATTTGAAGAGCCTGCGTGTTCTGAGATGCCTCCTCTAGTTTCTCTGTAAGCTGACCTATCTCTTCGTGTATTAGTTGACTAGTGTATTGTATTTGCTCATCTTTAGCTCTGATAAGATCATTTTTCACTCTTAATTGCTCCTCTTTCACACGTATTTGATGTCTAAGCAGTTGAACTTCATCTTGCTGACAGCTTCGTTCGTACAAGGCACTATCTTTTAGGGTCTCTAGCGTTTCACAAAGCTGCTGTGAAGAAGGCCGCTCTAAGTCCCAATCTTTGAGGCAGCACAGAGCGATCAGCAGTAGAGGGTGGGTGGGCTCAATCAAATTAATGTGTGCTTGTCGTCTTTCAATTTCAGGTATCGCAACTTTAGCTTCGACTGTGCGAGATGGATTTCGAGGGGAGGGAATTTTCACAACTTCGAATCTGTCGGTTGGTTTGGGAAACTTTCGAGTCATCATTTGGACAAGAAGCACACCAAATGAAAAGTTGTCTAGGTTGTCTGTGTACACTGGTGGTTCGTTTAAAGCCTCAGGAGACATGAAGGCTGGTGTTCCCGGGCATGTGGTCATTGTGGCCAAATGAACAATATCTCCGTCTGTTAATTTTGACATGCCAAAATCTGTGACTTTAGCTCGATTGCCTGCATTTAATAGGACATTATTGCTGGAGAGGTCGCGATGGATGATCCCATTGGAATGGAGAAAGGCAAGTGCTTGAGCTATGTCATAGGAGAGGTTGACTTGGATATGGTAGGGAATGTCTCCAGGTGATGCCTCCAGGAAATGTGTCAGACTCTCGTCCATGAGCTCCATTAGAAGAACTGGTGCGTTTGTTTCTGCATCGTGATAGGTCCCCAAGTACTGCACAATATTGGGATGGTTAATCCTCCGCAAAAATTGACACTCATATTCAAAACGACGAATTGGCTGTCGGTGGTCTTTGCTTGGATTGAGAGCTTGCATTTGGAAGAGCACTGGATAGAGTAGCTTGGCTGCACAAATTAGTTGATCACACCTGGCTTTGCACACTGCCCCATAGGAGCCAGTACCGAGGATCTCGTTCTTAAACAATTCCACATTTCTATAAGCGAATTCTTGCTCGTGTTCTTGCGTAGCCCAAGAAGGTATAATTTTGTCAGCCATAGTCATTGTATAGCAATTTACTCTACAGTCTCTCTTGACCTTTTAGGATGCTTAAATCTTAGCTTTTATAATGCTTGTTGCACTTGTTGGGGATTGTTAACCATATTTGGATGATTATATTTCGGTATAAGTATGACATCATTGCAGCCCTGATTGTGTCTATAGAGTCACTAACTGTACTAATTAGCCCAAGACAATGAAGCCTTAGCTCTTTTGAATGGTGGAAGTCAGTATCCTGTTTCCCTTGATGTGTTGCCTTAGGAACCCATATTGAAATCTGTCAAATCATGCTGTGTCTGTGAACTCGTAATTACACGTGTGTGTTTTATTTAATAATGTTTATTTTCTCACCTCGTCATTTTAGTTGGTGCTGTGTCCTGTGTCCTCTAAATCACTCTCAATAAAATTTTAGCTGTTATGTCAGGTATTAGTATAGCGCTACCTGACTACATTACATGCCTACATTTGACAACTTCCCATAAATAATATATTATTAGCTGTTATGTCAGGTATTAGACAGTATAGCGCTACCTGGACGTATATATCATGAATATTGTACAAAATTTGACAAACATTAATGGCTACCACTTTCCATGGCAACCTCTCCACGATATGTAAAGACATTGTTCTCAGTTTCTTGTACACAGACTTCGTACAACAGCTCAGTATCATGTGATCCGAGAGCCTGACTACATTACATGCCTACATTTGACAACTTCCCATAAATAATATAATTTGTTAGCTGTTATGTCAGGTATTAGACAGTATAGCGCTACCTGGCTACATCACATGCCTACATTTGGCAACTTCCCATTGGAACTTCCGATATTGCAATTGATGTACATAGTGTCACAATGTTTAAATGCACACAATGATGGAGCTATTTTCACGATTCAAGTATTGTCACTATACACAATGTATAGTTCTGATTTGTTAACAACGTCACATGATTTTAATCGTCTTCTCTTGTACAGGTCTTACGTCTTATGGAGCACCAGACGTTCTTCATTGAGACAAAATTCGACGGTGATCGTATCCAGATGCATAAGCAGGGCAACCAGTACAGATACTACACACGAAGGTACAAACACAGTAATCGATGCCAGCTAGTACTCAACATCTTATACTGCATTCCTATCTGTTTGAACTGCATGCCCCCATTTTTTAAGGAGGGGGAGTTAAGGACTATACATATGTTCTTTTTATTTGATGTGTGTACACATGATATGCATTTCAGATGCGCTAACTATCTGGTACATGTAACTGTACTAATAGGTGTAGGATTTTAGGTTTCATTTTTATGGCATATCATGTTCGCTGAATATGCAATTTGACCCCATGCACAACACAGTTCTCACGACTACACACGTTTCTCTGGCTCCTCCCCTTACAAGGGATCTATATCAGCTAGATCATGTGCATTCGGTATCTATGGTTATAGTGTCCTTCATGCATGCACAACAGTTCTAGGGACTACACACGTTCCTTTGGCTCCTCCCCCTACGAGGGAAGATTCACTCCTACGATTCACGATGCCTTCAACAGGTTAGAGCAGCAAGCCTCACACTTGTTTGTGTATACATGTTCACATACAACGTTTTTCTCTTTATATCCCATCTTGCAGTAAGGTCAAGTCTTGCATTCTTGATGGGGAAATGGTGGGCTGGGATGTGGAGACTGAGAGCTTCTTGTGAGTACGGTTACACCTTTGAAAAGTGCACAGTTGCCATGCAGGGCTATTATTCAACACACAAATTTGCCTCTTCTATGTAGTAACTAGGCCTAAGTATAGTGGTTATTGTTGTCTAGAGGTAAACCACCACCGACCAGTGTGGCCACATCCCTGGCATGCATGTTCATCAATTGAGTTTTTTCGTTTATTATTGCAGACCTAAAGGAGACAATGTTGATGTGAAGGCACTGGGCGGAGATGACACAGACAGTGGTAAGTGTATAGTGGCTATGATGTCATGTGATGCACGTATATAGTGATAATGCTCATTGTTTGGTTACAGGTAGTCAGCAATGCTTCGTTGTGTTCGATGTCCTGATGATCAATGATACTAACCTCGCTAATTGCCCACTGAGTGAGAGAGCTGAACAGCTGAAAAAGTATGACTAAAGATCTCTATATAGGTATTAAACGGCTTTTTCTTTGCCTCAGGGTGTTTGAGCCAGCATTGGGACATCTGCATCTTGTCGACAGAAATGAAGGATCAACCAAGTAAGGGAATAACTTTACAACTTTATCTTTTTTGGTATCTGAGCACTGATGGTTCAGTGGTAGAATTCTCGCCTGCCACGCGGGAGGCCCGGGTTCGATTCCCGGTCAGTGCATCTTTTTTTAGTTCTTTTTTCCATTGAAATTAACTTCCTTTCTTTTTGCCTTTTTTTGCCTTTTTTCAATAGAGAAGATGTAGTTGCTGCTCTGAACAATGCCATTGACAATAGAGAAGAGGGTATAATTGTAAAACTTCCTTCCTCAACGTACAAACCCGACAAAAGGAAAGGTGAGGTTATACCGTTATCAGCCAATTACCCTACCATCTTGCCTCAGGCAGTGGATGGTTGAAAATCAAGCCCGAGTATGTGGACAGTCTCAGCGATCAGCTGGACGTTATTATCATTGGAGGCTACTTTGGAAAAGGGGTGGGTCATTAATTGCTCATGCACAACAGCACTATTTTAATATTACTGCTTTTTCTACAGAGTCGAGGCAAGATGATATCTCACTTCTTGTGTGGAGTGGCCTTACCGAGTGTGGTCCCTGGAGGAAGACCTTCCGTCTTCCAGTCATTTTGCAAGGTACCAACATGGTTAGCATTAATTATTATGTCTCGGTGCGCATGTGCAAGCGAGGTATAGTGTTTGTGTGTGTCTGTCTGTCTGTGTAGACTGCTACAGCTACTCAAGGATCAATGAAGTGCAAGTAAGAGTTTCTATAAGCTTCTAGTCATTGGATTTTAATTCTTGGATTTGCAAAATAATGCTTCGTTCTCGAGTTTTGCTTACTTGCAGGTGTGCTGTATGTGTCATAAATCAGCCTTGGATGACGCTAGTTGCATGTTGATGTGCACTTATTAGTGTTAGTGTTTGAGCTATGTTGGAAAGGCTGTTGCTAAGACCTACATGTGTATTTTAGTTACCGTATAATGGGTATATTTCGAGGCTATAAACTTTCGGGGAATGATCGTTGAAAAGTTTTCGCGGAATAGCAGCCTTTTTGCAGTATGCATGCGTGCGATATTAAATTCGTGGGTATAAATGTTCACGGTAATTGCTCGTTGCTGAAACAAGTGGCTTTTTTGTGGTTAAAATAAGAGTAGGTAAATTTGTACTGGATTCTCCTTGTGGTTGTGTAATATCCAATATGTGGGAGGTAGTTTCAATAGAGTATTGGCTACTGAGTGGTCTCAATAGAGAGGTGTTCGGTAATCAAGGTATTAGGTATTAGATTGCCATAATGCTGATTGATCTCTCACATTCTCCCAACACCAGGTAGGGTCTGGCTACAGTCTCACTGAGCTGAGGGAAGTGGGGGCTAAACTGAAGCCACACTGGAGGCCATTCAACACCAAGAGTCCTCCGGAGAGCGTCGTCCTCGCCCCTGGGTTCAAGGTACGTCACACCACACAAGTATCACCTTGTTGAACATTTCTTGTATTCTTATGAATGACAAAAGCTCTCTTGTTGATTATACCTCCTTTCTTTTAGTATCTTGACTGCATGATTTCTTGTTGTGTTTTACACTGTATTAATACGCACATTACACTATGCTTCACAGATGTGTTTTCATTCTTTCATAGGAGAGGCCAGACTTATGGATTGAGCCACAAAACTCCATCATTGTACAAATAAAAGCAGCAGAAATTGTGTCCTCTGGGAAGTACGTATGACAAAAAGCACACACATTCCCCTAGTAGAATATACCAGTAGTACAACATTGAGTCTCTTTAAATTCTTTGTTGATGCCCTCAGGTATAAGTGTGGTTGCACACTTCGATTCCCTCGAGTGGAGAAGGTACGAGATGACAAGGAATGGTACGACTGTATGAATGTGGATGAGCTGGAGCAACTCAAACAGGTACACACCGATCATGAATGAGTGGTTGCTATGACGTTTGTTTTGTTGGCCTACTTTTTAAACATCAAATCAAAATACTGTACACTCGAGATAATGGGCCTCAAAGGTAGCCTCAAAACAAGAAGGGGTGCTAATAAACCTTTTTTACTTAACTAGTATAACACACGTTAATATAATTATACATAATTATGTAGACACGTACTCTAAACTTTCACCGCCCTCCACCCAAACACACAGATAGCGTCAGGGCGTCTGAGCTACCAGCACGTGGGAGACGGCGACCAGCCACCTGCCGCTAAGAAGAGGAGGGTGGGCTCGGCGAGGGTGGAGCGTCCCAGGGGAGTAGCGGCACAGTTCAGACAGACCGACACAACTGATGTACAAGAGGTGAGGCATAATTATCATTATTCTTTGTGTGCATGGCCAAAATTTCAGTTCTGCTGGCTCAAAAAATAATTCTAAAAGCTTAACTTCAGTTCTGCTGGTTCAAAAAATAATTCTAAAAGCTTAGAGTGATCCCTTTCAGATTTCAGTGTTAAAATCGTGGCCATTTTTTGGCAGAAGGGTTATGGTTATAAGTGGGGGAAAAGTCCTCAATTGAGCTCGACAAAGTTTTGTGAGCTAATTAAACATAGATCGGAACAAACTCAAATTATGGCTACTGAGTTGAACATAATAATTATAATAAATGGCTGTGACTGCATGCAACGATGTATCTCTATTAATTTTGGTGTAGGTGTCAAGCATGTTCGATGGTAAGGAGTTCTGTGTTGTGAACGGCCCAAAGGCTCTACCCAAGGAAGAGATTGAGAAGAAGATAGCAGAGGTGAGTATATATACAGTATGTGGCTCGCTCAATTATAGACATTACATTACAGTCATTATTGTCAAGAGTTGTAGAGGTCTTAATTTGAATGATGAAATGCTAGTAGTCCAGGACACTGAAATTAATTGTATAAGATACACTTAAAATATTATTTGTTTTCTAAAAGTGTGTCCCTTTTCCTGGTGCATAGCTGATCAAGCAGGAAGCTGTAGCATATCCTCGCACACTGATACCATACACACACACACACACACACACACAAACATACACACACACTGTGCAGCATGGAGGGTCATTTGTACAGAACCCAGGTCCAGACACGTTCTGTGTTCTGGTGAACAGGACCATTGTCAAGGCAACGAACATCATCAAGTGAGTTAAATCACAACTTATTTTTGAATTGATGAGTCCACTTTAAACAAGATTTGTAGTTAGAAGGTTATTACTACATTCTCCCCTACCACCCCTCCACATATCCACACACACACACACACACACACACACACACACACACACACACACACACACACACACACACACACACACACACACACACACACACACACACGCAAGGACTGGACTGTACGATGTTGTTAAGACTCAGTGGTTTCAAGATTGTCTAGTAAGTTACGGTACCGTGTGTAAACAAGTAGAAATACACTGTCCATTAACTGCAGGCAGCTGGAAAATGCCTGTCGTTTGTACCCATTCACATGCTCCACATTTCAGCAGCTACTCTCAGCAAAATGTCCGAACTTTACGACAAGGTAAGTAAAACCACAACTCGTAACTAAGTACAACACATACCACACGTACAGCTGATTTTATTTGATACAGTACGGAGACAGCTACACACTAGACCTCACTGAAGAGAGCATCCGCGATGTCTTCAAGAACGTGGAGAAGAAGGTATATACTATCAAAGTGTCACAGTGGGATTTCTCTACAAAATGATGTGGTTCGATGAAATCTAACGGCCAGTACATTGATCACTGCTTGCTTACTTACATTGTATTGTGTTTTTGTCTGTTATAAGTGGCTCTGCATGATGTTGCAGGAGGGGGACAGGAGCTCTGGCATCACACCAGAGGAGATAGCCACCATTGAGGAGCGATACTTTCCTAATGATAGTCCTCACGGCCTTTTCAGACAACACACGTGAGTATTGTTATTGCTGGTTTATAATTATGAGGGTCTTTGTTTTATGACTAAACAGATTCTATTTGGACAAGTACAGTTGTGTTGGAAACACCAGTACGGTATGTTAAAGAGAATACCTTAAATAATGGGTAGCATTTTCAGATTTTCTTGGTACTTGTTGGGGATTTGCAGCAAATTCATTAGCACAATAATTATGTAATCTAAAGTTTGGCAGTCAGATACAGATGACACAAGAGCTAGCTTATACTCTTAAATATTAGCGCAGGCCTCTCATTGACAAATATGAACTGAACGTTGATCACACAATTTGGAAGGTCTCTTTCTAAGCTTTCAGAAAATCATAGAATTGTTGATTGAATCCACAGATTTTAACTGAAACAGTCTCCAAACCATTGGCTATCCATGCAGCTCTTTCCTACACACACCCCTAACCTCTAACCCCCCCCCTACACACACACCCTCACAGAGTATCAGTGCTAGTGGCCTGGACTTGGTGGGTATGGACGTGCGTCTCCATGGAGGCACGATTGTGGACACACTCAGTGAGAGGGTCTCTCACATCATCTTCAGCAGAAGGTACGTACCTCTCTACAGCCAAATTGACTTGCAAATCTCTAGCTAGAAAAAACAAAATCATATTTTTTTTCTCGCTACAGAGATGTGTCACGGTTGTCTACACTGCGTGGACTAGAGAGAAAGCGTCATCGCAAGCACCATTTTGTGTTCACTGACTGGGTGACTGACTGCATCGAGTCAGGATCCCTCAAGAATGAAAGACTCTATGAACCTTAAGAAACACCACCTGGCACCATTCTACAACATTACATGTCTGTGTATTTGCCCCTAAAAAAGATTGAACTATTACCGTATTTACTCTATTTAAGACGACATGCATACATTTTGGTTCTCATAAATTGAATATTAGAATAAATACGGTACGTTGAATCATAGCAATTTCGATTAATTCGGTTTATTAGAGTGACAATATTTGTCAAGACCACTTACCTACTTCTGTTCGAGGCTCTTTTTGTGTGTACTACTATACTATAGGTGATCTCCTGCCCTCAATAATGTCACAGGTAATAGCATAATTAACCTGTAGACATTGTAGACCCTCAAGACCTGAGTTGGGTCAACTTTTAGTTGCTACACTATGATCACATGACCACCCCCCCACCCCCCCCCAGAGAGATCAGGACGTGTATGAGACCCCGGACCCTCCCATTGACACCACTAACTATGATGTAAGTGCTTGTTATTACTAGCTTATGTCATGTAACATACATACACGTTTCCAGGACGACCAGAAGAGTATAGCCGTCACCCGATTGGATGTTTCATTGCAGTCCTCGTTTGACAAGTTCAAAGACAAGTCCCTAGACGCTAGCAGCGTGGGTAAGTTCAATTGTGTTTATTTAGAACAAATATTTAATCTCCTCAATTTGTCAGATTTCTCTGATAGTGTGAATAGACAGCCCCAGTCAGGGTTCAAAGTTCAACCAGACGATCTAGAAGTGATTGTGACTGAGCGAGAGCCTGAGACCATTCTGCAACGCTATCAGCGACTCAAACAAGAGGTAGGTGTGTGATATGTGATGTGTGTGTGTGTGTGTGTGTGTGTGTGTGATATGTGAGGTGTGTGTGTGTGTGTGTGTGTGTGTGTGTGTGTGTGTGTGTGATATGTGAGGGTGTGTAATGAACATACGGCCCCTCAGGTTGCTGACCTTGCGTTTGATGTGGGGAGGATTGAGGAGGGGAGCAAGGACGCAGAGAAGCTGCTCCAGGTGTCACCACCAGACCTGCTGCAGGATGTGAGCCAGTGCATTAATTTAGTTGTGGGTAGCTAGGCTTACTGTAGTATGGTATCATTGCGTTAGACTGTATTCCCTGAGGCACTGGATACATAGGGTGAGAGCTTTTCAAGCCTCTTCTTTGTGTAAGGTTTTGTGTAGCGTACGTCTGTAACTTGTTTTGGTTGTTCGAGGCCTATTCTAAAAAATGTCATTGCATACAAGTTGTACGTGTATACAGTTCCTGTACCTTATACCATGTCCTGTTATAATTTACATGTATATTTGTTCATCTTACTGTTGTCTGCATGTGTACCCCTCCTTGCAGTTGCAATTGCTCCAGAAGCAGCTTGATGGGCTCCAGTTGGATCGTGTGTTGGGTACCCCTCTCTCTGCCGACCAGCCGCACAACACCCTCCTCCTACGAGACCTACGGGCACAGATAGAGGCGGTTAAGGGGACGGGAGAACAGGGGACAGACCACGCCCTCTATGAGGTCTACACTCGGTCGGAGGCAGCCAAGTTTGCTCATCTCTCAAAGGTACTGAAAATGTTTGTGCCCGTGTGTGTACATGTACAGTGCATGAATACCATTTTATAGTCTATGAGATTATCCCAAACCATTAATTTTCTAAAATTGCAACTCACAGTAATACTTACACCATGCACACTGTAATGTATCGAACATCTGCCCCTTCTCTCTTTATAGATGAGTGAAGTTGAACAGCGACTGGCGAAACTAGAGACTCTGGTTGGGGACCAAGAAACTTCTGTGGTTCGTAAAATTGCTCATTTGTGTCTTACCGTATAGGGATAGTAAATATGGGGAGCCTTGGCTAATGAGGCAATTGAACTATTATCGGCCATGATTGCGTGCGATATACTGGGACTGAATTTCAAGCTACATTGCCTATCTTTTATTGTTGGCAACCCTTATCTTGATTTGCCAAATCGTCAAAATTAATTTGTCACCAAATTTACCTGCTCTATACGGTATTTGCACAAATCTGTTTGTTTTTCTGCTACAGTCTTGTGTGACTGGTGGATTGGATGGTGAACACAAGGATCTGTCGGTGAGTGGTGAATAGTCATGTGACACTGTTTTTACACATGACCTCACTGCATTGTCACATGACCTGCAGAGTGCTGTGATGAACCTCCAGGCTAAGGTGGCCCTACTGGACCCTGCTCACATCAACACCATCGGGGGACAATTACAGGTCAGGGGTGTGGTTAGTGTACGTGGTGTACGTTTGTTTCATATTTGTGGTATTTATACAATTCATGTGTAGTGCTTTTGTGTACGGACACATTGTAGTGTTCATATATAGTTTGCGTACAATTGTGTACTTGAACTACAATAATTATGTGTACTTTGTAGTTGCTTTTATATTCATACACAAGTGTTTTTGCCCCCACGAACACACACTACAGGGCTTGCTTTCTTTGTTGGAACAGGTTGAAACCAAAGCAACCAGTAAGAGCAGTGATCCTGACAAGGAGACCAAGGTATGTATACCTGCCCACACCACACACACTATAATTATAGAGTGTCTGTGTACTGTGTACTCTCTCTGTGTCAGCATTACATGTACTCCCCTCACAGATCTCGGAGGCTCTGGACAAGGTGGGTGTGGTCTCAGCAGTGGCCCCCCTCATCCCAGACCTGGTCGCTAGACTCCACACACTCAAGGACCTTCACGAGAGAGCTGCTCAGTTCGCAGGAACTGTGGCTTTCATGGCCGACAGTCAAGAGAAACTGGCCAATCAGATCTCAGATCTACAGTCACTGCTCACCAAGGTAACCCATGACAAGTCAGCTGTATTGTTGTTATGATGGTGTGTTTCTTGCTGCAGGTTCAGGGCACATTCCAAAGCAACCTGTCCACAATCCAGTCAGACTTTAGCGGATTAGAATCAAAATTGATAACTTAATTATTAGCGAGTTATAGCTAATGTATAAATATTGGGAATTATATAATTATTGTAACATTACTATAGTTTTTTTGGCAGAGTATAGATATTTAGTAGCCAGCTGTCACTCTCCATTTAATTTAGGAAGCATAATACTGTGTACTTATTTTTAGATACGTACACAATGTACATGCATGCACTCAGCCTCAGGTACGTACGTAGGTTAAGGCTGGAAGTTGAAGAAAAGTGTACTATAAATTACCATTTTTTGTAAAAAAATCTTGTTAATTACACAAGTCATTACTTTTCCCAAAATGTATTGTAAATAATTATGTGTAAACATGAATACTTTTCATCTCATTACCATGGTTATGATCTTGTTATGTCGTTGACTGTGTGACCTACCTTCACGAGTTTTGAAAATGCTGCCTCCAATACCAAGTTGTAGAAAGTAACATTGAATATTGGTATCAAAAGTTAGCTCTTAGTGAAAAAAGGTGGATATTTGGTGTGACCTCATTCTAGCTCTGATTACAGTGACTTTATTGATCAAAAAACGTGAAAATTTATGAGTTGAATGTTCACTGTACAAAATACGTGATAGCAGCCCTAAATATCCATCGTTTCTATTGCACTAGTACTGTAGTAAGAGCTTTGATATAATTATACTAATATAAGATTTTATTGCTTTTTAATAAGTGCTGACATCAGCGTTTTACATTCAAATTGCACAGGAAGCGACTCATCACCGACTGTGCAGATATTTTTCCATATTGCACACCCGGAAGTATTATTGCACACTTGTTATTGCACACTAGGAAGTGATTCTTATTTGGAATAAAACGTTTTCAGCAGTGAGAGAACAAGAAAAAACATAGTTTACACACTTATAATCATGCATTGCAATGTTTATCAGTCTCTTTTCTTGTTTTCTGATGCTCTGTATCACTTCTGTGCTATTTTTGCAGTGAAGCTGAGGGTCAGGAGGTTGTCAGTGTTCATATTTAACGCATCAAACAGGCATCAGTGTTGGAAGTGGGTGCTTTGAGCGGAGTATTGCACATGTAGAAGTGTACTGGACCACCATATAAGCCTGTTCAGGCTTGTATAAAGTCGTTTTGGCTTCAAAAACGGTTGTCACACTTTTCTTCAGTTATAGCGGTGCATGTTTCCTCTTCTGATACACTGGAGCATGATAGAAAGCAAGCACATGCTGTTTATCCTTCAGAACTATCCATTTTCAAAACGGGTTGCTGGTTGTCAACGTTTTTCTTGTCTTTTTTCTTGTCTGTTCTCTACAAAATCTTTAAGTAGCCTTCTGCAAGCTCTCTTGGTGTTCTAGAGTCTTATTTCTTTGTCTTTCTAGCTGTTTTCTTTCTCTTAAACTCGTCTTCAACTGGGAGAAATCAATTTTGTTGCTACGCATTCTTCTGGTTGATAAAGCAACCGCATGTTGCGCATGCGCAGATTCAACTTGCATTTTGGTTGCCAAGCAATAAATGCATTATCCTATGGATACTGATGATTATCACTCGTCCGTGCCTAGTAACTGTCACTCGTGCCTTGCAGGCACTCGTGCAGTTACTGGCACAGACTCGTGATAATCTTCAGTATCCATAGGATAATATCATAGTACCATGGTACACAACAAGGCAGTAACCATGGCAACGATGTTATCATCCTGATCCATTTTTGACGTATAATATGAATCCCAAATAAAAAGCTACAATAATACAATGCACAATGACAGATTGCAATGCACCCTCATTTATGTTGTGAAACAGCCTTAACCACTATAATAATGTTAATAACGTCACATGAACATTCTATTAATTACCTGTGGTACACCCTCAGATGGTATTGGTGATACAATAATAATTATTGGCCTGATGAACCCTACTATAAACACGAAGCATGCAGCTATAGCTAGCCAGTTTCACAATTCTGAGTGCACAGTACTGGTTATCAATAGCTTGTAGTGTACTGGTGATTATAGTTATAAATTGTCGGATTGCTCAACTCTTTAATGAACATGATTTTGGAGAAATTGGGTACACAATCGATAATTAATCTCAGGACAATAAATTATAAGGGAGAATAAATGTACACAGTAAAAATGTGAATAGTCAAACAAAGCAAAGAGCATACTATTAAACAAAAAAGGTATTTATAATTATAACTAATTTACCAAATTGAATGCACGTGCGGTACACTGGTATACTGTGTTTTTCTTAGCTTGTTGTATCACCTCCAGCTTTTTTTTGACCTCATCCCTGGTCTTACAAAGGTCTTCGGACTCGGGGCCAGTTGAAGCTTCAATACGTGTGTCAATCACAGCCAACTGGGATTCCAATATCTTAGTGTAATTTCCTGCTACGCTCTCGTCCTCAAATTCACTGATTTGTTTCAGCAATTTCTCTGACAATTTCTTCCTTTCTGCAGCAGCAGTGCGTTTCTTTTCGTTCTGCTCATTGAATCGTGATTGAGCTTGGATTTCCTCAGTTGATGCTTTGTCGAACTTTTTTTTCTTTGATTCCTTAACACGTATCGAAGGCGTATTCTCCTCAAGCTTTCCGTCGTAATGATCAATGTAACTATGACCGCATTTCCGACAAGTGTTTGATCCGTCAAAAACGACACAGCATTTAATCATTTCTTTATCCAATAGTTTCGAAAAGTCATCACATGGGGTATGGCAATTGCTTTGGCAATTACTGTATGCACATAGTATGCTGTGCTTGTGCTCCCCCCATTTGGTCGGAATAAAGGTTTTGTAGTCTTTGTTATCAGACTTTTTTCTCACCGCTGCTTTTACTTCGGCCTCGGTATCTATGAGGGATTTCTCCAGCATCATCTGATTGTCATAGGCAGTCAGCGAGTCTAGAACGCTCTTCTCAATATCTTGCTTCTTCTCATAGAGCTCAATAAATCGATGTGTTTGAACTTGAGGGAAATTTGTGATGGTCTCACACATCTCAGTAAGAACTTCGGAAGTGTCTTCAAAAGCTTTCTGCAAGCTCTTAGTCAATCTATCAATACCTAGTTGACCAACTTTTGCTTTTGCTTTCTCAAACCGGCAGTACGGATTTTCAACACAGAGAATGTTCTCAATTTCTATCCCAAAATATTGTTTCAGCAGGCCTGTATCAAAATCGACGTCAAGAAAATCGCCTGTGTTACTGAACACAACAATTACATTGTCAAGAATACCTTTCGGAAGGATAGCAGCTATATCAGTGAGGACATACTTCAACAATGCATCTGCTCCAAGCTGACGACCATTGATGATCAGGCAGACACAGTTGATGTACTCTTCCTTTTTGAGGGCGCTGATGATTCGTTGTGCATTCGTTTTGTCTTGTTCAAGGCCACGAGAGTCACCAAATCCAGGAGTATCGATCACCCCAATCTTCAGGTCACCTACTTCCACATTGTACAGTGTAGCATCACTTGTTTTGGTTTCCTTAGGGTGTGCTTGTGCTTTTTCAAGTTTAATGTCATTGAACTGTGTAAATTGCTCAAGACCTTTCGCTTCAAACCCAGAGCCAACAGTGGCACAGTTGTAAAGAAGATTGAGAAAAGAGGTCTTCCCAGATCCAATTTTGCCGATGAGCAGCATTTTAAATGCTCTGTCTTTGAACGCTCGCAGCATGACACAAGGACTAGCAATGAGCTGATCATCAACAAAGACGGAGAGTACTCCCTCACCACTAGAAGGTGAAGTCAATGAAAGCATGTACGTGTCAGGAGAATCACTAGAGGAGGAAATATTTGCTTTAATCTTCTCGGATGCCGTATCGGGAAATTTCAAATATGCTGACACGTTCTGTTGTGAATTAACAGGATCACCATTCTGGTCTTTCAGTTGCACGAGGGCACCAAACTTCTTGCGTTGGACAGCTTTCTTGTCTAAAACTGTAATGGTGCAGTTTGGGGGATGAGGACTGTTCAGGAAGAACATATTGAAGGGCGTTTCATTGATGGGTGTACTGTTCACGGCTACTACTAACGAGTGCTCCCCCAGACATGAGGGGGTATAGGAGAGAGAGTAAGTGCCAGGGGTACTGTTATTGGGCTCGGTAAACATCTGCTCATCTGTTTCACAGCATAGAGAAACTAAATGCTGTCCGCTGCATGGCTCCCCGTCTCTGTCGTAAATATGGACCTTGATCTCTATGGCAACATATGCTCTTGCCTTGTGTACGGGTACGTCGATACCATCTACACTGCATTTGCTCAGTTCAGGCTGGAAATAAAAGGGAATGTACATTGGATTGACCATTATACATGATTAAAATTGTGTGCTAACAATCAAATTAATGATAAACTCACCAAACGGTTTTTTGCTTTTTGAAAATCTTTTTGATGATAAGCTAGTTCTTGTGTGGAATCTTGACGTTTGATCTCTGCTTTAGCAAGCTCCAGTTTGCGATTTATTACGTCCATTTTCAGCTCAGTGAGCTCAATCTGCTTCTCAACAAAAACCTCGGTATTACTTTCCAGAGTTTTGCAAACTTGTTCTTTGGTAGCAATGTCTCCTTCAATGCTAGCAATAATGGTGGCAAGGTCAGAGCACTGTTTGTCAACAATGTGGCACTCTTCTTCAAGGCTCTTCACGCATTCAGTTTCAGTTTCAATTTGTGACTAAAAAATCAAAAAGGTAAAAATAACACAATGAGCACACATTCAACGTTAATTCATACCTTTATTTCAGCCAGATAAGCAGCTTGAGAAACTTGTTTCGCCTCCACCAGCCGTTTTTGATAGTCTAGCCTTCGCCCATCAGCAATTCTAAAAGCATCATCACATTCCAAAAATGACTCTTTAATTTTAGACAGTACAAACGACTTCTCTACGAGTTCACTCGTTTTCAATGACAAGGTTGCAGCAAGACTGGCCATTTGCTGAGATTTTTCATTGTACTTCATATTGGTGTGATCAAGTTCACTCTTTAGATCAGCTACTGTCGACTGTTTCTCAATAATCTTTTTCTCGATGGCCTTTATTTTCTGACGGTGTTGTTTGTCTTTTTGCTTCAATTGAATGGCCAGGAGTCTTTTCGATTCATGAAGGCTGTTGCACTGTGTTTCTTCTTGCTCAAGACGTTTTTGGATCCCATCTTTTTCTTCTTTCAGCCGCTTCAGCTCATGTTTAATATTAGCATAATCTTGCTGGATAAGAGTGTCAATGTCTTGTCGAACTTCAGTGACAGAGGACTCTACTTCAATTTTCCACTGCTCTGTATCACCGGCTTCAGCTTGCTACATGCAAGCAAGAAAATTAAGTACATGCACACATGAACATTTGTTTTCCTTACCTGTGTTACACCCTCAGATTGTACTGGTGAGATATCTGCACACGCAATCAGAACATCACAATTATTATTGCACACAAGAATCCCATAAGTATACATAGAAGCCACTATAAGCTCACCATGTGATTGTCTGATTTGTTCCGCTAGGTCTCCATATCCAATCTGGCCCAGAGCTTGTGCTACTGAGGACCATGTGATGCGTGAGTTTTCAATCACCCATATAAGCATTCTAGTGAGGCAGTCATCACAGTCTGAGTGGTACTGGTTGTCAATTGCTTGTAGTGTACTGGGGGGAACTCCTAGAAGAGCACCAAAGTTGAACCACTTGGCACTGACCACAGCTAGAGATTGGCTCAAAGATTGAAGAGTGGCTGCACGTATATGAATGCTAAAACATGTCATGGTTGCATTGCTACTCACGTTTAGTTAAAGACGCTGTATCTTCATTATTAGATTGACTCAAAGATTGGAGAGTGGCTGCATGTATATAATTATATATGAATACATAAAATTAGTCTAAAACATGTCATAGCTACTCACGTTTAGTTAAAGATGCTGTATCTTCATTTTCAGCCCTCAGGAAGCAAACACCTATACATGCGATTAAAATAATGTTAATACATTTTGAGCAGTATAAAACTTACCATGTTCCTCACTGACTTCCTCTGCTAGATTGCTTAGCCCAACAGTGGAAAGCGTTGAGACCACCTTTCCCCACGTAAGCTCGGTTTTACAGTCCACCACATTCTTCAGCATGTGTGTCAAACAAGACTCTGGATTCTGGTATTGCTTCTCAATTGTCTGCAATTTCTCAGCAGATACTCCAAGAAAAGCTCCAATATTGAACCACTTGTGACTGGCCTTCTCACTCAGTGCTCGAAGCAGTGACGCAAATGACACAGCAGCAGCTTTAGAGGATAATCCAATGATAGTAGGAGACGAGTTGGAACTGTCGGCAAACAGCTCAGAGAATTTAAAAATCTTGCTTCCTAAAAAGGTCAAAAAAATCTCGTCTGATTTGTCTGATAAGTCTTCTCCAAGCTGAATTGCAGTGACTTTGGAAGTTGAAGAGCTGTCTTTTGCAGGGGAGCAAAGAAGAAGCTGCATGTGAACTGTCACTGCAGTTTTGCAAGAAACTCTTGAAAAATATCTCTCAGCGATGCTGGAACAAACATTTGAGAAGGCGGGTAGCAAAGATTGTATTCCCTCGTAGGATATTGGAGGAGGTAGATCAATGGCATAGAGTGGATAGTTGTCATCGTAATAGGCTCCTTTTAGTGCAATATGGTAATCAGCTAGCACAGTGGAGACATGCTGAGCTAGTACGACCAGTTGCACTGAGAGCTCCACCTCAGGACAGTATAGCACAGGAGTGCCATCGATCATTTTGATGATACTTGGTTGGTTGTTGACCTTGATGGGCATTCGCAGCAGGAAGAAGTCCCTGTGATAAGCTGGGCTAGGATGGTAGATGTGAGTGGAGAGGGGGACCAATGACTGAGCTGCCATTGTTGTCTGGTAGTGCACTACAGGGGTATAAACTATAATTTTATCATGCTAGACTATAGTTGGCATGCATGTGTTTCGTACTGTAAGTCTCACTTACCTGCAGATGATCAGGATCCAAATTACAGTAACTACTTCACAGACTTTCAACAACACTTTAGGCCATGCAAAGTCAATTTGTAGTTTCTCAGGTTATCGCAAGCGATTGAATGATAATGATATTCATAGAAATTTAATTGAAAACACACCCCTAACTTCCTCAATAAGCGGAAGTGCATAATCTAATTATTAGTCATAATTATTTTCATGACCCAACAACCACGCATTTCTTTTCGAGGTCACGTGATATTTAAGAACGTAGTCAATTTCCAAGCGCGAGGGCCTGAGAAACTACAAATTGATTTTGCATGGCCTTATACAGTAGACTATCTAATGATTAAAAATTGAGTTTTTAGAGAAATAAACCGCTTGGTTATAGGGTTTAGGAGTGGGGTCTTTTTTTTTGTTAAGAACCTGCTTTTGCATCCCTGATAACTTCATGTAATTAATTAAGCTGGCTTAGCCTAACTTTACAATTCGATATAATAATTATATACAAAATGCTCCAAACGTAAGGTATATGCATAATTATGTCATATCGCCTCATCTTCGATCAATAATCACATGAATGCACTAAGTGAAGGAGGCTAATATATAGCTAGTGCAGTTTCATGTGCATGCAGGATAACAGTTTTGTCACCACGCCTTCCCAATACAATGTAAAACGGTCCCTACCCAAAGCAAAAGATGACCTCTTTCTACATGTTCTACACATACACCTTTCTAGCCTCCATTCAAGGCCGATTAAAATACGTATTTTAATCGGCCTGGAATCGAGGCTAACACCTTTCCAGCAGCTATGCTGTCTATTAGTTTATTGTCCTCTGCAGCCTCCTAGGAGCTCTATGGATCAGCCCCTCTGAATGGCCAACTGACAGGACCCTCTCCAGTGGTGTTTGTGTCACCAGAGAACTGTAGTGAGGGGGTGGAGTACTACAGTCCCTCTAGACTGACGTAGATGTACCTGTCTTATAGCTCCAGGTTTTTATTATTTGCTAGGTTGTCTTGGTTGTATATGTGATTGTTTACATTTTACACTTTTGCACGTATAAACTATACGATGGTTTACCATGCCACATGACCTGCAGAGCGCTGTGATCAACCTCCAGGCTAAGGTGGCCCTACTGGACCCTGCTCACATCAACACCATCGTGGAACAATTACAGGTCAGTAGTGAAGTTATAAATGTAAGTGTAAGTGTATAAGTGCACGTACATGGCTGCCCAGCAGGTACGCTAATACAGTACAGTAGTTGATGTAATTATGCTGCGCCAGAAAAGTATTTATATTATGTTGTTTGGAGTATAACGCTGTTCTTACATCTGTTGTGTAACAGTGTTGCTACACTGTGTACTGGCCTTACTACAGTGTATGTACAGTAACTATAGTTGATATTCTGGGCATTTTGTTCCCAGTGTGTAGGTATAGTTCTGGTAGTGAGTGACTGTCTTATTGTATGTTCCAGCATTTTTATTGTGTTTCCTCCAGCATAAGACACACCCCCTCCCCCCAGATCTCTGAGACTCTGGACAAAGTGTGACTGCTCACATCAACACCATTGGAAGACAGGTCAGTGGTGTACATTTGTTCCATATTATGGAAACTAAGCAAATACAGTCATGTGTATTGCTTTTGTCTACTGTCAAGTACTAGTCATGTGGCATTGTAGCGTACACATGCAGGTTTGCCTACTTGGAGTTGCCAGCATTAAGACTGCTTAACAAACCACCAACCCCCCCCCCCCCCCACACACACACAAAGTACAAAGTCTGCTGGAAAGCATGATTCTGATGAGGAGACCAAGGTATGTGTACATTGCACAACCATCTACTTAAACTGCACTGTGTACTTTACAATGCTATCACGTACTGCACGGGTATTTGCATCACATGTACTCCCCACCCCTCACCACAGATCTCGGAGGCTCTGGACTAAATGGGTGTGGTCTCAGCATGCAGTAGCCCCCCTCATCTCAGACCTAGTCGCTAGACTCCCCACACTCAAGGACCTTCACGAGAGAGCTGCTCAGTTTGCAGGTATCATGGATGACAGTCAAGAGAAACTGACCAATCAGATATCAGATTTACAGTCACTTCTCACCACGATAGCCCATAACAAGTCATGTTTAATTATGATATGTTACTGCAGGTTCAGGGCATATTCCAAAGCAACCTGTCCACAATCCAGTCAGAGTTCAGCGGATTAGAATCAAAACTGAAGACTGAATAAATTAACATGGCAGCGTATAATAATTATTGTTACTGTCTGTAATAACTAATAAAGTGTATATGACTGTTACAGATATCTCATTATAATAAAAAAACCGTTAAAAGTTTCCTACCACTTGAAAGTCATAATTAGTCTATGCCAGATCGGCAGCTTGAATCACTTCAAGCCTTTTCTCCAGCTCAACGTACGTCTTGAAAAGATCATCTGATTCAGGGCCAACAATGCCTTTAAGATGGCTCTCGATCTTGGCTAGTTGGTTTTCAATCAGCTTGGCATAGTTGTGAGTTCCACTCAATGTCTCAAATTCTGCAATATCCTTAAAAAGCTTAACTGACAATTGCTTCCCTGTTGCTTTAGATTTCTGCAATTCATTTTCAAGATTGCTATACAGCATTTTAGCTCGCTCCTCATTGCTTTCTGCTTTTTCAAAGTTGACTTTCATTTCGTAATCAATATCATCTGTTACACATTCTTCTCTTTTGAAAATAGACGCTTCGTGACAGTGTTGCATGTAGCTGTGGCCACACACTCGGCACAACCCATTTCCTCCATTAATGCACGCACATTGCTTGAGCATTTCTTTATCAGATGACTTTGGAAGGTGACACGATACTTTGCAATTGCTATAGCAATTTTCGTACCCACAGCGCAAGTTGCGGTTATCTGTTTTCTTTACAACCCATCGCATTGATAGCTTGTCTCTTCTGAAGTCTTTGTTGATAGTCTTTGATTTCACCGCTGCGTTAACTTCGGCCTTGGTATCGTTAAGAGACTTCTTTAGCCTCATCTGATTGTCATAGACTGACAGCGAGTCTGCAACGCTCTTTTCAATTATTTCGTAGAGCTCGATGAAATGATGCGTGTGAACTTGAGGGAAATCTTTAATGGTCTCACACATCTCGGTAAAGACTTCGGAAGTGTCTTCAAAAGCTTCCCGCAAGATCTTAGCCATTCTATTAATACCTAGTTCACCCACTTTCACCTTTGCTTTCTCAAACCGGCAGTACGGATTTTCAACAAAGCAGATCTTTTTAACTTCTTTTCCAAAGTAATCTTTTAGCAAGCTTGGGTCAAAAATGAGGTCCATACGGTCGGCTGCATTACTGAACACAACAATCACGTTATTAACGATATCTTTCGGCAGGATGGCAATAATCTCGGAAAATTCATTCATGATCCCGGAAACACTTGTTCGAGGTTGACGACCATCGATGATCAGGCAGACACAGTTTATGTACTCTTCTCTTTTGAGGGCGCTGATGATTCGCTGTGTAGAGGCACAAGAGTCACCGAATCCAGGAGTATCGATCACCCCAACCTTCACGTCACCTACTTCCACATTGTAGAGAGTGGCATCTTCGGTCTTGCTCTCCATAGAGAGTGCTTGTGCATTTTCAAGCCTTATGTCATTGAATTGTTTGAATTGCTCAAGACCTTTTGCTCCGAACCCACAGCCAAGAGCCTGCACAGTGGCACAGTTGTAGAGAAGGTTAAGGAACGAAGTCTTACCAGATCCAATATTGCCGATGAGCAGCATTTTAAACGCTCTGTCTTTAAAAACTTGAAGCATATTTTCTCTTTTAGAAATGGTGATGACACAGGGACTAGCAATGGGCTGATCGTCAACAAAGCCGGAGAGTACTCCCTCACCGCTGGAAGGCGGAGTCAATGCAAGTTTGTACTTGTTAGGAGAATCACAGAAGGAAATATTTGCTTTAGTGTCCAATGTTATGTCAGAAAATTTCAAATACGCAGACACGTTCTGTTGTGAATTGACTGGGTCACCGTCACCATTCTGGTCTTTCAGTTGAACGAGGGCATCAAATTTCTTGTGTTGGACAATTTTTTTGTCAAAAACTGTAATGGTGCAGTTTGGGGGATGAGGGCTGTTCTGGAATAACAAGTTGAAGGGATTTTCGTTGATGGGTGTACTGTTCACGGCTACCACTAACGACTGCTCCCCCAGACATGAGGGGGTGTAGGAGAGAGAGTAAGTGCCAGGGGTACTGCTATTGGCCTCAGTAAAGATCTGCTCATCTGTTTCACAGCATAGAGAAACTAAATGCTGTCCGCTGCATGGCTCCCCGTCTCTGTCATGAAGATGGACCTTGATCTCCATAGCAATGTATGCTCTTGCTTTGTGTACGGGTACGTCGATACCATCCACACTGCATTTGCTCACTTCAGGCTGGAAATAAAAAGTTGCTCTGTTACAGGGAATGTATACATTGGATTGACCATATACATGATTAAATTATTGTGTGCGCCAACAGTCAAACTAATGATGAACTCACCAAAAGGTTTTTTGCTCTTTGAAAATCTTTTTGATGATAAGCTAGTTCTTGCGTGGAATCTTGACGTTTAATCTTTACTTTAGCAAGCTCCAGTTTGCGATTGATTACGTCCATTTTCAGCTTAGTGAGCTTAATCTGGTGCTCAACAAACACCTCTGTATCACTCTCCAGAGCCTTGCAAGCTTGTTCTTTGGTAGCAATGTCTCCTTCAATACTAGCAACACTGGCGACAAGATCAGAGCACTGTTTATCAACAATGTGGTACTCTTCTTCAAGGCTCTTGACGCATTCAGTTTCAGTTTCAAGTTGTGACTAAAAATGGGAAAAGGTAGATAACAGCACACATTCAACGTTTATTCATACCTTTATTTCAGCCAGATAAGCAGCTTGAGAAACTTGTTTTGCTTCCACCAGCCGTTGTTGATAGTCTAGTATTCGCCCATCAGCAATTCTAAGAGCATCATCACACTCAAAAAAGGACTCTTCAATTTTAGACAATACAAATGACTTCTCTACGAGTTCACTCGTTTTCAATGACAGGGTTGCAGCAAGACTGGCCATTTGCTGGGATTTTTCGTTGTACTTCATATTGGTGCAATCAAGTTCACTCTTCAGATCAGCTACTGTCGACCGTTTCTCAATAATCTCTTTCTCGATGGTCTTGATTTTCTGACTGTGTTGTTGGTCTTTTTGCTTCAATTTAATGGCTAGGAGTCTTTTCGATTCATGAAGGCTGTTACACTGTATTTCTTCCTGCTCAAGACGTTTTTCGATCCCAATTTTTTCTTCTTTCAGCCTCTCCAGCTCGTCTATCATATTTGCATAATCTTTGTGGATAAGAGTATCAATGTCTTGTCGTACTTCAGTAACAGACCTTCGCACTTTGATTTTCCACTGCTCTGTATCATGATCAGCAGCTTGCTACAAGGAAAACACAACACTCGTCAACTATGCACACGTGAACATGCATCTGGGGTTTTTTTTACCTGTGGTACACCCTCTGATGGCACTGGTGAAATACCTGATCAGAAAAGAAAATTATTATATCGCGAACATTTGTTCTGAGGGCTCTTGAACCAAATAGTGAAAATTTGCAACCTCCAAAATTGCCCACTATAGAAGCCACCATAAGCTCACCATGTGATTGTCTGATTTGTTTCGCTATAGGTCTCCATATCCAATCTGGCCCAGAGCTTGTGCTACTGAGGACCATGTGATGCGTGAGTTCTCAATCAGCCACATAAGCATTCTAGTGAGGCAGTCATCACAGTCAGAGTGGTACTGGTTGTCAATGGCTTGTAGTGTACTGGGGGGAACTCCTAGAAGTGCACCAAAGTTGAACCACTTGGCACTGACCTCAGCTAGAGATTGGCTCAAAGATTGGAGAGTGGCTGCACGTATATGAATGCTAAAACATGTCATGGTTGCATTGCTACTCACGTTTATTCAAAGACGCTGTATCTTCATTTTCAGCCCTCAGGAAGCAAACATCTATATATGCAGGTTCCATTAACATTATAGAGCATGTATAAAACTCACCATGTTCCTTACTGAGTTCCTCTGCCAGATTGCTCAGCCCAACAGTAGAAAGCGTTGAGACCACCTCCTCCCACGTAAACTCGGTGTTACTGTCCACCACATGCTTGAGCGTATGTAACAGGCAAGACTCTGGATTCTGGTATTGCTTCTCGATTGTCTGCAATTTCTCAGCCGATATACCTAGCAAGGCTCCGAAATTGAACCACTTGTGACTGGCCTTTCCACTCAGTGCTCGAAGCAGTGACGCAAATGACACAGCAGCAGCTTTAGAAGATGATCCAATGATAGCAGGGGATGAGTTGAAATTGTCAACAAAGAGTTCGGAGAATTTAAAAATCTTGCTGTCTAAAAAGGTCAAAAAAATCTCGTCTGATTCGTCTGATTCTTTTCCAAGCTGAATTGAAGTGACTTTGGAAGTTGTAGAGCTGTCTTTTGCAGGGGAGCAAAGAAAAAGCTGCAAGTGAACTGTCACTGCGGTTTTGCAAGAAACTCTTGAAAAATATCTCTCAGCAATGCTATAGCAAACATTTGAGAAAGCATGAAAAAGAGATCGCCTTCCTTTGCAGGATATTGGAGGAGGTAGATCAATGGCATAGAGTGGATAGTTGTCATTGTAATAGGCTCCTTTTAGTGTGATACGGTGTTCAGTTAGCACAGTGGAGACATGCTGAGCTAGTACGACCAGTTGTACTGTGAGCTCCACCTCAGGACAGTGTAGCACAGGAATGGTACCGACCATTTTGATAACACTTGGTTGGTTGTTGAACTTGATGGGCATTCGCAGCAGAAAAAAGTCCCTGTGGTAAGCTGGGCTGGGATGGTGGATGTGAGGAGGGAGAGGGTCCAATGATTGAGCTGCCATTGTTGTCTGGTAGTGCACTACAGAGGTATAAAATAATTTTATCATGTGTACAGTAGGTCTAACTCACCTGCAGATGATCAGGTAAACCATTAACAGGTTTCACAGATTTTCATCAACAAAATTTATAACTTATGAATTTCATTAATTAAAAATTAAAGAGAGTGGGAGTTTTAGAAATTGTTGGGCTTCCTAAACCACTCAGTGCAAGCACAGAGGAGGTGCGGCATCAGTGTGTTGTTCCACTAAAACGAAACAGTATACAGTTGTGTGTATAGTAAATAATGGGCGTGGCATCTAACTCTGTCCCTAACCCTAACCCTAACCCTAATCTAGCCCATTTTTACCCATCGTTTCCGGTTGTTTTGTTTTAGCGGGACTACACGCGTGCCTCGATTCAGCAATTTGTCTCTGCAATAACGTTGATGAGCGTGGGCGGAATTATGCCTCCCACGCTCAACTTTATCAGAGGCTAATTGCAAATCGAGGCACGTTTGTCGTATCTCCTCTGGTGCAAGCATAGCCTCGAGACCAGACGGACATTTAATCCCCAAAAACAGACCAGGCAGCAAAAAAAAAGAACGATAAATATCATTATAAAACCACAAACAGAGTCACAACACACCACAAAAAGTCACTTTAGCAAACATTACAACGTTTTGCTAGATCACATGGCTATTCTGACTTCTGACCTGGACCACTAATTGGTTTATTTTTTGGGGCATTCTGCAAAAATATGACCCGGAAATCCGTGAAACATAAGATTAATTTGGTGTGGCCCTACTGTACTCCAAACCGTGAAAATGAAATGAAAAACACACAGTAACCCAGAGAAACACATTATGGCCAGCTTAATTGGTGACTCTAGACTATAGCTGTGCATGCATGTGTACAATTTATACTTCTGGGGAAACACATTATGGGCAGCCTATTGTTTTTAATACGTATAGGTGCACAATAATCATTTTACTTCTGCATGGGGAAACACGATATGGGCAGCTTATTGTTCTAAATTATACGTAGGTGCACAATATACATTGTATACTTCTGGGGGAAAAACACATTATGGGTAGCTTTGTTCTAGTATAGGTGCACAATATACATTGTATTTTTCTGGGGAAACACATTATGTAGCTTAGATTATAGGTGCACAATGTACATTGTAGAGACTAATTCTGGGGAAACACATTATGAGCAGCTTTTATGGGACTAGCAATGTTGACAGACGTAACTATACAACACTCGTCCCCAAATAACTGTTCATATACTCTCACCATTTGCAGGTAGGGTACTGAAATGTTGAAGCTCTCATTGAGGTTAGGTTAGAGTGCCACACCACACGCACATTAGTGATATACATCGTACCAAGGTTGCCCTGGAGTGCAAATGACAGCATGGTAAAATACTATCAAGCAATATGGCTGTCAACTCTATACCAGCTCATGATGATACTTCCAAACACCCAGCCTTTCAACTGAAGAGAAGACAAGTAGGCAAAAAGTCACATTTGCGTGAACACATAAATTATAAAAACATGGATATAGTTGAATTGAGCATTTGGGAAAACAATTGGGAAAGCCCTGAAGTGCTATAGCATAACTGAAACCCTTTCTAAACACCACCAAACACATACAATGTATAGATGAACACTATATAGGCTAGCTGTTTATAATGGGAAAGCCTATAGCATAACTGAAACCCTTCCTAAACAGGCTATATAATCAAATCATATATCATAGAAAAAAATTTATACGTGAAGTGCACATACGTATATACTCTTGTACAGTATACCGTTTTTGATACAGCGCCAAATCATGAATTTAATTACACACGATACAGGGTTTGCTGTCTGTCGATTTGCTGGGCAACCAGTACTGAAGAGCAGTGATCTTGACAATTAAGGAGACCAATTAGATACTGTATTATACCAGGGGCCGTAAGAAAATTTTTTAGGTGGGGGAGCAAAAAAAAGGAATGGGCCCTCTCCTTGCGACGCAGGGGGTGGGTCCGGGAGAGGGAAATTTCCCTTCTGTTCTGCCGTAGGCGAACTTTTTACGTTCTCAGAGATAAATAGGAGAAAGATACATAAATGAAATAATCTGCATGTGAGAGCTATAGCAAAATAGTTTATTCGACGTGTGTTAGTGGAAGCAAAGTCACGAGCAACGTACTGCTTCAAAGTCAAGAGCAACGTACTGCTTCAAAGTCAAGCGAATCAGTTAGCAACTTGTGTATATAAATTAAGAATATAGACGCTGGGGATTCATCGAGCTTCGTAAGAAGAATTGAAGGTCTGCAGAGGAGCCCCACCCCATTTCACTTTAAGTTCCCCTGGTTCATACGGCCCTGATAGCGGGTATATTTCAAGGGCAAACATTTTCGCGGAAATACTTTTAGAAAGGTTTTCGTGGATTTGTGGAATAGCGCTTTTTTGCAAAAACCACGAACATTTATACCCTCGAAATATACCCGCTATACGGTATACTATATGGCCTGCCCACATAATAATATTGTACAACTGCTGTGCTGCATGTGTATAGGCTATACCATGTAGGGAAATTTTCACGTTTTTCGAGGGCAGATTAAAACTGGGATAAACTCCGACGCACCGGTATTTCACATGCAAAGCTATTGGTTTCCTGGCATTGAAACGGGAATATTAGAACCAACGAAAATTTCTGCTGAGGGCTCTGGAGCTGAATAACAAAAATATCCTGCTATTATATAATTATATACCGTATAGCCGGTAATTTTCAGGGGGCAAAACATTCGTGGTTGAGAAATAATAATTTAGTCACTTTGTGGATAATGGTCTATAGCCTCGATCCCAGGCCGAGTTTTCACTTTTTAGTTTTTCGCCTAACCGTTATAAAAGCGAAAACTCGGCCTGGGATCGAGGCTATGGATAATGGTTGCTATTTGCACTGAAGGAAAGGTCGCTTCATTCGTGGTCAGAGCTCCAACCACGAAAACCGCGAATATTTTGTCCTCCGGAAATTATCAGCTATACGGTATATGTATTTGCATCAGATGTACTCCCCCTCTCAGATCATCTCGTCAGAGGCTGGAGACAAAGTGGGTGTGGTGTGGTCTCAGCAGTGGGCCCCCTGGACCTGGTCGCTATCAGAGGAGGCTAGACCACTTGACCTTAGCCACTAATTCAAGCCAAAGATGGTGGGCATGTACAGTATGTTACTTATACAACAGCAACAAATTGTTATTGCATGCATGCATGGGCAATTGCTTAGCGATGTAAAACACCAACAATTGTCAGCTAAGGTTTGGAGCTCTGGCATAACTTATATCGATTATCAGTGGATAGTCTAACATACGCATAGTTTTACAAGGGGGAGCAATGGAAATTTGTCAGCTAAGATCTACCGCAAAATCTCGATTTAAGGCGACCCTCTAAAAGCGACACTTGGCATTTCGCCCATATAGCAAACTCATTTTTTTGTGTACATTAAAACTTTACTTTTGCAAAACGTAATTATTTAAAAGTGTCGCTTTAAATCGAGTTTTAGGATTATAGGGTTGGGATTAGGGTTAGTTATACGGTACCTTATTGTTACTATTATAAACGGGTACTAATTTTAGTGAATTTGTAATTAACGCTAAACTTTTGTATACTTTTGAGAGTATGCTAAGCAAGCTAGCCCTTTCTTCATCTGTATCTGACTCCAACTTTCCATTCAACCTTAAAACTCATACTTGTACATCTTTTGAGATATAATTATTGTGGTAATGAATTTGCTACAAATCCGCCAAAATTAGTACCCTATAAACAGAGAAAAATCTGAAAACTCTAAAATTACTACCCGTCTATAATAGTAACATTAAGGGTAATTGTTTTACCTGTGTTTTTTTTTATTTTATTGTCTAAAAACTTTTCCAGAAACAATTTACTTCCAGAATAATTAATGTATATGTTTTTATGATCACCCCCGTGATTCACCTAAAGGATTTCCAAACTTTTTTTGGAGAAATATCATTCACCTACACAACGGCAGCACCATGCATTTCTTCCAATTCGCACCCTTCAAGGCAAGGGAGTTCATGCATGAGGGATGCGGAGTTTATGGTGTATATAATTATGTTATATAGTTATACTATGGTTCTAAGGATTTGTGGCAGTACAGTAGACTCTCGTTAATCCGGTCACCCTTGGGACCATGCAGCTTGGCCGGTGTCACAGCAGATACAGTCCAGGCCAAAAATGTGTCCGGCCGGACACTAAACACTAGCGGAAATGGTCCGAACTGATTACTTTTTAGCAGAAACTGTCTGTCTATCAATAGCAGTAATTCACTGCCAAACCACCCATTGGCTAACTTTATTTTACAGCAAGGAAGTGAAAAGACAGAGTCAGAGTAAGATATTAAAGTGTAAACAGCAATAGAAGTTCTCAGTCTGAATAAAATAATATAATAAAAAATCTAGATCTAGCTACAAAATTAATCATGAAGATTACAGATACATGAATACTTAATGACTTGTTATCATCAGTCTAGTCAGGTGGGAAAACAATGCATCACTCTATAGGAACTATGAAACAGGTCTTGTGGTATCACGCACTCTTCGCATTTTGCACATTCTATCATCTACACTCCCTGCTTCTTTGGTCTTGAGTGGAAGAGCTTCTTCCCATTGGTACATGTAATGATATACTTATTCACGGGGTGTCTCTTTTAGATCTAGTGGGCTAATCAAATCATTACCAATCCTGTGCCAGACACTGCTGACAGGCACACAGTTTTTGTTAAGAGTGAGATTGGCTCGTTGGCAGCTATCACAAGTGTTGACATAGTTGTTTTGATCATTTCATTCTAGTAGTGCCTGCATAATATGCATGCATTTAATTATGAGCTTTTTAATACAACTGAGTGTACAACCTTAATTAAATAATGCCTGAGCTTATCTTCTCCCTAGTTTTAAATGCCCAGCTAGCTTGTCTGAATGACAAGCAGTTATGATCCTCTTCTTTCTACCCTCATCTCTGATCCACTACCTCTCTCTGCCACCATGAGTACGTGTAGTAAAGAAGGCCATCATGAATTCTGAACTTCTCCTTTAATTAATATGCTTCTCTGGCCCCTTCACTTGCATTATCCCTTTACCGGTCAAAATGTTGTAATTTTTACAACAACAATCTGGGAGGGAGCGTGCTATCAACTTGTGAATGTTGCACGATATTGGAGTTATGCTATCTACGGTTTATCCCCCCAGACAATACACACGGCACCTAGACTCGCAAGCCACTCCCTTTTCTCTGATTGGACGGGGGCGGGAGAAGAAAAGGGACTGGTGACTGGTGTAAATCAGGAATGCTATTAAATATTAATGTCACGTGCAAATTATCCAATTTATTCTGATGCGTCAAAAGCTAAAGACACACAGAAGACAAGCTAGTATACAGATCTATCTAGCCAGCCTTTTGATTTTATAGATCCTTGTACCAGTGTCTGTTGTGCCACAACTTGTGGATTAGCATGGAACAGCTGATGAACGTAGAAATCTTGGCAGTCCTTCTTTGAACCGAGGAGTGGCAGGGATTTAAGACAGCTTGTACAAGTCTGACTACTCTCAATTCAACTGCTGCCGTCTGCCATTATCTGTATTGTATTGTACAGGTTATTAAAAGCTTTAGGCAACCAATGACTTTCGGCTGCCAGTTCTCATCACGTAAAACTAAAACAAGCTAATCTCTGCTGGTGTCTTAGATGACTATATCCTAGCTGAATGCCTGATGATGTTATTACTCCATCATCTTCTCTTTTCTAGCACTAGCATCCATTCTTAAACTGTTGCTAAGAAGCCCGCGATCACTTTTGCAGGCTACGCAATTCTACTTAACCTCACGCAATTTTTGGATCACGTGGAAAAATCAATGAATAATCTCTACCCAAATTCTGGTAGAGACACAAAATGTGTCCCAGAGTCACCAGTCCCTTTTCTCCCGCCCCCGTCCAATCAGAGAAAAGGGAGTGGCTTGCGAGTCTACACGGCACCAGACAGGAAATGCGACGCGAACGCTGTCCGTTTATGCGCGCGCAATTAGTCCCCCGGACCGAATTATGGTGGCCGGATTTATTTCCTGTGACAACACCGGAATAGCGAGGTGGCTGCAGCTCAGAAAATAGCCGCGGCTTAAAAACGACCTTACCTCGAATCTAATGACTACTTTTGCGGTTCTTGTCTCGAGGATAATGTAGGATAATGATGTAATTATTTGCTAAACCACACCCAAAACGTCATATCCGGCTGTAATACACATAAAATTACATTGAAAACCTTGTTTGGGACAGCCAGCACTGGCCGGTAACCGGAATAGCGAGTGGCCGTACTTCAGGGTGAGTTTTGTGCAGTAAACATATAGCTAGCATTCCGTGCCAAGCCAAATGGCCGGTATATCGAGGTGGCCGTACTTTAGGGAGCCGGAATAGCGAGAGTCTACTGTAAACCCACCGAGCCCAAGGGCGCAGATACATAATTTATGCATTCCAAAGACAAGTACATTAACTACTCACAAACATCTATATTATACTCTGTAGATTACATGCAGGCACTGTATAGCAGGTATGTGTGTTTGATTAAAACATCAGGTTCTGAGAATTTAATTGGGGTGTGCATGCAATAATGCTAAACACTATATTAAACTATGAAACGTAATTATTACAAAGCAAATAGTCAGGATACCATAGGGTACACTTTACTTTCTTTTCTTGGCTTTTTGCACCACTTCCAGCTTTTTCTTGAGCTCAACTTTGGTCTTTCGAAGGTCTTCGGACTCAGGGCCAGTTGAAGCTTCAATATGTGTGTCTATTAGAGCCAATTGGTTTTCCATCAACTTTGTGTAGTTCCTTGCAATTCCCAGGGTCTCGAACTCTGTGATTGCTGCGAAAAGCTCGTCAGACAGCTGCTGTCGTTTGGTTTCAGATCCTTGCATTTGTTCCTCAAGCTCCTCGTAAAGCAGTTTAGCTATTTCTTCATCGCCTTTGGCTTTGTTGAATTTAGCCTCCATTGCATCATTAACCACAGGTTCGAATGAAACTTGTTTCTCGAATAATTTCTCCCCATGATAGTGATGTGTGTAGCTGTGCCCACACTCAGAACAGGTGCTACCGTCCATTGCTCCACATGATCTGAATGACTCTTTATCAAATGATTTTGAAAGACCGCATGGAACATGACAGTTGCTATGGCAGTTAGTGTAAGCACACAGAGTGTTGTGGCGATCGGTTGGTTTTGCTACCCATCGTTCGTTTCGCATTGTGGTTCGAAACTCCTTGTTGAGCTCTTTTCGACTCAAAGCAGCAGTCACTTCTTCTCTCTTGTTTCTTATTTCCTTTTCCAAGCGCATCTGGTTGTCATACTCAGTAAGTGCAACCAGAACCTTACTTTCAATGGCTTGCTTCTTATCATAGAGCTCAACAAATCGATGTGTGTGAACCCGATGGAAATCTTTGATGGTGGTGCACAGTTTACTCAGAACCTGACCAGTATCTTCAAACGATTTTTTCAGAGAGCTTGCGATTAAGTCAATACTGAGCTGGCCCTCTTTGCTCTGTGCTTTCTCAAACCGGCAGTAAGGATTTTCGATGAAAAAGATGTGCTCGACTTTCTTCCCAAAATATTCAGTTAGTGAATTCGGATCGAAGTTGAGGTCCAGTGCATCACTGGTGTTACTAAAGACAATGATTACATTGTTAAGAATATCTCTTGGCAAAATGGCAGTGATCTCGGACAGAACATACTGGAGCGAAACAGTGTCTCGAGATTGACGGCCATTGATGATCAGGCAGACACAGTTAATGTAGTCTTCAGATTTTAGTGCATTCACAATCTTCTTAGTATTTTCCTTGTCTTGGTCCAGACCACGAGAATCACTGAAGCCAGGAGAATCGATTACTCCAACCTTAAGGTCTCCAACTTCAATATTGTATCGCTTGGCATCGTTTGTTTTACTTTGCATTGCATGCTCCATTGCATTTTCAAGCTTGATGTCATGGAATTTTTTGAATTTCTCGAGACCCTCAGATCCGTACCCACAGCTAAGTCTCTGCACAGTGCCGCAATTGCACAGGAGGTTTAGAAAAGAAGTCTTGCCAGATCCAGTTTCACCGATGAGAAGCATTTTGAAGGGATGGTGAGGATCTTGTCCTTTGAATGCCTGGAAAAAACCAGTAATACCATCCGAAATCTTTTCTCCTACACCACGTTTTTTCGTTCCATGAGATGCCATTTCGTTTTGACTTAGAGCAGAGCTGGTGAGATGACTAATTCACTGTAAACTATAGGGAGCTTTAAATAGCCAAATGACAGGATGAGAAAGGTATACATGCACAGCAAAAACACATATGTTATATGGGATGCATCATCGTATTTTAGTGTTAAAATGACAGAAATTTATGTCATTTCTACATTAAATTTCAAATGATGCATTTTATTTGAGATGTTTTATGTTATTATAACATATCTGTTTTTACTATGTGTATACAGAATGCTATGAGGGGAAAGACCAGTGACAATACCGGTACCATGATTAGAACAGTAGCAAAAGGAAGTACATGTAACAGGGAAAATGTATATTTGATGTACATGTATAAAACTGAAAGTCTATATTATTATAGCAAACATTTTATCATGGATAAGATAGTTCGTTTAACTAGGTCACGTCCCATAGGTCTTGGAGAGAGTATCCTTCTGGTAGTTTTTCAATGGCTAGTCCCAGCTCAGGGGAGAACACAGGATCACGATCCACGGACTTGTGGGGGTCAGCATAATACGCCTGCAAGGGTGAGGGTATGATTAAGGGAGACAGTACCCAGAGAACTTACAGCAAAAGTGTCCATCTTGTCTTTGGTCTCCACCACCTCAATATCATCAGTCACACTCTCAGGCACTGGCAGAGATTGCTCATTATCACCAGAGCTCTACATGAACGGAATGTACCGTTAATGAAACAAAACTGTACTCACTTTGAGTGAAGCCATTTAATAATGTGCAGTATTCATAATCCCTTCTCTGTTGTTAACCCACCCTGTTGCTATAGCACACCCACTCACCTGTTGTTCCACTTGGAACTCCACCCCAAACACGGGACTGGCGCAGTACACCTGATAGAGTGAGTGAATCTCTTGTACCACGTCCTTAAGCTTCTCATACGGATCAACTCTGAACCCAAGCACAAACCCCCCACTGTGTTCCGACGTCTCCATCACCATAGCAACACCGAACTTGGAGTCTCTGACCTTCACAAGCCGCTAAAAACGATATTCATTGATGACTGATTACAGAGCTACTCCTAAAGTGAAATGAAAAACACACAATTTCCACTACGTAACCCAGAGAAACACATTATGGGCAGCTGTGTGAAATATTATGGGCAGCTTTGTGACTCCAATATGCTTCTAAGAAACACATTATGGGCAGCTTTGTGACTCCAATATGCTTCTAAGGAAAAATATTATGGGCAGCTTTGTGACTCCAATATGCTTCTAAGAAACACATTATGGGCAGCTTTGTGACTCCAATATGCTTCTAAGGAAAAATATTATGGGCAGCTTTGTGACTCCAATATGCTTCTAAGAAACACATTATGGGCAGCTTTGTGACTCCAATATGCTTCTAAGGAAAAATATTATGGGCAGCTTTGTGACTCCAATATGCTTCTAAGAAACACATTATGGGCAGCTTTGTGACTCCAATATGCTTCTAAGGAAACACATTATGGGCAGCTTTGTGACTCCAATATACTTCTAAGGAAACACATTATGGGCAGCTTTGTGACTCCAATATATACTTCTGGGGAAACACATTATGGGCAGCTCTGTGACTCCAATATATACTTCTAAGGAAACACATTATGGGAAGCTTTGTGACTCCAATATACTTCTGAGGAAACACATTACTGGAAGCTTTGTGACTCTAGATTAATATCCCTTTACAGTTCAATGCAAGCAATCTTAGTTTGCATTTGTGGTTCAAAAGATCAGCCCAATCTACCATGATTTTATCGTCACCCCCAATGAAATGGCCATGGCTTAAAGATGGGCGTGCCTTGCTGCTGCCTCGATGAAAGTATGTGTGGCTTTTAACAGCTACACTCTGGTTAACTAAGCTTCTTAGCAAGCATGTAGACTATTGTAGATCTGCTGGCTTGTGTATGCTAGCTTGTGTAATACCTGTGTACAACAAATGGCTTGCTGCTTCGTCTTTGATAACCATTGCTTGTAGTCAGAACATTAAAGGTTTAGGCAATTTGAAACAGAAATTGGGGGAGCTACCCACAGAGCAAAATAAGTATGGAACATCCAATTTCAGTAGAACCGGCACTACAGAGTGAAGCCAATTTTAGCAAAAAGGGGGCAATTTTATTCATTCAAGATTCATATTCTATGGCTACCAAAATAGTCCAGAAGGTCTACCAATGATTCTACCAATGATACTACTCAGTCCTATATGGTGCACAGCTGGTCTAAACCTTTTTTTATTCTGTCCTGTCCAGCAAAACTTCAAAGTATAATCACATTCATCCAATCTACCACAAAAATAATCATTGAAAAGTTAACATGTTGTACTGTAAAAAAGGACAATATACTTCTGGGGTAAACACATTATGGGAAGCTTTGTGATTTCTGGAAACACATTCGGCTTTGTGCAATATACTTCTGGGGAAACACATTACGGGGGGCAGCTTTGTGACTCTAGATTACAGCGTATAACATAAGGATTTGTGTTAATTCTGACTAGAATGTTGACATAATTATATAACACACGTCCCCAAATTAACTGTTCATACACTCTCACCATTTGCAGATAGGGTACTGAGATGTTGAAGCTCTCATTGAGGTTGGAGTGCCACACCACACGCACATTAGTGATATACATCGTACCAAGGTTACCCTGGAGTGCATGGTAACAAGCAATAAGGCTGTCATCCGTATACCAGCTCATGATACTTACCTGGTCACTGCACAAGTTCCAAACACCATTCAACTGAAAAAAAGACAACAATTAATAACAAAAGGTCACACAAACTAATGACTAATGATAATATAATCATAAGAACATACAAGATAGTACACTATAACTGTATACACGCACTTGGGAAAGAAATTGGGAAAGCCGTAGAGTGCTAGCATGACTGAAACCTTTCTGTATATGCAGCTACAGGACCCACCAAAAGGTACCTCGTTGTAGACACCAGACAACCTTCACCACACACACACCCAGCAGTAGTTTCAAGACCGAATCAAGAGTAACCAACACACCACAGACTCACCTTAGTGTATAGCTGCTCTCTGGGCAGTAGCTTCAACTCTTTGCTCTCTCCCAGTAGGGCACTGCGTAGCTTGAGCTCTCGATAAGGTTTGGACGTCTCGTACGCTCTGTACACTGACATCACCGTGGAGAACAGGCGAGGGCTGTCCGGAACCTTGCGTACAGGGAGGGAGGGGATTGGTAGATGAAAAAAAAAATTTTGAAATTACTGAATTGAGGAACTACTTACAAGATTAGTGAAGATAAATTCAAACTGAGTTTTGTCAACTTTAGTCATCAAATACAGCGCTTCAGTTGTCCCTCTTTGTTTCTATGGAAACAGTGTCAAATATAGAGTATTCACGAGTACATTCAGTAACTGTGCACTCACAGAATTCACTCTCTTTGTAGTCACTGAGGTCACTGTGTGGTAACCAATGGCTACAAGAGGGTATAAGCAAATGTACAGAATTATAGGCTAGTTGGTGAAAGCAATGAATGGATGTACATGTACATCAGAGCTTCTTGATAAAACTCACAAAGGTTGACTCTCTGATAGTCAGCTGACGTCCAAATCACTCGCAGGTTGGTCACAAACAGTTTACCTGTGTGGGGGAGACATGGTGTTACCTAGACTGGAAACCACTCCCCTTCTCTCGGGAGAAAGGGACTGGCAAGCTGCCGTGTTGAGAGTTGTCCCAGTGCGTGAGGAATGTCACGCTGCCACAAGAATGTATACGTCACAAATACTCTGTGCCACCGCCCACACGCTAACTATTACTGCACAAAATATTAACGGCCTCGAGTATAAGTACATTCACTGGCGGTCTGTTATCAAGGCTGAACTAATATCATTACGCATTTTGTGGTTTATTCTAATTGCATTCCAACAGGACAACTCTCAACACGGCAACTTGCCAGTCCCCAGAGCCCAGAAGTAAAGGGAGTGGTTTTCCAGTATAGGTGTTACCTTTATCACCATGGTAACACTAGTGTTCAAGCTGGCGCTGTGCTAATGCCTCTCGCCATGTTTTTGCTTTCGCTGAAAAGTTATATTAGTTTCTATAATGAATTTTATATAAAGTTAGCTTATCTATATAAATTCACTGAGAAGAAAAGACTTATTTACATGCATCTATTGTTGTATTATGTAGACCTCAAGAAAGAAGAAAATTGATTTGTAGTTCAGCATATATAATATCTAAGAAGAAAAGACCTGTGTACATGCATAATTATTGTTATCTATAATATTATTGTTATATGGTAGTGTGTTTTGTGGCTTACCAGGCCTTCAAGACAATAATGATTCTGCCAGGAGGATCTGGATCTGGATCTTGGAGTCTTACACATGGGGAATGAGCACGCATGCGCATTACATCCACAGGAATAATTAAAGGGTGTGTCCAAAGAGATCAATTTCACAAATGGCTACTGCTAGCTAGCTGTTTTAACAGATATTTTCTGAGTATTGTAGCTAACAAAAAGCTAGCGCTTTAGTGCAAGGCTAACTCATATATTGAATAGAAAGTTTGTGCGGACAGATGATGCTATGAAATATTCTGAAGAGACTGCAACAGCCTTCAATGTGAGTCAAACTAGCCATAACTCGAGAAAGAAGCTTTAGTTTGCTAATCCACGAATCAAAATCCAAAAGAACGTGGCTAGAAGCCTATAGAAGCTGTTAGCTTTCGTCGCATTGCAACCGTTGAGCAGTTATAGCTGGAATACACACACACACAGACAGACACACACACAGTCAGCTTTACCGTATCCCTCGTGCGGCTACGCCTCGAGGCATAATAACAACAACATACCTCTATGTCCATTGTTCCCTTTAGTGTCCTCCACTTGAGACAAGTAGTCGATCACCGACTCTCCTGCCCTCATCTGGAGCAGGCTGGGTGTGCAGGTGTGTAATGGGTATCATAAAAAATGAGCACATAATTCTAAACACATAAAACTATCCGAATTAACTTACTGTACACCCATGCTTTCAGTGTATATTGTCAGTTTTGTCCCAGCATAATTACACACTACCTAGCTTCACTTACTGTACTGGGGCATCGAACTTGATCTCCCTGTCCTGCCATACGGTGCTAGAGGCCATTTTGCAGCAGATTAGGGTGGAGATACGCCCCCTTTCCTGGAGGCCTGAGAGGGTGGAGATACGCCCCCCTATCCTGCAGGCATAACCTCTAATAAGCTCCATGATTTAGACACCTCCAGCTAGCTCTTCTCGATCTCCGGAGCTATGCTGTCTATTGCTGTCCTCTGCAGCCTCCTAGGAGCTCTATGGATCAGCCCTCTGAATGGCCAACAGACAGGACCCTCTCCAGTGGTGTTTGTGTCACCAGAGAGCTGTACTGTAGTGAGGGGGTGGAGTACTACAGTCCCTCTAGACTGACCTGTCTCTCATGTACGTGGGGCTAACCGGACCACTGCAGAAGATGGTAAAAATGAGATGAGCTCGGGAATAAAGTGTATGTGCGATTGTTTGTACTGTACAATGGTTATGGTAACTAGTGGGTAGTGATTAATATTATGGGTTTTGCAGGGTTGACGTGCACATGCTCGCCTGGTTTTATTCAGATCACAGGATTGCACGGAATGTGCCAGCCCAACAGTAAGCACACACCCTCACCCCTAGCAACCGTCCCTGTCCCATGCACTGTAGGTATCGTCTCGTGATGGTCTGTTCTGTCTGTCGTGTGTGGATGGCTACAACTCAGCCACTGGACAATGCAACACATGCCCTGGGGGGAGATCACACATCTTGGGTGAGTGACATTATGGTAACCCCTTACTTAGTACATGTATGAGTATGAATAATACCAGGCACGCTTAAGTTTGCATTATTTGCAGTGTTTACAACCTTAAAATTGCTTTTACACTGTACATAATTAATTATGCCTCGAGGCGTAGCCGCACGAGGGATACGGTAAAGCTGACTGTGTGTCTGTGTGTGTGTCTGTTCCAGCTGTAACTGCTCAACGGTTGCAATGCGACGAAAGCTAACAGCTTCTATAGGCTTCTAGCCACGTTCTCTTGGATTTTGATTCGTGGATTAGCAAACTAAAGCTTCTTTCTCGAGTTATGGCTAGTTTGACTCACATTGAAGGCTGTTGCAGTCTCTTGAGAATCTTTCATAGCATCATCTGTCTGCACAAACTTTCTATTCAACTGAGTTAGCCTTGCACTAAAGCGCTAGCTTTTTGTCAGCTACAATACTCAGAAAATATCTGTTAAAACAGCTAGCTAGCAGTAGCCATTTGTGAAATTGATCTCTTTGGACACACCCTTTAATTATTCCTGTGGATGTAATGCGCATGCGCGCTCATTCCCCATGTGTGAGAAAATAATATCCAAGATCCAATCCAGATCCTCCTGGCAGAATCATCTTTGTCTTGAGGGCCTGGTAAGCCATAAAACACTACTATAACAATATAGATAACAATATGCATGTACACAGGTCATTTCTTCTTACACACTGAACTACAGATCCTGGAAGAATCAATTTTCTTCTTTCTTGAGGTCCTGGTAAGCCACATAATACAACAACAATAGATGCATGTAAACAAGTCTTTTCTTCTCAGTGACTTTATATAGATAAGCTAACTTTAATATAAAATTCATTATAGAAACTAAAATAACACTCTAATACTGTTGAGCGAAAGCAAAAACATGGCGAGAGGCATTAGCACAGCGCCAGCTTGAACACTAGTTAATACTGTACTAAATTCATGTTGCTCAGCATGCCCCCTAGAATGTTGTGGTCCTCATCAGCCAGATTGCTCCACTGACACGTGCAACCTCCATTTTGTTGGCTGCTGAAGGCAATGATGTACATACTAACTGGACATGGCAATATGTACTGTAGCCTTGTTGTGCCTTTTACTTCGTGCCCTATAATGGCACACAGTGCGTATTAACCCCTGTAACTCCTCCCCTAGTTGACACACCCTGATCCTGCTGGTTCTCCCTGCAATCGTGAGTGTGTAGAGTGTCCTGTAGGGACCTGGGCGACTGTGGGGGGTCTCCAGTGTACCCCTGTGGAGTGGGAGACTGCTCTCAGTGTGTGAGTGTTGTTAGCCTCGTTCGATCCCGGTCGAACTTTTCTTTATGGAACAATTGGTCTGGGAACGAGACTAGAGTGTTATAATTATTGACTTGTATGACAACATCATGATATCCTAATTGCCAGATCACAAAGATTTTTTGATCACTTGGCTCATTTGCTAAAGTTTTAACATTGTAGTAATACAGCACATGTATCGTATATCAAGTTTAGAATGTTAGGTTAATCGATCACACTGTACAAGCCTGATTGCGTTTCTAAGTATTGCGATTGCATGGGAAATTGCATGCACATGCTCACTCTTCACAGTTTCTTTCGATTGCGAATTATGGGAAGCAACTCGCAATCGAAAGAATGTCGCATTCGAAAAAATATTATGCAGTGTAAATAAACAAAAGTTCAATTGTTTACTTATAACTACTACATTTATACATTATTTATTTTATCTTATACCGTATAGCGCGAAATTTTCGAGGGGCTTAATTTTCGCGGATTTCGTGGGTTAGAATTCTACACGAAAATAAGTCTACGAAAATTGTTCTTTAATTAGAATTACCTGCTATCGTGCAAATATTTAAAGGCGTGGCTTCCGGTAAGCAGTCATTCCGCGAACATTGTGCAACGAAATGGCTTTTAGAGGCCAATCCACGAAATATAAGTGCCTCAAAAATTTCGCGCTATACGGTACTAAGCATAGTATTGCAGACTCACTATCGTCTAACTAATTTCTAAGTGCTCTGTACATGCATGTGTGCATGGCTGATAACGCAATTGATCTAATAATAGTGAATACCGTATAGCGGGTAATTTTCGTATACGCATATGAACTACCCATTTAAATATTTCGTATTTCAAATAAATTATTCGTACAGCTCAGGATGGTGACATTGAATCTATTGCGGTAGAATAATTTCATAGTTTTAATTTTCGAAATAGACGAACATTTCCACTATACGAAAAGAACCCACTATATATGTACCTTGAATCTAATACTAATTTTTTCGGTTCTGTATCAAGGATAATGAATCAGCATGCTCTACAGTTTTGTAAGTGTAGTCTAATTTTATCTGCCAAACCACACCCAACACGTCATCTCCGATCCGTATAATAAACGTATATGCATTAAAAACCTACAGTAGTTTGGATTAACGAGAGTTTACTGTATTCCCCACCCCCACAGATCTCAGAGACTCGGGACAAAGTGGGTGTGGTGTCAGCAGTGGCCCCCCCTTTATCCCGCCACCTGGTTGCTACACACCTAAGAACCTTCATGAGAGAGCTGCTCAGTTTGCGGCTTTTATGGGGCAGACAGTCAAGAGAACATGACCAATCAGATCTCAGACCTACAGTCACTGCTCACCAAGGTAACCCATGACAAATCAGCTGTATTGTTGTAATGATTGTGTGTTTCTTGCTGCAGGTTCAGGGCACATTCCAAAGCAACCTAGCTGTCTACAATCCAGTCAGAGTTCAGCAGATTAGAATCAAAACTGAAGATCTAACATGTAGCTAGAATTAATTTCAGAACTATATGACTCTTAAAATAGTTGATATTGTCACACTCATTTGATCTCTCGATCTCATGCTAGATCATAACTAAAAACTATACACAACAGGAATAAAATAAGATGCGTCATGCAATGTATAACGCATCAGTTACTCACTATTATTATATACTACTGTTATCTAATATACTTCAGAGTTGTAGTTTATGCTTTCAGACTTAGCAGCTCGAATCACTTCAAGCCTCTTCACCATCTCATCTCTGGTCTTGCGGAGATCATCTGTATCAGTGCCAACGGTGCCTTCAAGATGGCTCTCGATCACAGCTAGTTGGTTTTCAATCAGCTTGGTATAGTTGCGAGCCGCACCCAATGACTCAAATTCTGCGATATCTTTAGAAAGTTTAACTGACAATTTCTTTCTTGCTGCTATAGACTTCTGCAATTCTTTTTCAAGATTTTTGTACAGCATTTTAGCTCGCTCCTCATCGCTTTCTGCTTTTACAAAGTTGTCTTTCATATCATCAGCAATAAGATCCTGTACAACATCTTCTTCTCTGAAGAGAGACTCTTCATGATAGTGGTAGGTGTAGCTGTGGCCACACACCTTGCACAGCTCGCCTCCTCGAATACACGCACAACGCTTGAACACTTCTTTATCAAATGACTTTGGAAGAGAACAAGACACATGGCAATTGCTGTGGCAACCTTTTTTCCCACAAAGGGTGTTGTGGTCGTTAGTTCCCTCTACAACCCATTTTTTGAATCGCTGTACAGTTTTGAAGTTTTTATTGAGGGTCTTCGATTTCACCGCCGCGTCAACTTCGGCCTTGACATCTTTGAGAGACTTCTCCAACATCATCTGATTGTCATAGGCTGTTAGCGAGGCTAAAACACTCTTCTCGATAGCTTTCTTCTTTTCGTAGAGCTCAATGAAGCGATGCGTGTGAACTTCAGGGAAATCTTTGATGGTCTCACACATCTCAGTAAGGACTTCTGAGGTTTGTTCGAAAGCGTTTTTCAAGCTCTTAGCCACTCTATCTTTGCCTAGTTGACCCACTTTCGCTTTCGCTTTCTCAAACCGACAGTACGGATTTTCAACAAAGAAGATAGTCTTAACTTCCTTTCCAAAATACTCCATCAGCAAGCTTGCATCAAAAGTGAGGTCCAGAGGGTCGGCTGTGTTACTGAACACAACAATCACATTGTCAAGGATACCTTTCGGCAGGATGGCAGTAATCTCAGAAAGAACATACTTCAATGAAGCACTTGCTCGAGCTTGACGACCATTGATGATCAGGCAGACACAGTTGATGTACTCTTCTTTCTTGAGGGCGCTGATGATTCGTTGTGCATTCGTTTTATCCTGCATGAAGCCACGAGAATCACCAAATCCAGGAGTGTCAATCACCCCAACCTTCAAGGCACCGACTTCCACATTGTAGAGTGTAGCATCATCAGTCTTGCTCTCCATAGAAAGTGATTGTGCATTCTCAAGCTTGATGTCATTGAATTGTTTGAATTGCTCAAGAGCCTCAGTTCCGAACCCACAGCCAAGAGCCTGCACAGTACCACAGTTGTAGAGAAGGTTGAGGAACGAAGTCTTGCCAGATCCAGTTTCACCGATGAGCAGCATCTTGAAGGGATGGTGAGGATCTTTTCCCTTGAATGCCTGGAGAAAGTTGGAAGCCATATTTTTCACTCCAGTTGCTGCAGCTCCGATGCCATCTTTGATACGATCTCCTAAGCCGCGATCTGGCTTATCCTTCGATGCCTCACATTGTTTCTTTGACTTTGTCTGTCTTGTTGCCATTACTCAATAATGATATATAATCGTCCTGCAAGTTATATCATACTGTTATACATGCAAATTCATGCTCTTCTTTTATAACAGCAGATGAAACAGTATAGTGTTACAATAATAGATCTATATATAGAGTTATAACGATCACAAACCTATAGGGAAAGAACCAGGGAAAAGATAGAATTGAGTGAATACTTGGCCGGTGGGGAAAAAACCAGGGAAAAAACCAGGGAAAGGGGCATAAATCACCGAGTACAATCAAAACTTAAGGAGTATCCTATTCCCATGCACATTCCATTCGCTAAATACGTCACTAGCAACGTGTAAACTGTTAGGTAATCACTTGTGCGTGTGCCAAGTTAGTCTCATGAATCAGCCGCCGTTCTTTTGGAACCACCAAAAGAACGGCGGCTGATTCATGAGGCTAGTGCCAAGTAATAGCAGCTAGGAGTGCATGAATGGGAGAGCAACTACTATACAGCCCATACAAACCCGTTGTTGTCTGAGTACAATATGTGTGTAAAACACCCACATCTCAAGTGGCTATTAAAAACAGTGCCAAAAGAACATGCTAGAAGCTTATGGAAACTGAGAAACTGTTCGTTTTAGTCGCATTGCAACCGTTGAGCAGTTACAGAGTTACAACTGGAATACACACACACACACGGTCAGCTTTAAATTACCATATCCCTCGTGTGGATACGCCTCGAGGCATAATTATTAATTAAGGCGCCACAAAAAATTACTTCTATGGTACCAAATTAAATAGAACGGAGAAAAATACATAAGCCTCAACTGGTGCCTCATTTATACTGATGGCGACGTTGATATTGTAGGATAAATAGGTTTGATCACAATTATGGCTTCATTTGGCAACCCAATTAGAACCAAGACTATTCAAGGTTGGCGTTAGACGTTTTATGATATTGGTAGAATTTCTGATTGTAGCCCGCCTGCCATATAGCCATACATTATGGTCATGCCAACACAGTTTACATTACTACAAGTGTTTGTGAATAGTATAACAGCTGCTCTTTGGGCACTGAGTAGCTTCAATATAGCTTCATAGCCTGAGCTCTCAATAACGTTTGGACGTCTTGTATGCTCTAGCTATATACTGACATCACCGTGGAGAAGAGGCGAGGGCTGTCCGGGACCTGTGCATGGGGAGAGGGATTAGTAGATAAAGAACAAGACGCTCATAGAGCATTCACCCCGTGCGTTGAGCTTCATCGCTGTACCATATAATGACCTTAGAATGATTATGAATCTATAAAGCAACGATTATAAAACAGTTGTTTTGTCGCCTTTGAAGATCACCTACTATCAGTAGCCTATATATTATTTTTCAATTACTGTCTCATGAAGTTAAAGCAGTTCATGAAGTGTTACGTACGCTGCAAATAGCTCTTTTTGTGTCCACTAGCATAACGAAACTTTTCCTAAATAGAGATATGGGACATTATCAGATAAAATTAACCCAACAAAAGATGACAACACTACACAACTATTGTAAACACCAGGAGCATATGAGGAGATGAAGCATGCGGCTGATAACGCGGCTGATCTAATAATAGTGAATATCATTATAAGTACACTGAGAATAATTTTAGCTAGAACTTAGCGGTTTGACATACATGGCAATGTTGTACAAGAATCCGCGTAATAAGACGCTTCATCTCATGTGCTCCTGTAAGCACCCAGACAGACAACTTTCACTAAACTTTCACTACACACATAACCAGACCAGTTTCAGTACCAACACACCACATACTCACCTTAGTGTATACAGCTGCTCTCTTGGCAGTTTCATACTCTCGATATGGTTTGCACATTTCGTACGCTCTGTACACTGACATCACCGTGGAGAAGAGGCGAGGGCTGTCCGGGACCTTGTGTACAGGGAGGGAGGGGATTGGTAGATGAAAAGAAAGTTTTGAAATTACTGAATTGAGGAACTACTTACAAGATTAGTGAAGATAAATTCAAACTGAGTTTTGTCAATTTTAGTCATCAAATACAGCGCTTCAGTTGTCCCTCTTTGTTTCTATGGAAACAGTGTCAAATATAGAGTCTATTCACGAGTACATTCAGTAACTGTGCACTCACAGAATTCACTCTCTTTGTAGTCACTGAGGTCACTGTGTGGTAACCAATGGCTACAAGAGGGTATAAGCAAATGTACAGAATTATAGGCTAGTTTGTGAAAGCATAGATGATACAGTACTGACGTGGATGTGAAATGGCCTAGTATCCGGAGGGGTCCACGGGAATTGTCTGAAGCTATCATTGTAACGAGCAGATTATGTTAGAAACCCTGTAACTGTCATGTTTATATAGCAACCAGAGCGTAATAAACAGTGTTCCGTGTCTGAAAACTGGTGAAAATGACCGGCACACATTGATACTTGCAGTGGGCTTGTAGGTAAGACTAGTTCTCTAAGCTCATGGGAGAATATCATATTTTAGCATAAATTTTCCAGTAAAAATACTTTGTGTGAGATTTTTGGCTTGGACAGTAAATATTCAGGTTACCATTCAGTAGTAATACTTGAAGTACACTGTAAGTACTGTATCATCTATGGTGAAAGCAATGAATGAATGTACATGTACACCAGAGCTTCTTGCTAACTCACAAAGGTTGACTCTCTGATAGTCAGCTGACGTCCAAATCACTCGCAGATTGGTCACAAACAGTTTACCTGTGTGGGGGATACATGGTGTTACCTTTATCACCATGGTAACATAACAACAACATACCTCTGTGTCCATTGTTCCCTTTAGTGTCTTCCACTTGAGACAAGTAGTCGATCACGGACTCTCCCGCCCTCATCTGGAGCAGGCTGGGTGTGTGCAGGTGTGTAATGGGTACCATAAAAAATGAGCACATAATTCTAAACACATAAAACTAACCGAATTAACTTGCTGTACAACCCATGCTTTCAGTGTGTATTGTCAGTTTTGTTCCAGCATAATTACACACTATCTAGCTTCACTTACTGTACTGGGGCATCGAACTTGATCTCCCTGTCCTGCCATACGGTGCTAGAGGCCATTTTCACAGCAGCAGATCAGGGTGGAGATACCCCCCCTATCCTGCAGGAGGGTGGAGATACGCCCCCATCCTGCACGACCCCTATCGACCTCTGCTCCATGAAGACACCCTCGACCTCCAGCTAGCTAGCTCTTCTCGGTCTAACAGACTGGACCCTCTCCAGTGGTGTTTGTGTCACCAGAGAGCTGTAGTGAGGGGGTGGAGTACTACAGTCCCTCTAGACTGACCTGTCTCTCATGTGGGGCTAACCGGACCACTGCAGGGTAACTTTTATTAAAATTGAGATGAGCTCGGGAATATATAGAGTGTATGTGTGATTGTTTGTACTGTACAATGGTGTGTTGGTTTCTATGGTAACTAATGAATATTGATTAGGATTATGGGTTTTGCAGGATTGACGTGCACATGCTCTTCTGGTTTTATTCAGCCAATCGGATCACAGGATTGCACGGAATGCGCCAGCCCAACAGTAAGCACCACACACCCCCTACCCCTAGCAACCGTCCACTGTCTCATGCACTGTAGGTATCGTCTCGTGATGGTCTGTTCTGTCTGTCGTGTGTGGACGGCTACAACTCAGCCACTGGACAATGCAACACATGCCCTGGGGGGAGATCACACATCTTGGGTGAGTGACAACTTACTTAGTAATACCAGCCACGCTCAAGTTTGTAGTGATTTACAACCTTGAAATTTATTTTACACTGTACATAATTGAAACGTTGCCCAGCATGGCCCCTGGAATTGTGTGGTTCTCCTCAGTAAGATTACTCCACTGAAACGCAACTTCCTTTTGTAGACTCAGGCAACGGATATATACTTTATGTATTTACTGTACACTGAATGTACCAAAGCTTTGTGCCCTATAATGGCATACAGTACTTATTTACCCTTGTAACCCCTCCCCTAGTTGACACGCCCCCTGACCCCGCTGGTTCCCCGGCAGTCGTGAGTGTGTGGAGTGTCCTGTAGGGACCTGGGCGACTGTGGGGGGTCTCCAGTGTAACCCCTGTGGAGTGGGAGACTGCTCTCAGTGTGTGTGTTGTTAGCCTCGTTCCCGGTCAGACTTTTTGCTATGGAACAATTGGTCTGGGAATGAGGCTATAGAGTGTTGTACAATGTTTGCATGGCATGTAAGGACACCCATATATCGTATTACTGCTGTTTTGTGAGCATCAAACATAAATTATGCAAACTCTGCGAGTGCTAATGGCTTTACAAAAAAAAAAATAGCAAAAACCTTTATTGACCTGTATGACAACACCATGATATCCTAATTGCCAGATCACAAAAGGTTTTCTGCTCATTTGGCTCACGATACATGTGCTGTATTACTACAATGTTAAAACTTTAGCAAGTGTATCAAGTTTAGAATGTGAGGTTAAAAATGACACTGTACAAGCCTGATTGCGTTTCTAAGTATTACGAATTTGCATGGAAAATTGCATGCGTGTGCTCACTCTTTGCGGTTCTTTGTGTTTTTTCGATTGCGAATTATGCGAAGCAATTCGCAATCGTTGCATTTGAAAAAATATACAGTATACTATGCAGTGTAAATGAAAGTTCGATTGAATGTATTGTTATGCCTCGGTGCGCATGCGCAAGCGAGGTATACGGTAGTGTGTGCATGTGTGTGTGTGTGTGTGTGCGTGTGTGTAGAGTGCTACAGCTGCTCAAGGATCAATCAGATCAGTACTTAGTAGTTAGCTCTGCACTAGAACACTAGCTATTGGTAGCTGCAAGAGTGATAAGAGAGCTGCAAGGCTCTGCTGATGCAGTCATTCGATTTGAACTTTTGGCATCGATCGCTTTTAACATCAATCATGGTTGATCATTCATTACCCAGTCTTTGAGTTTGCATGCAGCAAAATTAATTAAGATGCAAAAATGTTCATCATGTGTGTATAGTAGTAGCTTTATGTTATGTAGCTTTGGCATATCCACCGAGGCATCAGCACCTGCATTTTACTAACTGCTGCCCGGAGCATCTTACTATGCATAGTATTGCGGACTTACTATCGTCTAACCAAAATTCTAAGTGCTCTGTACATGTGTGACTGATAACGCAATTGATCTAATAATAGTGAATACCGTGTAGCGGGTAATTTTTGTAGATGCAAATTTTTGTATGAACTACCCATTTAATGTAAGCACCGCAGGTGCTGATGCCTCGGTGGAGATGCCAAAGCTACATATAACATAAAGCTACTAATAGCTTAATTTTTTTATACACGTACACATGATGAACAGTCAACTCAAAGAGTGGGTAATGATCGACCATTATTGTTGTTAAAACCGATTGATGCCAAAGTTCGTCTAAAATTAATGGCTGCTAGTAGCAGCAGAGCCTTGCAGCTCTTCTCACTCTTGCAGTTACCAATATATATAGCTAGCGTTCTAGTGCAAATAAGTAGAGTAGCAACACTCGGTAAACAAGTTTGGCTACGTGCTCTTCTGAAAAGGCTGCAATGGTATTCCAAGTAAGCAAAACTAGGCATAACTTGAGAACGAAACATTATTTTGCAAATCCACGAACTAAAATCCAAGAAAACATGACTAGAAGCCTATAGAAACTCTTACTTGCACTTGATTCATCCTTGAGCAGCTGTAGCAGTCTACACACACAGACACAGACACACAAACACACTACCGTATACCTCGCTCCTCGCTTGCGCATGCGCACCGAGGCATAAATATTTCATATTTCAAATATTCGTACAGCTCAGGATAGTGACGTTGAATCTATTGTGATAGTCATTTTCGTATGATACGAAATAGACGAACATTTCCACCATACGAAAAGAACCCACTATTCTAATGACTAATTTTTTCATCGAGGATAATGAATCAGCATGCTACAGTTTTGTAAGTGTAGTCTAATTTTATCTGGAAAACCACACCCAACACACGTCATCTCCGGTCCGTATAATAAACGTATATGCATTAAAAACCTACGGTAGTTTGGTCTACTGTATTCCCCACCCCCACAGATCTCGGAGACTCGGGACAAAGTGGGTGTGGTGTCAGCAGTAGCCCCCCTTTATCCCGCCACCTGGTTGCTACACACTCAAGAACTTTCATGAGAGAGCTGCTAAGTTTTGCAGGCACCGTGGCTTTTATGGGGCCGACAGTCAAGAGAACCTGACCAATCAGATCTCAGATCTACAGTCACTGCTCACCAAGGTAACCCATGACAAATCAGCTGTATTGTTGTAATGATTGCGTGTTTCTTGCTGCAGGTTCAGGGCACATTCCAAAGCAACCTGTCTACAATCCAGTCAGAGTTCAGCGGATTAGAATCAAAACTGAAGATCTAGCTAGAATTGATTTCAGAAATAATTATATCTGTATGACTCTGTCACACTCATTTGATCTCTCGATCTCATAACTAAAAAACTGTACACAACAGGAATAAAATAAGATGCGTCATGCAATGTATAACGCATCAGTTACTCACTATATTATATATACTGCTGTTATCTAATATACTTCAATTCAGAGTATTAGTTCATGCTTTCAGACTTGGCAGCACGAATCACTTTAAGCCTCTTCACCAGCTCATCCCTTGTCTTGCGGAGATCATCTGTATCAGTGCCAACAGTGCCTTCAAGATGGCTCTCGATCACAGCTAGTTGGTTTTCAATCAGCTTGGTATAGTTGCGAGCCGCACCCAATGACTCAAATTCTGCGATATCCTTAGAAAGCTTTACCGACAATTGCTTCCTTGTTGCTATAGATTTCTGCAATTCCTGTTCAAGATTGTTGTACAGCATTTTAGCTCGCTCCTCGTCGCTTTCTGCTTTTTTAAATTTGTCTTTCATATCGTCAGCAATAAGATCCTGTACAACATCTTCTTGTCTAAAGAGAGACTCTTCATGATAGTGATAGGTGTAGCTGTGGCCACACACTCGGCACATCCCATCTCCTTCAATGCACCAACAGCTCTTGAATCCTTCTTTATCTAGTGTCTTCGGAAGGGAACACGACTCATGGCAATTGCTATGGCAACCTTTTGTCCCACAAAGGGTGTTGTGGTCATTCGTTTCTTCTACAACCCATTTTTTGAATCGCTGGACAGTTTTGAAGTTTTTATTGAGAGTCTTTGATTTCACCGCAGCGTCAACTTCGGCCTTCACATCTTTGAGAGACTTCTCCAGCGTCATTTGATTGTCATAGGCTGTTAGCGAGGCTAAAACACTCTTCTCGATAGCTTTCTTCTTTTCGTAGAGCTCAACGAAGCGATGGGTGTGAACTTCAGGGAAATCTTTGATGGTCTTACACATGTCAGTAAGGACTTCGGAGGTGTCTTCAAAAGCTTTTTGCAAACTCTTAGCCACTCTATCAATGCCTAGTTGACCCACTTTCGCTTTCGCTTTCTCAAACCGACAGTACGGATTTTCAACAAAGAAGATGTTCTTAACTTCTTTTCCAAAATACTCCATCAGCAAGCTTGCGTCAAAAGTGAGGTCCAGAGGGTCGGCTGTGTTACTGAACACAACAATCACGTTTTCAAGGATGCCTTTCGGCAGGATGGCAGTTATCTCGGAGAGAACATACTTCAATGAAGCACTTGCTCGAGCTTGACGACCATTGATGATCAGGCAAACACAGTTGATGTACTCTTCTTTCTTGAGGGCGCTGATGATTCGTTGTGCATTCGTTTTATCCTGCTTGAAGCCACGAGAGTCACCAAATCCAGGAGTATCAATCACCCCAACCTTCAGGTCACCTATTTCCACATTGTAGAGTGTAGCATCATCCGTCTTGCTCTCCATAGAGAGTGCTTGTGCATTCTCAAGTTTGATGTCATTGAATTGTTTGAATTGCTCAAGAGCCTCAGTTCCGAACCCACAGCCAAGAGCCTGTACAGTGCCGCAATTGTAGAGAAGGTTGAGGAATGAAGTTTTGCCAGATCCAGTTTCACCAATGAGCAGCATCTTGAAGGGATGGTGAGGATCTTTTCCCTTGAACGCCTGGAGAAAGTTGGAAGCAATATTTTTCACTCCAGTTGCTGCAGCTTCAATGCCTGCTCCGATGCCATCTTTGATACGATCTCCTAAGCGACGTTCTGGCTTATCTTTCAATGTACCAGAATGTATCTTCGACTTTGTCTGTCTTGCTGCCATTGATATACTAAATTATGTTCTGCAAGTTATACATGCAAATTGCTTTTATAAGAGCAAGGTGAACAGGAAATGCAGTTATTCTTCCTGGTGGGTGATTGCATGCATGTACTATTACACTCCTGGGAAAGAACCAGGGAAAAGAAAGTTATAGCATGATATGGGTGACTGAGCCTGAGTTACAACATGTAGAGTAAACCACTGAAGATCAGCCACCATGATAAATCGGCTGCTCGTACGCCAACACAGCACTTGCAAATTGATTTATTTTTGCTACTATATAGAGCTCTTGATGTGATGTTCCTATGAGCCAAACGAGACTTGCAACCAACGTTGTGTTCCGGAGTTAGAGTTAACTTTCCAGCGCTGCCAAAAGTACATATATTCAGCCAATTGCATGTATTTCTGGCACAACGATCTACTCTAGAGTAAGGAGACACGATCCAGCTAAGATTAACTTCTAGTAGTAGCTAACTATGTCTACTAGCTGCATGCAAAATATAAAACTCTGTGGTGCAGCTGTTCCACTACTAGCCACGCTTTTTTCTCACAAATTTACTGATTGAAATTCGGCCACGCCCCATTGCAGGTTATAGCATCATTAGCCTCGACTCCAACCGCCCCAACTATTATAAGAGCAATCCTCAACGATTATATGGTAACACAGACAAAATAGACAAAATAGACTACAAAAAGAACATAAAAACAATATTATTATTATTACTGGCTACACGACATACAAAACCATGTTTTTTGAGTATCATTAAAAACAGCGTTCGGAATGTTTTCGCAATCCTGGTGGTACCATTTACTGCAACTGTCACATGACGCCATATCCCCAAACCTCGATGTGACTTCCACATCAGAATATCGGCAACTACAGTATACAGGAACCTGCGTTTTTGCGACTATTGTCTTGGGGCAATCCCTTTTTTTTGCAGCTCGTGGGAAGCGTGACAGTTCACGATTGTTGAAGCAACGCTCCAGATGAACTCTCATAAGTGTACCTACAGATACAATGACATACATAACAAGATGCTCATAGAGCATCATAACAAATCTTACCCCACGAAAATTACCCGCTGTATAATATACAACTATATGATATTATCCTATGGAGTGTAACTGCACAAGTAATACATTATTTACCTTATATGCCTTCGAGTCACCAGCACGTGTACTAAAGGGCGTAGATTTGACATTCCTTGCAGCACTTTCCCCGCTGCTTTTCACTGGGCTCTCAGGATCAATGACAACAACAGGAGCTTGGTCGTCTGGAGCTGCATTTTACCATTAATATACAGTCAGTACAATACATGCATGGTACACAAATACAAACCTGTTTTCTTTCTCCCAGTCTGAACACTCACTCCTATAAATGCACATCAGAATCACGTGGTAACAAAACAATGAGACCCACACATATACAAGTACATGCACATGCACATTACTCACCAGCGCGTGTTCTAGAGCGCGTAGATTTTACGTTCCTTGTAGCACTTTCCCCGCTGCTTTTCACTGGGCTCTTAGGGTCAACGACAACGACAGGAGCTTGGTCATCTGGAGCTGCATTTTACAGTCAGTACAATACATGCATGTACACAATACAAACCTGTCTCAGTCTTTCTCCCAGTCTGAACACTCACTCCTATAAATGCACACCAGAATCACGTGGTAACAAAACAATGAGACCCACACATATACAAGTACATGCATGCACATTACTCACCATCTGTGGCTTTTGCTCTTGCTACAGACAATTTAGCAGGAATTCGCAAAACTAGTTCCGAGTGTCGCTTTGTGAAGCTTTCATACCAACCATGAGTGACTGTGACCTTGACTCCTTTACGGTCGCACACTCTTTGCACAATTGCAATTACATTACTTCTGGTTTTAGGAAAGCCAACAGAGGCACATCTAATCAAGAACCTGGTCAGTTCTGCTTCTTCTGCATCAGAGACTTTTGGCACCAGGAAGAGTGCTTCCTCGATAGTAATCGCCCAGTGTGGACCTAGGAATACCATATTCTTCAGCAGCACGTCGTTGACTCAACGTACCATTTCTAATAGCTGAACAAGCAGTGCTTACGGTTTTCAAATCCCAATGCTTGTATGACGGTGGGCGATTTTTTGAGTTAACTTCACAAACAGTCGCAGCTTTCTTAGTACGGCTATAAAATATTCTTTCTTTTAGCGGTACTTCAGCCATATGTAACCTACAGAATAAGCAAAGACAAAAATAAATGTTCAGCACCATAATTGTGGGGTTCTAAGTTTGTCTCAAAGTGAAGTGAAGCTGTTGTTATTACAATACTAAAAGCACACTGTAAACCATTGCCAAACATAGATACAAATATGGCCATGAAGCTAGCTAGCTCATTAATTACCTAGAAGCGAGCCTAGAAGCACCTAGTACCTGGAAACACGTCTCACACAGTAGCACTTTCGATTTATCCACGTGGCAAGATAGTTTTGAAAGCAATGGGCGTGGCCGAATTTCAATCAGTAGATTTGTGAGAAAAAAGCGTGGCTAGTAGTGGAACAGCTGCACCACAGAGTTTCATATTTTGCATGCAGCTAGTAGACATAGTTAGCTACTACTAGAAGTTAATCTTAGCTGGATCGTGTCTCCTTACTCTAGAGAAGATCGTTGTGCCGGAAATACATGCAATTGGCTGAATATATGTACTTTCGGCAGCGCTGGAAAGTTAACTCTAACTCCGGAACACAACGTTGGTTGCAAGTCTCGTTTGGTTCATAGGAACATCACATCAAGAGCTCTATATAGTAGCAAAAATAAATCAATTTGCAAGTGCTGTGTTGGCGTACAAGCGGCCGATTTATCATGGTGGCTGATCTTCAGTGGTTTACTCTATACAATATAGGAAATGAAAGCACCACGGGTGCTAGGTTACATTCCATAGCGAGAACGATAGCCTCGAATTCAAGTCGCCCTTCAGTTCAGGATTGATGTAGTACTGTTACTGACAGTATACATGTAGTTGGTTCAATTAATACAACAATTCCTTTGTTACACAAGGCTTGTAGATTCTCCGTAATCTAAATGGCTAAATACGGTGACACACACAAACGTAAAATAGTGAATATTATTTATTTGGTCCCCAAGTTTTGTAGCATAACTTTCTTCTGATAAGCAGTTATGTATACACATGGTGTCAAGAATGTAATAAAAAACTGGATCACGTGATCGTGTCGGACCTCTTTAGGACTGTACAACAATAGGGAAAGGGGGCATGAACAATGCAGAGGATGTGGACAACATTGTGCATTGTAGTTTCTCAATGGCTAGTCCCAGGCTCAGGGGAGAACACAGGATCACGGTCCACTGACTTGTGGGGGTCAGCATAATACACCTGCAATGGTGGGGGGGAAGGGGGGTATGATTAAGGGAGACAGATCCAAAAAATGTCACTTACGACAAAAGGTTACAATACTACTTTTGGGGGAACACATTATGGGCAGCTTTGTGACTAGCAACCTGGCACTTCAGAGTGAAGCCAATTTTAGCAAGAAGGGGGTAATTTCATTCTTTGAGGATTTCTCGGATGAAAATATTCTATGGCTACCAAGATAGTCCAGAAGGTCTACCAATGATTCTATCGATGATACTACTCTTTCAGTCCTACATAATTATAGTGTATAGCTGGTCTAAACCTTCTGTCCTAATTGAACAGCTCAGCAGAACTTCAAAGGATAATCACATTCAAATCTACCACAAAATCCAATATCAAATTGACAAGTATATACCGTATTTACTTGATTAAACGCCCATCTCGTTTAAACGCCCACGGTAAAAGCTGTCTTTGTCAATAAATGCCCCTAGCTCTTAAATAATCCCGCCCATGTATGGGGCGTGGCACTGTGGGTGGAGCTGAATTAGCACATGGAACCAGCTGAAACAATGGCAGCATAGAATACTATTGGGCAGAGAAGACACAGAGGGAGAAACACCACTCCTTATACGACTTAAGATTGAAGCTGAGAGCTGTGGCAGCAGCCAAAAGAGCATAATAACTGCTGATGAGCAAGAGTTTGAAGTAGACAAAACAATAAACGCTCGTTTCGAATAGCGCCCATCTCGTTTAAACGCCCCCTCTACAGATGTTGCTATGAAATAAACGCCCGGGCGTTTAATCAAGTAAATACGGTACATAACAAATGTTGACTGTAAAGGGTTATAGCATGTACAATCATAGATATAAGAAGGGAGAGGGATGAGAAACGCAATGTAAATAGCATTGACGATTCGCGTTTCAGTAAACATTTTCTTCTTTATTTTCTCCAGCCCATGCTTCTAGCTAGTACTAGGCTATAAACTAGCTTCTGAGCTCCATGTATTAACAATGGCTAGTGGGACAGTCACAACAAGGTAGCAGCAATAGTTAGTGAGACCCCTCCAAGCAGCAAAAAGCAGCTTGAACACAAATACTTGAGAGGAGTCCTGTCTGTACCATTGAGTATTCCAGTACAGTCACAAACATGATAGAGAATTATGGAAATGTAGCTATCGTAAATGACTGTGCCGATACAATAAACCAACTATCAATGAATACAAAGAGACATATTTACTAGTTTACATTCAATCATTGATATAACTTTCTAAATGGGTACACAAAGAGTCTGCATTTCAAAACCAGCTTACTAAGACAAAAATGAATATTACTTACCAACCTAATTCCAAGTGCATGGCTTTGATTTTACTTGCATACAATGCCTATAATTATATATATAGCTATATTTAAGAAAGAGGGAATCACTACACTAATATTTTGTACTGTAGTCACAGCCTCTCCTTGTAGAAGGTACACAAAGCCACTAGTATAGAGCCGAAACGATAATACAACACTTAAAACACTGCCTTTAATTGCCAAGCTCTTGGTGACATAGATAACGCTTCTATTATGATATGCACAGTAGGTGTGGATGCATGCTCAGCACAGGACTAAGAATCCCAATGGGGAGCTGTGAATGATAGTAATAACATTTCCCGCTGGGTTGGCGGGGTGTCTGGAGGCGAAACACGAATCAACATTTGGCATTATACACAGAAGTGATTGTGCGCACGTGTCCGTTTCTAATTAATCCCCTTCCGGTTCTTATATCTATGGTACAATATACTTTGTACTTCTGGGGAAACACATTATGGGCAGCTTTGTGACTCCAATATACTTCTGGGGAAACATTTAATAATATGCATGGGGAGCTTTAATTGTGACTCGATCTAGATTATAGGTGCATGTGCAATAATTATATATACACTTCTGGGGGAAACACATTATGGGCAGCTTTGTGACTCAAACTGAGGAAACACATTATGGGCAGCTTTTAACTCTATAGATTATAGCTGTACAATTATACTTCTGGGGAAACACATTTAATATAGGCAGCTTTGTGACTCGATCTAGATTATAGCGTATGTGCATGTACAATATACTGGCAACTTTGTGACTCTTAGGTGCACAATAATTATACTTATGGGGAAAACACATTATGGGCAGCTTTGTGACTCCAACATACTTCTGGGGAAACATTTAATATGGGCAGCTTTGTGACTCTAGATTTATAGGTGGGAATTGTACAATATATACTTATGGGGAAACACACATTATGGGCAGCTTTGTGACTCCAACTGGGGAAACACATTATGGGCTCTAGATTATAGTGTGTACAATTATACTTCTGGGGAAACATTTAATATGGGCAGCTTTGTGACTCAAACTGAGGAAACACATTATGGGCAGCTTTGTGACTCCAACATACTTCTGGGGAAACATTTAATATGGGCAGCTTTGTGACTCGACCTAGATTATAGGTGTACACAGTACAATATACTTATGGGAAAAACACATTATGGGCAGCTTTGTGACTCCAACATACTTCTGGGGAAACACATTTAATATGGGCATACAGCTTTGTGACTCTAGATTATAGCGTGTACAAGATATACTTCTGGGGCAACACATTATGGGTAGCTTTGTGACTCTAGATTATAGCGCGTACAACATACGCATTTGTGGAGAGTTTTTTAAAAATTCTGACTAGAAATGTTGACATAATTATACAACACACGTCCGTCCCCAAATAACTGTTAATACCCTCACCATTTGCAGGTAGGGTACTGAGATGTTGAAGCTCTCAGAGTGCCACACCACACGCACATTAGTGATGTACATTGTACCAAGGTTGCCCTGGAGTGCATGCATGTAACAAGCAATAAAGCTGTCATCCGTACCAGCTAGCTCATGATGATACTTACCTGGTCACTGCACAAGTTCCAACGAGTAACCAACACACCACAGACTCACCATTCAACTGAAGAGAAGATAAATAGGCAAAAGGTCACACAAATTAGCATGAAAATAATCACAATATCAGATAGTTGACACACTAGCTGTACCCACAATTTGAAAGGGAAGTGGGAACTTGAAGCCGTTAGAGTGCTAGCATAACTGAAATCTTTCCTGGATATTAGTAGTAGCTACAAGACCCACCAAAAGGTGACTCACTACACACCTGGTGTAGACACCTGACAACCTTCACCGCACACATACCCAGCACCAGTTTCAATGAGTGTTGCAAGCGTGCGCTTGCTAATGCCTCTCGCCATGTTATGCTTTCGCTCAAAAAGTATTAGTGTTATAGTATAGTTTCTATAATGAATTTTATATTAAAGTTAGCTTATCTATATAAAGTTACTGAGAAGAAAAGACTTATTTCTATTGTTGTTATTTATTGTATTATGTGGCTTATAATTACCAGGACCTCAAGAAAGATGATTCTTCCAGGATCTGTAGTTCAGTGTATATAATATCTAAGAAGAAAAGACCTGTGTACATGCATATTGTTAATTATTGTTATATGGTAGTGTTTTGTGGCTTACCAGGACCTCAAGAAAAATATGATTCTGCCAGGAGGATCTGGATCTGGATCTTGGATATTATTTTCTCACACATGGGGAATGAGCGCGCATGCGCATGCTCATTACATAATTAAAGGGTGTGTCCAAAGAGATCAATTTTACAAATGGCTACTGCTAGCTAGTTGTTTTAACAGATATTTTCTAAGTCTTGTAGCTAACAAAAAGCTAGCGCTTTAGTGCAAGGCTAACTCATACGTTGAATAGAAAGTTTGTGCAGACAGATGATGCTATGAAAGATTCTGAAGAGACTGCAACAGCCTTTAATGTGAGTCGAAATAGCCATAACTCGAGAAAGAAGCTTTAGTTTGCTAATCCACGAATCAAAATCCAAGAGAACGTGGCTAGAAGCCTATAGAAGCTGTTAGTTTTCGTCGCATTGCAACCGTTGAGCAGTTACAGCTGGAACAGACACACACCGAGACACACAGACAGTAAGCTTTACCGTATCCCTCCTGCGGCTACGCCTCGAGGCATAATGAGTAACCAACACACCACACACTCACCTTAGTGTACAGCTGCTCTCTGGGGAGTAGCTTCAACTCTTTGCTCTCTCCCAGTAGGGCACTGCATAGCTTGAGCTCTCGATAAGGTTTAGACACATCACCGTGGAGAACAGGCAAGGGCTGTCCGGGACCTGTGTACAGGGAGGGAGGGATTGGTTGATGAAAAGAAAAAAAGAATTACTAAATTGAAAGAATTACTAAATTGAGGAACTGCTTACAAGATTAGTGAAGATGAATTCAAACTGAGTCTTGTCAACTTTAGTCATCAAATACAGCGCTTCAGTTGTCCCTCTTCAATGTTTCTATGGAAACAGTGTCAAATATAGAGTATTCACAAGTACATTCAATAACTGTTTTCTCACAGAATTCACTCTCTTTGTAGTCACTGAGGTCACTGTGTGGTAACCAATGGCTACAAGAGGGTAAGCAAATGTACAGAATTATAGGCTAGTTTGTGAATGTACATGTACACCAGAGCTTCTTGCTAACTCACAAAGGTTGACTCTCTGATAGTCAGCTGACGTCCAAATCACTCGCAGGTTGGTCACAAACACTTTACCTGTGTGGGGGAGACTTGGTGTTACCTTTATCACCATGGTAACATAACAACAACATACCTCTGTGTCCATTGTTCCCTTTAGTGTCCTCTACTTGAGACAAGTACACTGTAGTCGATCACCGACTCTCCAACTTCTGGAGCAGGCTGGGGGTGTGCAGGTGTGTAATGGGTACCATAAAAATAATAATACTTTACACCCAATTATTATTAAAAACTATCTTGCTGTACGTACAACCAGGAGTACTCCTGGTACAACCCATGCTTTCAGTGTATACTGTCAGTTTTGTCCCAGCATAATTACACACTATCTAGCTTCACTTACTGTACTGGCCGGGGCATCGAACTTGATCTCCCTACTACAGTACTTTTCAAGTAGGTTGAATCATTCAAAGTTGAATGTTGAAGTGAGTACTCACACCACTAAACCACAAAACAAAGCTGATCATGATTATGATCTACCCACAAGCTTCATAATTATGTACAAATGTATATGTGTATCTTTGCTTGAACTTCTCCTAAGTAAGTGCCTAGATTTTCAAAGAGTATCTGTAGCACTGTTACGGATTCAACATAGGATGAGGACCATGCATGCCTTTGCTACTTTGGCTCGACATCTCCACTTCTCCCGAACTAATGCTCTATTCTTTTACAGTACTTTTGCTGATGTACATTAATTCTCTTACTTGGTTTGCTTAAGTAGTGTAGCAACACTCTGCACCTCAAGTCATTTGAATATGCATCTAGATGAACACCCACACATGTAGTCAGTGCTGTGTATTATCATGCATGGCATCATCACACTGACAGGCTGTGACAGCCATCTACAGTTGTATCAGCTTTGTGGTTTAGTGGTGGGAGTACTCACTTCAACATTCAACTTTGAATGATTCAACCTACTTGAAAAGTACTGTAGCTGTCCTGCCATACGGTGCTAGAGGCCATTTTCACAGCAGCAGATTAGGGTGGAGATACGCCCCCTATCCTGCAGGAGGGTGGAGATACGCCCCCCTATCCTGGAGGCATGACCCCTATCGACCTCTGCTCCATGATTTAGACACCTCTTCTCCGGAGCTATGCTTTCTGTTGCTGTCCTCTGCAGCCTCCTAGGAGCTCTATGGATCAGCCCTCTGAATGGCCAACAGACAGGACCCTCTCCAGTGGTGTTTGTGTCACCAGAGAGCTGTAGTGAGGGGGTGGAGTACTACAGTCCCTCTAGACTGACCTGTCTCTCATGTGGGGCTAACCGGACCACTGCAGAAGATGGTAACTTTTATTAAAATTGAGATGAGCTCGGGAATAAAATGCATGTGCGATTGTTTGTACTGTAAGGTGGTGTATTGGTTTCTATGGTAACTAGTGTATCGATTAAGATTGTGGGTTTTGCAGGGTTGACGTGCACATGCTCGCCTGGTTTTATTCAGCCAATCGGATCACAGGATTGCACGGAATGTGCCAGCCCAACAGTAAGCACCACACACCCCCTACCCCTAGCAACCGTCCCTGTCCCATGCACTGTAGGTATCGTCTCGTGATGGTCTGTTCTGTCTGTCGTGTGTGGACGGCTACAACTCAGCCACTGGACAATGCAACACATGCCCTGGGGGGAGATCACACATCGTGGGTGAGTAACATCTTACTTAGTAATACCAGCCACGCTCAAGTTTGCAGTGATTTACCACAACCTTGTCACACTGTACATAATTGAAACGTTGCCCACCATGGCCCCTGGAATTGTGTGGTTCTCCTCAGTCAGATTACTCCACTGAAACGCATCTTCCTTTTTGTAGACTCAGGCAACGGATATATATGTACTTACTGTACACTGAATGTACCAAAGTTTTGTGCCCTACAGTACTTATTTACCTTTGTAACCCCTCCCCTAGTTGACACGCCCCCTGATCCCACTGGTTCCCCCGGCAGTCGTGAGTGTGTGGAGTGTCCTGTAGGGACCTGGGCGGCTGTGGGGAGTCTCCAGTGTACCCCCTGTGGAGTGGGAGACTGCTCTCAGTGTGTGAGTGTTGTTAGCCTCGTTCCCGGTCGGACTTTCCTCTATGGAACAATTGGTCTGGGAACGAGGCTAGAGTGTTGTACAATGTTTGCATGGAATGTAAGAACACCCATATATCGTATTACCGTATAGCTGGTTATTTTCGAAGGATTGACCCAAAAATTAGTGCCTCAAAAATTGCTTTACATCCGTACTAAACCTCTCTATTGTAGAGATGTGGTCATTTGAACCGCTATCCTTGAAAATATAATGATTTGGGCAATCCGCAAAAATTTAGTGCCTCGAAAATAACCCGCTATAACAGTACTGCAATGTTTTGCGAACTTAATTGGCAAGTGCTAATAGCTTCGCAAAAAAGATCACAATAAACTTTGCCAGCTAGATCACACATTGTTAAAATTTTTTGGCTCATTCGTAAAAGTTCACTCACAAAACATTGTGATAATACGGTACATGTATAGCGAGCGGGTAGTTTGCGGTTTTCGCTAATTGAGCATGTACCGCCATAGATAATAGGAAGGGGATTGGAAACGATCACGTGAACTTGCTTGCAACGAAAGGCCTCTGGACAGTCCGCATGTCAACCAATAGACACCTTGAGGTGTGATATCACTGGTTTTGAGGTAATTTTCGTGGGGCAAAATATTCGTGGTTTTTGTGGTTGGAGGTCTGACCACGAATATTTTACCCACGAATGAAGCGACCTTGCCTACCTTTACCTGCAGTGCAAGCAGCTACCACGAAAATATTACCCACGAAATGTCTCAATATTGCTGAACCATGAATATTTTGTCCCCCGAAAATTACCCGCTATACGGTATACTTTATAGCCTAGCTAGCTAGCTGTGGCCCTCTATGGTGTTGTCGAGAAGGCTTGCACACTAGTCTGAAACCAGAAGAGGCTCTCATCTACCTCTATGATGGCTGGATGGTCGTGATGTTTTGAACTTGGTTTCTGTTATAAATGAGAGCTTCGATCGATCTTCTGGCTCCAGACTAGTGTGCAAGCCTTCTCGATAACACCATAGAGGGCCACAGCTAGCCAGCAAGTCTTCTCGACAACGCAATAGAGAGCATAAGCCATAGCTTCACAGGAGACAAGTATTTGTACGGAAAGAAACTAGTAAACAAACTAGTTTACGGTATAATTTTACAAAGGTTTAATAAAGTAAATAATGGGTGACCCAGATTCTGGGGTGACTCAGTTCGCGCATGTGTACTATTATAGATACCAGGCTGTATTTTAATCGGCCTGCATGGTCTCGAGGCTAGTCGAGTCATGGACCCACCATAAATATTCCATTTTTTGCCCTGAGAACGTCATTATGATGTAATGATCTTTACCAAAAATGGATACTGATGCCTATAATTATTATATATTCCTAGCTATAATATATACATGTAGCCTTGACTGGTCACCCCAGGCCGCAACTTCATCAGGGGAGACCAGTGAAGGAGGCTAGGAAGGCCATGCAATCAGGTTACCTCTGATTCCCAATATGCTTTAGACACCTATGCTAGCAATCAACCTGTATTTAACGTATCAACTCATTATGAACCAAGTTCTATACTACATTAATTGTAAACTAGTATTACAGGTTCAGAGAGTTAGTCTTATACTTCCAGACTTGGCAGCTTGAATAACTTTGAGCCTCTTCTCCAAATCATTTTTGATCTTGCAGAGATCATCGGTATCAGGGACAACAGTGCCTTCAAGATGTGTCTCGATCACAGCTAGTTGATTTTCAATCAGCTTGGCATAGTTGCGAGCTACACCTAATGACTCAAATTCTAAGATATTGCTAGAGAGCTTTTCAGACAGTTTCTTTCTTTTTGCTTTTGATTTATTCAATTTCCTTTCAAAATTGCTATACAGCATTGTAGCTCGCTCCTCATCACTTTCTGCTTTTTCAAATTTTTCATCATCGGAAATAAGATCCTCTACAACTTTTTCGTGTATAAAATCATTGTGATAGTGATAGGTGTAGCTGTGGGTACACGCATTGCACATCTCGTCTTCATCTCCATTTATAATGCATGCACAACGCTTGAATACTTCTTTATCGAATGACTTCTGAAGGTAACACGGCACATGGCAGTTGCTATGACAACCCTTGAACCCACAGAGTGTATTGTGGTCATCTGTTTCTTTTACAACCCATTTCACGAATGTCTGAATGGTTTTGAAGTCTTTGTTGAGAGTTTTAGATTTCACCGCTGCGTCAACTTCGGCCTTGGCATCTTTGAGAGACTTCTCCAACATCATCTGGTTGTCATAGGCTGTCAGCGAGTCTAGAACGTTTTTCTCAATCGCTTTCTTCTTCTCGTAGAGCTCGATGAAGTGATGCGTGTGAACTTCAGGGAAATCTGCAATGGTCTTACACATCTCAGTAAGGACTTCAGAGGTTTCTTCAAACGATTTCTTTAAGCTTTTAGCAACTTTCTCAATTCCTAGTTGACCCAATTTTGCTTTAGCTTTCTCAAGCCGACAGTACGGATTTTCAACAAAAAACGTATTTTCAACTTCTTTTCCAAAATACTCTTTCAGCACATTTGTATCGTAGTTGAGGTCCAGAGCGTCGGCTGTGTTACTGAACACAACAATGAGGTTGTCAATGATACGTCTCGGCAAGATGGCAGTTATCTCAGAAAGGACATACTTCAATGAAGCACTTGCTCGAGGTTGACGGCCATGAATGACCAGGCAGACACAGTTGATGTACTCTTCTCTCTTGAGGGTGCTGATGATTCGTTGTACTTTCGTTTTGTCTTGCTTGAAGCCACGTAGGTCACCAAATCCAGGAGTATTGATCACTCCAACCTTCAGGTCACCTACTTCCACATTATAGAGTGTAGCGTCATTGGTCCTAGTTTCCATAGGGAGTGCTTGTGCGTTTTCAAGCTTGATGTCGTTGAATTGTTTGAGTTGCTCGAGACCTTCAGCTCCAAACCCAGAGCTAAGAGCTTGTACAGTGGCACAGTTGTAGAGAAGGTTGAGGAAAGAAGTCTTGCCAGATCCTGTTTCACCGATGAGTAGCATCTTGAAGGGATGATGACGATCTTGTCTCTGGAATGCCTGGAGAACACGAGCGTTTATCCCAGATGGTGTTACAAAAGATCTAAAAATGGCGCCTATATAGCTCACTCCTTTTTGGTGATCTTTTCTGGATGTTACTGTAAATAAATAATTATTTAAAAGGCTATTTGCTTCACATGCAAGGGTCATTATACCTTGTGTTTTTCGTGTTACGGTGGGTTGTTTTGACTCTGGTGGGTTGTTGTGTCTGATGGATTGTTGAGGTTCTACCACTTTTGTTCTTGTGGACTGGTTCTATAAAGTAATAATTGTAGGTGGGTGTATGCTATGCATGCTATCACTATTATACCTGATCCATGTATTGTATGGTGATTGTAGTTTTCTCAAAAGCTTCCAATAGTTCCAGTACACACTCATGTGATACTTCAATCTCTTGCCCAATTCTCATCTTCACTTTAGTACTTGTGTTCCTCTCACTAGGTCTTGTCGTTGTTATCGTGCTGTGCGATTCAAAGCAATTGTTTAGTATCTCAACAATTGATTTAGTCCATGATCCTTGTTCCTTTAAGACAGCGACAAATTTGTGATAGACTCGAGGGTTGTTTTCAATTGAGGTCTCCAAAGCGTCCAGAACTTTCCTAGTTTTTTTGTTTGGCGTTGAACTGCTTTGATGTATCTGATTTTTCAGATATTTAGAAATCAACTCTTGTGAGTATAAAGTATCTCCTATGCTAGCAACAGATTGTTGAAGAAGTTGTACTAACTTGTCATAGCACTGTCTAATTGTCTTGTGCTCTGGTGAACTCCCACAAGTAGCTTGAGGATTGTATGTAGCCATCTTTAGCATACAGGTATACTAAATAGCTAGATGTACATTTACTATATCAACAAGTTAATGGGCTTATAGCACACCTGGACGAAATCACAAGACTTATGAATTTTGATAGTACTAGATATTCACTTATTCACTATTCTCTCCTCCTACAGACGATTGCCACCACTCATGGTGGAGTGTGTTTCCCCCCCACCCCTCCATTACCCTCACCCCCGACCAATGCCTTCCCCTACTACCAGGAACACTTCACTGCAGCCACTCAACTTTGTGTGGTGAGAATGAGTGGGTGTATACATTGTGTGTGTGTGCATTGTTTACAAAGCCATATGCACATGTGCTCTGTACATTGTGTACTTCCCTGAAAAGGGTTCATTTAGCCTACTATAGCTACTTTATTTTTCGTTCACACGCACGCACACACATGCACGCACGCACACACACGCATGCACGCACGCACACACACACACACACACACACACACACACACACACGCACGCACGCACACACACACACACACACACACACACACACACACACACACACAGGATGGCAATGCTTCGTCCTGTCAACTGTTGGCCAACCTGTGTACTCTACAACTCTACAACCGTGACGACCCTGCCTGTGTGCTGATTCAGCAGTACTCAGAGGACCTCCTGCAGAGCCTCTATTACCCCCCAGGGAGCGCTGACCAGGTGTTGGAGAGCACTGGCATCCAGACACCTCTCATTACCGGAGAGGGTGCCGAGGTAAGTTACTCTTAAATGTTTCCACAAGAGAGCTGGGATTTACAATCCATGCACATGTACAAAAGCTATTATACAAACCACTATTCTAACGTGCCATATACAGTAGCTGAAATTCACATGACATGTACTACCCCCCCCCCCCCTCTCTCTGTGTAGGGTGTGTCTAATCTCCCACTGTGGGCGGGCTCCTACTCTCTCAACGGGACCCTACTGGGACTGGAGGAGCTGACTCAGCAGATACTACTCTGTACTGAGCCCCAGCCGAGGGCCAGCGCTCTCTGGAGGGTGGGTGTGGTCTATCAAATCTCGGTGAGCCCCTAGTGTAGTAGTGTAGTGTAGCCAGCATGTATTAGTACAAAACGTATGTGCAGTTAATTGTGTATTCTAGACTGAGTCCTATTCTATTCCCCACGACATGTATACTCACACAAGTGTACAGTGTCCGCTGAAGCTCTGCTCAGAAAAGGCTCAAATGCTCCAGTATTCTACGAGCTCTGTATCCTCCAATACCTCTATTGTAGTGTACCGAGCATGCCCAGTAGTCTCCTAACACACCGAGCATGCCCAGGAGTCTCCTAACGCACTAAGCATGTCCAGTAGTCTCCTAACGCACTAAGCATGCCCAGTAGTCTCCTAACGCACTAAGCATGCCCATAGTCTCCTAACATACTAAGCATGCCCAGTAGTCTCCTAACGCACCAAGCATGCCCAGTAGTCTCCTAACGCACTGAGCATGCCCAGTAGTCTCTTAACACACCGAGCATGCCCAGTAGTCTCCTAACGCACCAAGCATGCCCAGTAGTCTCCTAACGCACCAAGCATGCCCAGTAGTCTCCTAACGCACTAAGCATACCCAGTAGTCTCCTAACGCACCGAGCATGCCCAGTAGTCTCCTAACGCACCAAGCATACTGAGAATGACCAGTAGTCTACTAACATACTGAGAATGACCAGTAGTCTACTAACATACTGAGAATGCCCAGTAGTCTCCTAACGCACTGAGCATGCCCAGCAGTCTCCTTAACCACACCCCAGACCTACGTGATCAGACCTCAACCACGGACACTCTCCACACTCTACCAGTGCTCATCACTAACTATAGGAGCACGTCTGGGGAGGCAGTCAACGACGACAGCAATGTGGGAAGCTGGCAGTTTGTGAGGAGATTCTTCCTCTTTGAGTCCGTCACAGCCCGCCCCCTCTACACTAGCTCCACCACCCTCACGTAAGTCACACTTACTTATCAAATTCGGTGAATCTATTCCCTATATCTCAGAATTTAGTTTTTTTATTGATTTTTGCCTCTCCTAAGATGTAGTAAACGTCACAGCTCTATTTTAATATTACAGAGTGTTGATGATGTCTGAGGGAGGGAGAATATTCCCCCCTTATCTTAGAGTGAGCTATTCTAATTGGACGCCTACTGACCAGGACCTTCCAGTAAGTGATGTAACCATGACAGTAGTGTAGCATTCGACTACAATTTAGATTGATGATCACAAATGTGTACCCTCCTCCGCCAGAGCTCCCATATCACGGAGTATGCGGGTACTAGTCAATCATTCCTCATCGCTCTGATAGTGTTGTCCCTTGTCTGTGCCGTTCTGGGTGGTGTGTACTCAGGGTTAAAGGTCAACGGGTTCGTACGACGGACTGGACTCACCTGCTGTGACCTACACGTTAGTTGACAGTGAAAATAGAGTAGTACATGTGAGAGGCCATACATGTACTTAATATAGTCGTTAGCTAAGTGTTTGTTTGCTCTGACGTTTACAGCCTATGAATTTGATTACTTTTTGCTGGTGAAATTTTTTTGAATGAGCAAAATCAGCAGAAAATTGATCTTTTGCGATCTAACTATAACTATTGCGATTTGACAAGGATTGCAGTGGCGTAGGCAGGGGGGCTGGCAGAGCTAGAGCCCCCCTCCCTTTATGCTCCATCAACTCCAACTTAGCTTGAATCATCGTGATCTGTCGATCTATTTTGCTGAGGAAAAGTGATGGTTCAGCGCCTATGCTCAACCAATTTGAGCTCTGTCCTTCCCAAAATCCTGGCTACGCCACTGGAATGTATGCATTTACCAGTACTAATTTAAGTTTTGAGATTTTGTTTGCATTATGTTTGATGCTCGCAAAACATTATAGTGTAACACGGTATTTACTGTTGCAGTAATAATCCTCTCCTCCTCCCTCTCTTCCAGTCCCTTGTGTATGCTGTGGTGATGTTCTGTGATGGAACCTCAACCCTCCTCTACCTACTCCTCACTGCCATCTCTCTCTTCTGGCTCATATTCTACAAGGTGTGTGTATAAAGCTATCTCGTTGGTAGCTACTGTACTCTGTGTAAAAGTAAAAGACAGTATTTTGGTACTTTCCCGGCTAATTCTAGCAATTTCAATGTTTTTTCCGGCTAGCCTGTGTTATTTGTGGGCGTACAAGTACACCCTTGTATACATAACTAGACTTACTATATAATTATGCTACATAATAATATAGCTGTGTATTTGTAGCAGTCGATGTGTGGGCGTACAAGTGCACAGCTACATGTACACAGATATACATGTACAGATTTTGCTCCTTATCTTATACACTTTCAATTGACCAAAATTGTGTCTGTTACTTAAGATTGACTCTATACATGTTCCCCCTCAGGTACAATACTACCTGCTGCTACCCCTCCCCTCACCAACAGAGGACCTCACATTCATCCTCCTATTAGCAATGGCTGCACTCTTCAGAGTGAGTAGAATATTGCACTACTTTTGTGAATGGGTGCATTGTAAATTGTAAATAGCTCAAGAGCTGCCGTGTTTTGCACGCTTCAATCCAACAATGGTTATAACGTTTGTCAGGATTAATGTCTGATTTTCTGAAAGCGTCCCATGCATGGTCTTGAAATATGGTCTGTGTCAAATTTAGTGCTTCTCATATGAAAGTACAGGGTAATGGTAAAGGCATTTTTGGTGTATACCGTATAGCGGGTATATTTCGAGGGTATAAATTTTCGCGGATGGACCATTACAAAGGATTTCGCGGATTTTATTTTCGTGGTCTGAGTTCCAGCCTTTTGGCGCATGCGCACATCAACATGCAGCTGTTACCACCACACCGTTAGCCTCGAATCCAGGCCTAGCCTATAACGGTGAGGCACCTCTTATTGTCGATAGGTGTGGTCAATAATACTGAACACGTCTACTATTCAATAAAGATATAAATTTTCGTGGGTATAAATTTTCGCGGTAGAGGCTCAATCCGCGAAAACCGCGAACATTTATACCCTCGAAATATACCCGCTATACGGTACATGTAGCAACAAAATGTTTGCATCATTTTGAAAAGTTTCTTTCTAGCTTTTTCAGAAAAAGAGATTGCAAAATTAATTAATGGTGCCCTCCCCCTAAAATGTGCGGTAATATTCGTTTGGTCTTAACCCCCCTCTCCCTCAGATTCTGCATGTGCTCTACCAACTGTGGCATCAGAGCAAGGTGGATGTGTTCTTCATTGACTGGGAGAAACCTCGTGGACTAGTACAAACAACCAATCAGAATGCAGACGTCGCCCAAACCATCCCCCCTAACAGGATGTCACCAGTCAGTATTTGGCGGACTTATTTTGTTGTTAACGAATGGAACGAGTTACAGTCTCTACGGAGGATCAACAATACGCTACTGGTTGCCATGGTGCTACTGTTTGCCCATGTTATTGGATTAGAACACTTGGCAGAAAGAGATCCTGCCTCCAACGTGACCTCTGACCCCTCTCGATACTCTGCCCCCTTCAGTCCGATACTAAGATTCTCGATCACAACCATCTTCTTTTCCCTCTTTGCTGCCCTCCTGGTGAGCAACATACAATATCATTCGACACACCTATACATGCATGTACCTGACTATTGTAATTCTGACTCTGTACAGAGGGGCTATATGTTCCTGATTTACGAGCGCTACTTTGAGCACAAGTTGCGTCAGTTTGTGGATCTGTGCTCTGTAGCTAACGTGAGTGTCCTGGTATTGTCCCGGCAACTGTACGGTCATTACATCCACGGCAAGTCTGTGCACGGTCATGCGGACACTGACATGAGACAAATGAACTACAACTTCAAGAAAGAACAGGTATACGTACGTATTACGTTAATTAAGTGAATGGTATTATGTACTATTAATGTGCAGTTCATTCTGTATAGTTAAGTGCGGTCACTCTTACTGGGTAGACCAACCAGTATAGCTGTAATAACAAAAAAATACAAGTCCAAACACATGCTATAACCTAACCTTTGGGGCCTGTTAAACTGACTGTATTATCATATTAAAAGCGTGACCTGATTATAGTGTGATCACAATAGACAGATTTTCAGTTTGTGTGCGTACTCTATTGATCGGTTCTATATTCGATGTATACAGGAGGACATGTGTGGTAGGCGTGGCCTAGAGGGTGACGACCAGCTGTTTGAGATGCTCCTGACACGAGAGTTCAGGACTCATTACGATAAGATAGTCACTCCGTTACGAGGGGACGGGTTGTCACATGCACAAGCTGGTGAGGAGTGTGAGGGTGTGTGTGGTGTGACGCTTGTGCTCCCCCCTCAGGTCAGACGGGTGTGAGTGAAGCTGGTCTCAAGGCACACCAAGGATTAACTTATTACTTGAGTACTTTTATAGAACACGTGAGGCACCGTATACATGCATGTAGCTATCGACGTGTATGAAAAAGAGAACTTTCAATGTTATTGCTAAAACGTGATTTGTTGACACATTGAACCCCCCCCCCCCACACACACACACTCTCTCTTTATAGGGTCTCAAGGATGTGGACTACATTGTAGGAGTCAAGACTGCCATGGAGAGGCTACTAGGGATTGAATTTTTTGACGCCCTGGGAAAATGTGTTTTCTACAAGAGTGAGTGAACCGATCACTGTATGCATAAGTGGAGTCAAGTGGGAGTACTGTTACATAGGCGAATCTGACGATACCCGTTTAACTAAACATTTTCTCGGATTTAATTTTGACTTCAACCCCCCCCCTTCCTACACACAGCCGCTAGACACTCGTTTGGCGATGTGTTGTTCCACGGTTGTGAGTGGAGTCTATTCCAGCTGGACCTGCTCCTCTTTGGGATCATAGATGTCGTATCCAATAGTTACCCACTGGCTGCCGTTATCACTCTGCTAGTATCTTGGGTGAGCGAAACCACTAATAAAACTACATGTATACAGAAAGTACTAAATTATTATATACTGCAGATTGAGAGTTTATGTTTGCTGTGTGTATACCGTATATCTTCTAATTTATCGGACATAATTATTTTGGAAATTGTCCGGGTATAATTGGAACAGATTTTTATAGAGCATGCGAAGTGTCCGGAAAATTAGGCAGCTGCATGCGAGCTAGCTAAGTTTAATAGAACAGTGTGCGACTGAATAGTTGCACTAGCTATCTAAAACTAGCTACTCAAAGCTATCTAACTGCAGCACTCTAAGTCTTACTTGCCGTCTATGAATGTAACTCAACTTTTCAAGGTATTGTCCAGATATTTAAAACGAATGTAATATTAAAGCACTGGAGTGTCCGTTGTATTAGAACAGCGAAAATTGCCCAAAAGAGTGTCCGGGGTAATTAGAAGTGTCCGATAAATTAGAAGATATACGGCATGTACTTTTTGATGTACTTTTTGATCTCATCCTTTGCCCCACCCCCTCTCAGCTGGTGATGTTTGTGAGGGACTGGGCAGGTCGCAGGAACATTGCTAAAAAGACTCTAGTGGATGAACGATTCTTGTTGTGAACATTCACTCACGACCCATGCAAATAATGTGCAACACTTATCACTTGTTTATGTTATGTACCACAACATGTGCAGAATTGTATAAATGTTATTATAATAAGGTGTTACTGAAAATGTTGTTTGCACAAATACAGTGTACACATGCATCAATTGTTATTCTCGATAAGATTACTGAAAATGGTTTGCACACTACAGTGTACACATGCATCGATTGTTGTTCTCGATAAGATTACTGAAAATGGTTTGCACACTACAGTGTACACATGCATCGATTGTTGTTCTCGATAAGATTACTGAAAATGGTTTGCACACTACAGTGTACACATGCATCGATTGTTGTTCTTGATAAGATGTTACTGAAAATGGTTTGCACACTACAGTACGTGTACACATGCATCGATTGTTGTTCTTGATAAGATGTTACTGAAAATGGTTTGCACACTACAGTACGTGTACACATGCATCGATTGTTGTTCTTGAGCTATAAAAATGATTACACAAGCAGTCAATACCTTTTAGCGTTGAGCGTGACTGTACACTATTGCATATGTTCCACCAACAAGAGCTATGTTGGCCAGGTGCAACACAATGCCACTGACGATGCCTCCAATTCCCCACTTCTTAGCATTTTGAGAGTGTTTATGGGCCAGCTCCCTGTCTCCTTTACTCCATTCAGTGTCAGCCTGCATGCGCGTGGAGGAGGGGTTGGAAAACACCATCATAACATCATCACATAACATGCATGTGTCCATCAATTTACTGTCATGCTTTCCGGATTGACTTAAATTTTACTCTCTGATTGCTCATAATTTATACTGGCCATGGAATTATTATACCCCAATTTTATTGTATACGTGTATACGTCGATGCATGTGCATTGCAGGACCTAATGTATAGCGTGAACAGCCATAAGACCATCTTGCATTTAGTTTCCATAGCTGTATACGTATTGTATTACAAGATTATTTTGCTGGTGATAAATCTTTCAAACGAGCCAAAATCGGAGAAAATTGATCCTTTGCAGGATCTAACATTGTATTCTGGCTAGGTTTTGCCACAAATTTGATGCTCGCAAAGCATTCTATAGTATTACGGTCGGTATATAGACACCATTATATAACTGTTCACTTGATGACCAAAGTAGAGTCCGATTGCTCCACAGACTAGGCAACAACAGAACGTAGCAACAACAGTTAGGGGAAAGTAGTTAGGTGGTTTCACCATTAAGTAAGCATTGTTGTCTTGACGATGCGGGAATGGCTGTGCGTTTGGCTGTTGATTCACCACACCACCATAATAGGGTCTTCCTGGCGGTGCTGAGGGTCGGTAAGGGGGCAGGGCAGGCTCACCACTACCACCTGGTGGGGCTGACGGTGCACCTCCTGCAACAAAATGCACGACATTATAATTATGTGACATGTACCAGCAGTGCTGCACAGAGATCAATATGTATACGTATAGCTAGCTATAATTATATATACCGTATTACTAGAATGTTTTGCGAGCATGCATGCATCAAACATTTGCGAACTTTGCGATGGTTGATCAATTCGCAACAATAAAATCCGCAAAACCTATTTTGTTACTAGTAGATACACACGATCCTTGCCAGAACGCAATAGTTAGATCGCAAAGGGTCAACGTACTTTTCTGCTGATCAGGGATAAAGTAAGAGAGGGATTGGCAACGGGCTAAAAAATGAAACTATCCGTGATGCGCTACGTCATTGGAATGCATAATTTTGTTTTATCTTTTGCAGCCTCCAACCCACGTGGCTAATGACATTAAAACAGTGCAGTGCTGCATGCATGTAAACATCATAGCTAGAACTGTTTCCAAGGCAGTGAAGGAGGCTAAAACTGTGCATGATATGGCAACAGCAGTAGAACCAGCCTCAAGTTCAAGTGAGAAAGTCAAACGAGCTCTGATGGAGGTGATCAACGAGAAACAATTGGAAACACCAAGATTCAGTCTCATGCTAAAAACTGGGAGAGATATACTTGGTAAGATAGAGGGAGCTGCAAGCAATGAAGCAGAACCTTTTAGTGTCGAACTGGTAGAGGCCCTTCAAAGCTGCTTTGATTGTGCTAAGAGGTGCCGTTCTATAGGTACCAAAAAACCAAAGATATTGACCTCATTTCATCAAGTACAACAGGAAAAGCTACCGTCAGTTTGAAGACCCACTACTGCACCAGTCAGTTAACCAGAGGCTTTTTGATAAGTTTTTGCAAGAATACTGTCAAGGTTTCATCAGAAGCGACACTGACCATACTACTTCGTCAGAGGATGCAGGTACATCTAGTATGAGCAAGGATGAACTCAATGTGTTGCAGTATGTCGGAGGGTATGTACTGCACTCGTTACTAAAAAAGTATGAGAAGCGGAATAGCAGTAAATATGAACAGTTTATAACATGTTTAGGGAATATGGCAGTTTTAAGTGAACACGATAGTTTTCTGGATTACACTAAAGAATGGGTACAGCGAGTCAACAGAGGAGGCTTATTCCTGCTTAATAATACAACATATCTATTTTTTGTTAGTATAGAAAAACAAGTGAGAAATATTCTTGTGCCTTATTTAGGCAAGAATCGTACGTCATCCAATGAGCAATTTCAAGAAATTATTATAAAGACTGTATTTGATGATGAGGAGGTACAATGGCACTGGTTGCTGCTAAGCAATGATATAGACACTAAAGAGGATGCTAACGAGCTCTTAACTGACATAATTACACTGTGGGTTACAATCAGAGGCTTTTCAATTTGCGCCATGTGGATGGAACAATACAAACAAGATATTAAAAAGGGTACAAGGAAATCAGTTAGTTTACGAAAAAAACTCGACACTTAATAATTAATAGTACATGTACATAAATAGCATGCAATTATTAACTATTTCTTTTTTTACTACAACGTAAGAGGTGTGCAATCAACTTCGATAGGCTTTTCTAGCAATCTCAAGTAACAGGATCAGGACTCTGGTCCACCCACGATTTATGTGTAAGGGTCATTGTTGAGTGAAGGACTTGAAGAGTTGTGGCAGGTGGAGAGTCGGCATTGATGGGTGGAGAGTCGGGTAGAGATTCGGGTGAAGTTGAAGATAGCCCAAATTTCTGAAGACAAAGGAACCAATAAAAATAATACCTCTAAAGGATAGAGGTACTTACATGTACAGGCTGCAGCTTTCTCTTCTAGTTTTTACTATAATGGATTCTTGGTTTACGAGGCATACTGTAACGTCAACTGCATGGAAACATGAATGAACAGTAAAAACCACATCAGTTGATAGAGCTGACATTGGTTAACACCGATAATATAATGGCAAGCGTAAAAAATAATGTATGTCTTCAAAAAAGGGGGCAAATGTCATACGTTTAATTAAACCAAAAATAGCCTGAAAGTACACAAGAAATCATAATCAAAGAAATCTTTGCAGCCCAGTTGGTGAACATAGACACAAATAAGTAGGATTAGTAGGCACAGCATCATATAGGTAAGGCAGTGTTTCTTAAAAGGGGCACAAACCTTCAAAAAACCACTTTTTAAGCTCTAGGGCAGCACAGGTCAGGTTTTTATAAATAAAAGTCACTCTAATTAAAGCACAGACATAATGTAACGCGATTGTATTCAATTACTGGTCTTTAAAACAGACTATGAGCTTAGAAAAAGAATATTCCTTCATTTCGCGGGCGTTGTGCCGCGAAAACAAGCGCATCAAGGATGGTAATCGAGTCTCTACGTACAGATCAATGTAAAATGATCACGTGAGTTACTCTCGTTGCCAATCCCTCTCTTACTTTATCCCTGTGCTGATTTAGCTCATTGGCAAAGGTTTTCACCAGCAAAATGTTACTTTATGATTTTTGCAGACATGCAAAATAGCAACTATAGCGCCTTTGGTGATTCACTATTGACTACCGTAAATTACGTATAATAGGTGTTGACGGGACCCCAGTGCACAATATAATTATATGCATCATATAATATAATTTGCTTGTAAAATGTGCCTATGGGCATGGTCTAGCTACCTGGTATCACGGGAAGAGCTGCTGATGAGGGTAATTGTCCATTTACAATGCCATCTTCTTGCAACAGAGGTTTACTTTCTATATTAATTAATTTTGACAACTAACCAAATTGCACATACATGCATTCATGCGCGTTTTTATATATATATATGATTGTAGTTGGTGGTAATTATCTTATCTTTTGGTCTGTTGCTTTTGTACATTTGTACTGTTTGATATTACATAAAAAAAAATTTCAACTACTCAAGCCTATAATCACTCGCTAAACTAAACACACTAAGTATATAATCAAACTATTATTATAATACATGTCAAAGAAAATAATAGTCAGGATGTACTATATATAGGGTAGCTAAAACTTTACTTTCTTTTCTTGGCTTTTTGCACCACCTCTAGCTTTTTCTTGAGCTCAACTTTGGTCTTTCGAAGGTCTTCGGACTCAGGGCCAGTTGAAGCTTCAATATGTGTGTCTATTAGAGCCAGCTGGTTTTCCATCAACTTCGTGTAATTCCTTGCAATTCCCAGGGTCTCGAACTCTGTGATTGCTGCGAAAAGCTCGTCAGACAGCTGTTGTCGTTTGGTTTCAGATCCTTGCATTTGTTCCTCGAGCTCCTCGTAAAGTAGTTTAGCTATTTCTTCATCGCCTTTGGCTTTGTTGAATTTAGTCTCCATTGCATCATTAACCACAGGTTCGAATGATACTTGTTTCTCGAATAATTTCTCCCCATGATAGTGATATGTGTAGCTGTGCCCACACTGGGAACAGGTGCTACCACCTCCCATTGCTCCACAATATCTGAACGACTCTTTATCGAATGATTTGGAAAGACCGCATGGAGCATGACAGTTGCTATGGCAGTTAGTGTAAGCACACAGAGTGTTGTGGTGATTGGTTGGTTTTGCTACCCATCGTTCGTTTCGCATTGTAGTTCGAAACTCCTTGTTGAGCTCTTTTCGACTCAAAGCAGCTGACACTTCTTCCCTCTTCTTTCTTATTTCTTTTTCCAAGCGCATCTGGTTGTCATACTCAGTAAGTGCAACGAGAACAGTGCTTTCAATGGCTTGTTTTTTCTCATAGAGCTCAACAAATCGATGTGTGTGAACCTGATGGAAATCTTTGATGGTGGTGCACAGTTTACCCAGGACTTTACCAGTATCTTCAAACGATTTTTTCAGAGAGCTTGCAATTAAGTCAATACCGAGCTGTTTCACTTTACTTCGTGCTTTCTCAAACCGGCAGTAAGGATTTTCAATGAAAAAGATGTGCTCGACTTTCTTCCCAAAATATTCAGTTAGTGCATTTGGATCGAAGTTGAGGTCCAGTGCATCACTGGTGTTGCTGAAGACAATGATTACATTGTTAAGGATATCTCTTGGCAAAATGGCAGTGATCTCGGAAAGAACGTACTTAAGCGAAACACTTGCTCGAGCTTGACGACCATTGATGATCAGGCAGACACAGTTAATGTAGTCTTCATTTTTTAGTGCATTCACAATCTTTTTAGCATTTTCCTTGTCTTGGTCCGGACCACGAGAATCACCAAAGCCAGGAGTATCGATTACTCCAACCTTAAGGTCTCCCACTTCAACATTGTATCGCTTGGCATCATTCGTTTTGCTTTGCATTGCATGGTCCATTGCATTTTCTAGCTGGATGTCATGAAATTGTTTGAATTTTTCCAGGCCATCAGGTCCATACCCACAGCCAAGATCCTGCACAGTACCGCAGTTGCACAGAAGGTTAAGGAAAGAAGTCTTGCCAGATCCAGTTTCACCGATGAGAAGCATTTTGAAGGGATGGTGAGGATCTTGTCCTTTGAATGCCTGGAAAAAACCAACGATACCATCAGCAATTTTTTCTCCTACACCACGTTTTTTCTTTCCATGAGATGCCATTTCTTAAGAGCAGACCTGGTGAGATGTCTAATTCACTGTAAACTATGGAGCTTTAAATAGCTAAAGGACAGGATGCATGAGAAGTGCATGTGTCATTATTGTGTGTATAATTATGAGGGAAAAAACCAGACAATACAGAACAGTATAGCAAAGGGAAACTACCAGGGAAAATTTTCATTTGATGTAGTACAGTACATGCATGCAACAGAAAGTCTAGCATAAGATGGATAAGACAGTTGTTTAACTAGGTCACGTCCCATCTAGGTCTTGGAGAGAGTATCCCTCTGGTAGTTTCTCAATGGCTAGTCCCAGCTCAGGGGAAAACACAGGATTACGATCCACTGACTTGTGGGGGTCAGCATATATAATACGCCTGCAATTAAGGGTGGGGGTATGAATAAGGGAGACAGTACCTAAAGAATTTTGTTGCCAATTATTTATTTCAAAAGTGTCCATCTTGTCTTTGGTCTCCACCACCTCAATATCATCAGTCACACTCTCAGGCACTGGCAGAGATTGCTCATCATCACCAGAGTTCTACATACATGAACGGAATGTACCGTTTCATTGTACCGTTACTTTAATTTAATTTAATGAGTAACCAACACACCACAGACTCACTTAGTGTACAACTGCTCTCTCCCAGTAGGATACCATAGCTTGAGCTCTCATAAGGTTTGGACATCACTAACAGCTGTCTGGAACCTGTGTGTTTAAATACGTGAAGATGAATTCAAACTGAGTCTTGTCAACTTTACAACGCTTCAGTTGTCGACCTGGCCCTCTCTGTTTCTATGGAAACAGATGGCAAATATATAGAGTGACTCTACTAATTTTACACAAGTACATTGCATTCTATATCACAGTGAAGTCATAGGAATGTTCTTGACACACGTACAGCAGTTGCACAAGAGAAAAATTTAATTATTTAGCATGCTGAAAGAGCTATATAACCAGCCATAAAAAGTTAAACTTATGATACTAATTTGGTCACTGCACAAGTTCCAAACAGTATTCAATTGAAAAAACCAGACAAAAAATTAATAACAAAAGGCCCACAAATTAATCATAAAAACATACAGATAGTACACTATAACTGTATACCCGCAATTGGGAAAGCCTTTGAGTGCTAGCATAACTGAAACCTTTCTGCTACATTGTATATAGGATATTATCAGCTATAAGACCCACCAAAAGGTGCCTTACTATACACCTGTTGGACACCAGGCAACCTTCACCACACAAGTTTCAATGAGTAACCAACACACCACAGACTCACTTAGTGTACAACTGCTCTCTCCCAGTAGGATACCATAGCTTGAGCTCTCATAAGGTTTGGACATCACTAACAGCTGTCTGGAACCTGTGTGTTTAAATACGTGAAGATGAATTCAAACTGAGTCTTGTCAATTTTACAACGCTTCAGTTGTCGACCTGGCCCTCTCTGTTTCTATGGAAACAGATGGCAAATATATAGAGTGACTCTACTAATTTTACACAAGTACATTGCATTCTATATCACAGTGAAGTCATAGGAATGTTCTTGACACACGTACAGCAGTTGCACAAGAGAAAAATTTAATTATTTAGCATGCTGAAAGAGCTATATAACCAGCCATAAAAAGTTAAACTTATGATACTAATTTGGTCACTGCACAAGTATTCAATTGAAAAAACCAGACAAAAAATTAATAACAAAAGGCCCACAAATTAATCATAAAAACATACAGATAGTACACTATAACTGTATACCCGCAATTGGGAAAGCCTTTGAGTGCTAGCATAACTGAAACCTTTCTGCTACATTGTATATAGGATATTATCAGCTATAAGACCCACCAAAAGGTGCCTTACTATACACCTGTTGGACACCAGGCAACCTTCACCACACAAGTTTCAATGAGTAACCAACACACCACAGACTCACTTAGTGTACAGCTGCTCTGGGCAGTAGCTTCAACTCTTTGCTCTCTCCCAGTAGGGCACTCCGTAGCTTGAGCTCTCGATAAGGCTTGGACGTCTCGTACGCTCTGTACACTGACATCACAGTGGAGAAGAGGCGAGGGCTGTCCGGGACCTGTGTACAGGGAGGGGGGGGATTGGTAGATGAAAAGAACGTTTTATGGAAAGAATAATTACTGAATGGAGGTCGGAGGTTATACTTACAAGATTAGTGAAGATGAATTCAAACTGAGTCTTGTCAACTTTAGTCATCAAATACAGCGCTTCAGTTGTCCCTCTTTGTTTCTATGGAAACAGTGTCAAATATAGAGTTTCTATTCACGAGTACATTCAGTAACTGTGCACTCACAGAATTCACTCTCTTTGTAGTCACTGAGGTCACTGTGTGGTAACCAATGGCTACAAGAGGGTATAAGCAAATGTACAGAATTATAGGCTAGTTTGTGAATGTACATGTACACCAGAGCTTCTTGCTAACTCACAAAGGTTGACTCTCTGATAGTCAGCTGACGTCCAAATCACTCGCAGGTTGGTCACAAACACTTTACCTGTGTGGGGGAGACATGGTGTTACCTTTATCACCATGGTAACATAACAACAACATACCTCTGTGTCCATTGTTCCCTTTAGTGTCCTCTACTTGAGACAAGTACACTGTAGTCGATCACCGACTCTCCAACTTCTGGAGCAGGCTGGGGGTGTGCAGGTGTGTAATGGGTACCATAAAAATAATAATACTTTACACCCAATTATTATTAAAAACTATCTTGCTGTACGTACAACCAGGAGTACTCCTGGTACAACCCATGCTTTCAGTGTATACTGTCAGTTTTGTCCCAGCATAATTACACACTATCTAGCTTCACTTACTGTACTGGCCGGGGCATCGAACTTGATCTCCCTACTACAGTACTTTTCAAGTAGGTTGAATCATTCAAAGTTGAATGTTGAAGTGAGTACTCACACCACTAAACCACAAAACAAAGCTGATCATGATTATGATCTACCCACAAGCTTCATAATTGTATATGTGTATCTTTGCTTTAACTTCTCCTAAGTAAGTGCCTAGATTTTCAAAGAGTATCTGTAGCACTGTTACGGATTCAACATAGGATGAGGACCATGCATGCCTTTGCTACTTTGGCTCGACATCTCCACTTCTCCCAAACTAATGCTCTATTCTTTTACAGTACTTTTGCTGATGTACATTAATTCTCTTACTTGGTTTGCTTAAGTAGTGTAGCAACACTCTGCACCTCAAGTCATTTGAATATGCATCTAGATGAACACCCACACATGTAGTCAGTGCTGTGTATTATCATGCATGGCATCATCACACTGACAGGCTGTGACAGCCATCTACAGTTGTATCAGCTTTGTGGTTTAGTGGTGGGAGTACTCACTTCAACATTCAACTTTGAATGATTCAACCTACTTGAAAAGTACTGTAGCTGTCCTGCCATATGGTGCTAGAGGCCATTTTCACAGCAGCAGATTAGGGTGGAGATACGCCCCTATCCTGCAGGAGGGTGGAGATACGCCCCCCTATCCTGGAGGCATGACCCCTATCGACCTCTTCTCCATGATTTAGACACCTCTTCTCCGGAGCTATGCTTTCTGTTGCTGTCCTCTGCAGCCTCCTAGGAGCTCTATGGATCAGCCCTCTGAATGGCCAACAGACAGGACCCTCTCCAGTGGTGTTTGTGTCACCAGAGAGCTGTAGTGAGGGGGTGGAGTACTACAGTCCCTCTAGACTGACCTGTCTCTCATGTGGGGCTAACCGGACCACTGCAGAAGATGGTAACTTTTATTAAAATTGAGATGAGCTCGGGAATAAAATGCATGTGCGATTGTTTGTACTGTAAGGTGGTGTATTGGTTTCTATGGTAACTAGTGTATCGATTAAGATTGTGGGTTTTGCAGGGTTGACGTGCACATGCTCGCCTGGTTTTATTCAGCCAATCGGATCACAGGATTGCACGGAATGTGCCAGCCCAACAGTAAGCACCACACACCCCCTACCCCTAGCAACCGTCCCTGTCCCATGCACTGTAGGTATCGTCTCGTGATGGTCTGTTCTGTCTGTCGTGTGTGGATGGCTACAACTCAGCCACTGGACAATGCAACACATGCCCTGGGGGGAGATCACACATCTTGGGTGAGTGACATCTTTACTTACGAGTAATACGAGTATATACCAGGAACGCTAACTTTGCATTTCAATTTGCAGTGATTTACAACATTGAAATTGCTTTTACACTATAAATGTATGTTGCTCAGCATGGCCCCTGGAATTGTGTGGTTCTCCTCAGTCAAATCTCCACTGACACAACTTCCATTTTGTAGGCTCAGGCAACGGTTTTATATATATACTTACTGCATGTACACTGCATACTGTAGCTTTGTTGTACGTTTGCTTTGTGCCCTATAATGGCATACAGTACTTATTTACCCCTGTAACTCCTCCCCTAGTTGACACGCCCCCTGACCCCGCTGGTTCCCCCGGCAGTCGTGAGTGTGTGGAGTGTCCTGTAGGGAGCTGGGCGGCTGTGGGGGGTCTCCAGTGTATCCCCTGTGGAGTGGGAGATTGCTCTCAGTGTGTGAGTGTTGTTAGCCTCGTTCCCGGCCGGACTTTTCGTTTACTACAATGTTTTGCTCCTGGGGCAGGAGCAAAACATTGTAGTAAACGAAAACTTCTCAGTTGGGACTTAAACTCTAGTTATCTGTATACGGTAGCCTCAACATAACACTTGCCAATTAAGTGTAGAGTTTGTAGTACCTTGCATGTTGATTTTACTTGAGGCAAGACTATAAATTGATTACGTTTGCAAGAATGTAGTGCTATAAAATTATGGGCGAATGTTGAAATTATGCTAGAGTGGCGTCTTTAATACATGTACATGTAGGTGAATACAGATAAATACGTATACATGTGCTACATGTATAGTGGCGTTGATTGCTGTTGCAGTAATTAATTACAGCCTAGCTGTTACAGTATTAAATTATTCTGCTGACTCTGATCCTAGTGCAAGTAATGCCTGTACAAGGCTTTGTCATAGCTGTGGATGAGGTTTATTATATACAATCTGAAACTGAATTGCAACATCCCTTTATAATTATTATTACATGACATTGTTGTAAAAACACTCGTATTGTATATACATTGTATGATGCTCTGTACCATAATACTACAATGTTTTGCGAGCATAAAAAAAAATGTGCTAGTGCTTATAATTTATGATTTGACATCGCAAAAATAAGTTATACTTATTGTCCACTACATCAGAATTTATGGCAGTAAACCTCCGAGGACGAGGTCAAAGCCCCGAGGCCAAGGATGCTTTACGTTTGCCATAAATTCGAATGTAGTGGACAATAAGTGTTATAAACCCACTTGAATGAAAGTACTTGCTACCTAAGCTACCTAACCTTGGATACAACTAGCTAACAGTCTCAAAAACTATTGTAAATGAATAAAAAGCTTGTGCGTATAGCTTGTAACCAGTGCTAAGCTTCTATATAGCCTCACTGCTTGGACATTGACAAGTTAGTGCGTTGAGCTACGTATATAGAAGCTTAGCACTGGCTACAAGCTATATGCAGAGCCTCACCCTTCCCCCAGCCTTCCTGGTGTTTAGTGAGCCCCACCCATCTGTCCTGCCCTTGTCAATAAGTGTCTGGCTTCTTTTTGGCTGTGTAGATCTAGTATAAAATCAGTGCGCCCTCAAGGCAAGGGAGTTCATGAGGAATGCGGGAGTTTATGGTAGTTAAACCCCACCCAGTTGCTATGATACAGACCCCAAATGGGGATTCATTGCAAGAATCTATATAGTTATTGGTTGTATTTCGTTAGATAGCAAAATTTCACTGATTTGCGAAGCTTTTTCAATCGCAAACGTTGGTAGTAATACAGTATACTGTACTAGCTACTGTACTATTGTTTAACTATAGTTGTGATATTAGACTAACAAGCAGCACAACACAATAGGAGAACCCTTTAATATAGCCAGGATTAATTTAAAGGAATTAGAGGTGCTTTTTTTCCCACCCTTGGATTTGGTTTTCCTCTCTTGGAATTATATCAAACATGGTATATCATCATCGCCGCTAAAATTTACATTGGATCAACGGGATTAACTGTACTAAAGTTATGTTCATTGAAAGATGTTCAATTGAAATTCCTCCCCCCCCCTCACCTCTGTTTATCAATGGTTCGGGGTTTAAGTATTCCCACTCTTGAAAATATTGCCTGCTATATAGCTGCACTGTGTGAACTTTTATTACATACAGTAGACTCTCGTTAATCCGGTCACCTTTGGGACCATGCAGCTTGGCCGGAATAGCGAGGTGGCTGTATCTCAGGAAATAGCCGCGGCTTAAAAACGACCTTACCTTGAATCCAATGACTACTTTTGCGGTTCTTGTCTCGAGGATAATGAAGGATAATGAATCATTCTGTTTTTGTTCTCTATTTAAGTGTAATCCAATTTTATTTGCTAAACCACACCCAAAACGTCATATCCGGCCGTAATATACGTATAAAATTACATTGAAAACCTTGTTTGGGACAGCCAGCACTGGCCGGTAAACGGAATAGCGAGTGGCCGTACTTCAGGGTGAGTTTTGTGCAGTAAACATATAGCTAGCATTCTGTGCCAAGCCAAATGGCCGGTATATCGAGGTTGCCGTACTTCAGAGAGCCGGAATAGCGAGAGTCTACTGTACAAGGTGTATACGTTATAGTTATTGACTGGTTGACTAGTAATTATGGCTTATAACCAACCAATACCGAGGGCGTAGCCCGAGGCTGAGGTTGGTTATAAACCATAAATACTAGGCAACCAGTCAACAACTGATTTATTTACTGCAAAAACAGCAAAACAGTCATTTGAACATCAATGGATGAACATCAATGGAGACAGTCAAGCTTGCTCTCACAGCCACTTTTGTGCCTCAGAATATGCAAGTGAAGATACCAGACTCCGTTTCGGTAGACCGAGACGTTGCAGATCTCAAGGATTGCTTTCACTTGCACAGTACGGCCTGGGAATTGGAAATGGTGAAACAAAAAGTGAGATAGTAGTATGAAACATATCGAGTAAATGGATATAGTGGAAAAGAAGAAACAAGAGTGGAGGTGGTGGGAAGGGTCTGTCTTTACTGATACCGCTAGATATCTACATCAGACATGTATATCTATACCAGCTAGAGCTAGCTATTTAGACTATCTTACTTGTGCCATAGATAGTAGAGGATACATGGTTCACCACAAGGAGGCTAGCAGCGACTGCAGTCTGCTCTCCCTGGCCCCAGGCCCTAGCTAGCTAGCTAGCTAGCTCTCATCTGCATGCTTATTTGACAGTTTGAATATTTACGGTTTTTTATTAAAACGAGTATTTTATATGCAAGGTTCAAAGGTCGACGTTGGACATATTCCTGTATTTAGTCGCTTTCCAATCTTCTATTTGCATAGAGACGCCTATTTTGCTACGAAAGAGAACTAGTCTATAGATCTAAGCCAGAATAGCTAACAGTTTTTAAAGACCAGTTCGTTTTGCTTGCCTACTAGCTAGCTAACTGCAGCAAGATCTGGAAGAGAAGGGGGTGCTCAGCTAGACAATCAGGTACACTTTGTGTACAATCTCAGATAGAAAGGGGGTGCTTGAGTACCATGAGCCCCCCCCCTGCCTACGCCCCTGACATTGGAACTCGACCAGGCGTTCTTTCAGATAACGAACGGCTGGTCTCGAGGCTAGGCACTCTGATCTTGTCTCTGTGAGAAGCACTCTTGATCCTGTCTCCAGGATCCCTATGAGGAGCACCCCAGGCACTCCTGTCTCCAAGATCCCTGTGAGAAGCACCCCAGGCACTCCTGTCTCTGTGATAAAGCTGCAACATGGAATTGTTTAGTTCAGAGTGTCCCAACATGAAGAACATCAATGACACTTAACAGTCTCATGCAAGAATTGCCTGTCACTCATACTACAGTACTGTTCTGTGTGTCCCAATATGTAGATGTTATAAAGAAAGAAAAGATGAATCGTTTATCATTAAAAGGTCACGATAATTAGCTAATTAGAGCTAAAGGTTAATCGTGTCCTCCCTCCTCTGGCACAAGTCTACCAACACTGCATTCACTGTACTCCTCTAGCTCTACCTCTGAGCCACAGCCTTGACTAGAAACACAGAGCAAGGATTGAACTGCAAGCCTCATGAACATGTAATGAAAGCACCGCAGGTGCTGATGCCTCGGTGGAGATGTCAAAGCTACATAACAATAAAGCTAGTACTAATAGCTTTTATGCAAAACAATTAAATTTTGCTGCATGCAAAAACTCAGAGAGTGGGTAATGATCGACCATGATTGTTGTTAAAACGATCGATGCCAAAAGTTCTCATTCTTGCAGCTACCAATAGCTAGCGTTCTAGTGCAGAGCTAACTACTAAGTAGAGTAGCAACACTCGGTAAACAAGTTTGGCTACGTGCTCTTCTAAAAAGGCTGCAATGGCATTCCAAGTAAGCAAAACCATGAAAACTAGGCATAACTCGAGAATGAGCATTATTTTGCAAATCCACGAATTAAAATCCAAGTAAACATGACTAGAAGCCTATAGAAACTCTTACTTGCACTTGATTCATCCTTGAGCAGCTGTAGCAGTCTACACACACACACACACAGACACACAAACACACTACCGTATACCTCGCTTGCGCATGCGCACCGAGGCATAATGAAAGCACCGCAGGTGCTGATGCCTCGGTGAAGATGCCAAAGCTACATAACATGCAAAAACTCACTGAGTGGGTAATGATCGACCATTATTATTGTTAAAAACGATCTATGCCAAAAGTTCAAGTCTAAAATTAATGGCTGCATTAGCAGAGCCTTGCAGCTCTCTTCTCACTCTTGCAGCTAGCGTTTTAGTGCAGAGCTAACTACTAAGTAGAGTAGCAACACTCGGTAAACAAGTTTGGCTACGTGCTCTTCTGAAAAGGCTGCAATGGCATTCCAAGTAAGCAAAACTAGGTAGAGTAAGTAACCTATCTTCGCCAGATACCTATAATCGGCGGCTATTGCTCGAAGCACAAGACGATTTTGCACAAAACTAACTACATGGACCTACAGATGGGTAAGAAAGTAACAACTCCCAAAAATTTGGAAAGAATAACTCGCTTGCGGATGAGGTGGTGGTCATGAGAATTGATCAATTGTCGTCAGTGAGACATTTATCTCCATGTTTGCACGCTTACTAAGTACTGAAACTACCAGCACTAAACAATACTTCTTGGCACAACTCTAACTAGTGAGCACTACTTGCAGGCAAAGCAGCGTTAGCTGCAGATCGAGCCCCACCCAGCTAGGCATGACGAATATTTTGCAAAAAATAATGCTGATTCAGCAACAATTGTGCACAGTCAGCAATAATTAAAGGGATTCGCCTCGATTCCAGGCCGCACTGAAGATTATGTGCATAATTATTGCTGAATCAGCATTATTTTTTGCAAAATATTCGTCATGCCTAGCTGGGTGGGGCTCGATCTGCAGCTAACGCTGCTTTGCCTGCAAGTAGTGCTCACTAGTTAGAGTTGTGCCAAGAAGTATTGTTTAGTGCTGGTAGTTTCAGTACTTAGTAAGCGTGCAAAGACGGAGATAAATGTCTCACTGACGACAATTGATCAATTCGGCAGCTCACTTCTCATGACCACCACTCCGTCCGCAAGCGAGTTATTCTTTCCAAATTTTTGGGAGCTGTTACTTTCTTACTCATCTGTAGGTCCATGTAGTTAGTTTTGTGCAAAATCGTCTTGTGCTTCGAGCAATAGCCGCCGATTATAGGTATCTGGCGAAGATTGGTTACTTACTCTATAACTCGAGAACAAAGCATTATTTTGCAAATCCACGAATTAAAATCCAAGTAAACATGACTAGAAGCCTATAGAAACTCTTACTTGCACTTGATTCATCCTTGAGCAGCTGTAGCAGTCTACACAGACAGACAGACAGACAGACAGACACACAAACACACTACCGTATACCTCGCTTGCGCATATCGCATGCGCATATCGCATGCGCACCGAGGCATAATAAGTAGCTTAGACTGCTAGCTAGCTCAGGTCAATATGACAATAGCACAAAACATAGTCTACAAAAACTTTTGCGTGCTGTATTGCTATTTTACTGTGTACAAATTGTCAAGATGATTCAAAAGTTGAATAGTGCTTGTATATAGGAAGTAAAAATATGAGCCATATTCCATACTTCCCTGGGGGAAGTAAAATATGGCTCATATTCACTGGAAATCACCTATATAGGATACAGTGTGAATCAGTAAATAATGATGTTAATTTATCGGACACTTCTAATTTCCCCGGACACTCTTTTGGGCAATTTTCGTTGTTCTAACACAACGGACACTGCAGTGCTTTAATATTACATTTATACATTTATTCTAAATATCCAGACAATACCTTGAAAAGTTGAGTTACCATTCATAGACGACAAGTAAGACTTAGAGTGCTGCAGTTAGATAGGCGGGGCACAATGTCGATTTGAGCATGCGCACAAGGGCAATTCTAGCTTTAACACAATCCGAGCCAGGACAATAACTGAGCCAATAAGTGAGCCAGACCTGGGACTCATGCACAGTACCGTATATATGTTCCAATTATCGGACAGCAAAAAATAGGAAATTGTCTGGATATAATTGGAACAGATTTTTATAGAGCATGCGAAGTGTCCGGAACAAGCAAGCAGCTGCATGCGAGCTAGCTAAGTTTAATAGAACAGTGTGGTTATACTATTAAATTCAACATACAATGTATCAAATATAGACCCTATATATACAACTGATGTTCGATAGTTTTCTTCTCTTTTTAGAGCGACGCTATATATAAATATGAACTTCAGGGAAATCTTTAATGATCTCACACATTTCAGTTAGAATTTCGGAGGTTTCTTGAAACGATTTCTTTAAGCTTTTAGCAACTTTATTAATTCCTAGTTGAACCAATTTTGCTTCAGCTTTCTCAAGCCGACAGCACGGATTTTCAACAAAAAAAATATTTTCAACTTCTTTTCCAAAATAGTCTTTCAGCATGCCTGGATTGAATTTGAGGTCCATAGGGTCGGCTGTGTTACTGAACACAACAATCACATTGTCAAGGATATCTCTCGGCAGGATGACAAGTATCTCAGTGAGGACATGCTTCAATGAAGCACTTGCTCGAGCTTGACGACCATTGATGATCAGGCAGACACAGTTGATGTACTCTTCTTTCTTGAGGGCGCTGATGATTCGTTGTACATTTGTTTCATCTTGTATGAAGCCACGAGAATCACCAAATCCAGGAGTATCAATTACCCCAACCTTCAGGTCACCTACTTCCACATTGTAGAGTGTAGCATCTTTGGTCGTTGTTTCTATAGAGAGTGCTTTTGCGTTCTCAAGTTTGATGTCATTGAACTGTTTGAATTGCTCGTGACCATCGGCTTCAAACCCACAACCAAGATCCTGTACAGTGGCACAGTTGTAGAGAAGGTTGAGGAACGAAGTCTTGCCAGATCCAGTTTCACCGATTAACAGCATCTTGAAGGGATGGTGAGGATCCTTTTCCTTGAATGCCCAAAGAAAGCTTGTTTTGGCTCTGGTGGGTTGTTGACCCACTTTTGTTCTTGTTGATTGGCTCTATAAAGTAATAGTTGTAGTTTACGTATGTATGCATGCATGCTATCACATAATATTATTATACCTGATCCTTGGTGGTTTTAGATTTCTCTAAAGCTTCCAGTACTTCTGGTACCGACTCTTGCGATACTTCAATCTCCTGTCTAGTAATGCTCATCTTTACTTCAGTACTTGTGTTCCTCACACTAGGTCTTGTTGTTGTTGTCGTAGTTGTTGTGCTGTGCGTTTCAAAGCATTTGTCTAGCGTCACAACAAGTGAATTTATCCATGATCCTTGTTCCTTTAAGACAGCGACAAATTTGTGATAGACTTGAGGGTCGTGTTCAATTGAGGTCTCCAAAAAATCTAGAGCAATCCTAACTTTGCTGTCTAGTGTTGAACCGCTTTCATGCACGGAAGTTTTCACATCTTTTGAAATCAACCCCTTTGAGTATAAAACATCTCCTACAGTAGCAATAGATCGTTGAAGAAATTGTACTAACACGTAGTAACACTCTCTAATGGTCTTGTGCTCTGGTGAACTCTCACAAGTAGCTTGATGAGGATTGTATGTAGCCATCTTTAGCATAACAGATATTAGACGTACATGTACTGTCAACAAGTTAATGACATTTAAGGGCTTATAGCACACCTGGACGAAATCACAAAACTTATGAATTTTGATCGTACTAGATATTCACTGACCCATGCACTATTCCCTCCCCCCTACAGACGTCTACCATCACACACGGTGGAGTGTGTTTCCCCCCCACCCCTCCACTACCCTCACCCCCGACCAATGTCTTCCACTACTACCAGGAACACTTCACTGCAGCCACTCAACTCTGTGTGGTGAGAATGAGTGGGTGTATTGTGTGGGTGGGTGGGTGTATTGTGTGTGTGGGTGTGGGTGGATTGTGTGTGTGTGTGTGTGTGTGTGTGTGTGTTGGAGGGGTTGAAACGAAAAAATAAATTGCGAGGAACTGCCTTATCTGACCGTAGAATTGGGTAACCACCTCTCCTATTTCCAATGCATTTACAATGAGACATGAATGGCTGCAGGAATAACTAATTTCAAGCTGGTAAGCTAGCTAGCTATCATTTATATTCATGCTTCTAACTATTATTATACTATTACAATAATATGCAGTTTTATTTATTTGTACTTTATTACCTTCAACTCTTGTGATCTAGTAATTACTTGCATGAATTGTGTTTTTTGGGTCTAATCTACTGGTTTTAAATACTCTCAAGGGAGGCCAGGGGGAGGGGGTTTGGGTAATTATGTGTACATGTAGATGTAGTAATTTGACCTGATACATGTATGTGTCTTTCTGTGTGATTTTTAAAAAAATGTGCCAGCGCTGTGTCTTTTCTTTATCCTTAGTATGACTTTACATTATTACACATCCTACTATATTACAGTACTGTACTCATAATTAGTTATCTATGTACACATGTATGTTATAGGGGGTGGCCATGCTGATCTGATTTCAGTATGTGCTTTAATTGACTAAAGGTATACACAACATAGAAACAGAAAAGCAAACAGATGCTCGGCCTGGAGAGTCGAGAATGATGGGTTAAAGAGTCTTTAATGGTGCACCAACTCTCCCCATTCATCTGTTGCATTCAGTCACATACACATGCAACTACAGTGCTATATAACACTCAATAGTTATTGTACATCTATTCACATTGGGGCCATGCTGAATAATTATTGTAAAGCTGTAAAACGTTGAGGTCAAGCTGACATGAATTATAAGACTTATCTTCTAACTTGGACTTGATATTGGTTGCTGTGATACTTTAAGTTGGCTTTTAAAAGAAAACTTCTGAAGGGGGCTTAGGTATAAAGTACAACCCTGTATTGTCTGGGTCAGGTTTTGTGGTACATGTACTTGATAGTGGGGTTGGGGAATGTGGGTTCTTCTATGTGGTTAAACTGAAGCAAGCATACAACAAACATTAACCTCAAATTTTAATTCTTAGAATTAACAACAGGCATCAAATAGATAGTAGTGTGTGTGTGTGTGTGTGTGTGTGTGTGTGTGCACTAGCTGATATGTATGTACTTTTCACTTTAAAAACATTAAAGTACTGCTTTCCTTGACATGATCATCGTTTATTAACCCCCTCCCCACGCATACACACCCACCCACACACACACCCACACCCACACACACCACACCCACACATACACACACACACGCGCACACACACACACACACACACACACACATACAGGATGGCAATGCTTCGTCCTGTCAACTACTAGCCAACCTGTGTACTCTACAACTCTACAACCGTGACGACCCTGCATGTGTGCTGATTCAGCAGCTCTCAGAGGACCTCTTGCAGAGCCTCTATTACCCCCCAGGGAGCGCTGACCAGGTGTTGGAGAGCACTGACATCCAGACATCTCTCATTACCAGAGAGGGTGCCGAGGTGAGGACGAACTATAAACTAGTATTGTTGTATGAAGTACTTTGTAATTTTCCTTTAGGACCGTTATAGTTCTGAAATTACATATCCACTAGTTAGTATGGTTGGTATTTATGACGTCTTTTACTTTTAAGCTTGCATTGTTGACATTGATATCTTATACATGTAGTCAACTGTATTCACTGACCTGTTTACAGCACACCTGGAAAATAATACCAGCACAAAGGATATCATATGAATAATGCAAAACAACTGATATGTTATTCACATGACATGTACTACCCTCCCCCTTCTCTGTGTAGGGTGTGTCTAATCTCCCACTGTGGGCGGGGTCCTACTCTCTCAACGGGACCCTACTGGGACTGGAGGAGCTGACTCAGCAGATACTACTCTGTACTGAGCCCCAGCCGAGGGCCAGCGCTCTCTGGAGGGTGGGTGTGGTCTATCAGATCTCGGTAAGCCCCATAGTGTAGTAGTGTAGTGTAGCTAGCATGTATTAGTACAAAACGTATGTGCAGTTAATTGTGTATTCTAGACTGAGTCCTATTCTATTCCCCACGACATGTATACTCACACAAGTGTACAGTGTCCGCTGAAGCTCTGCTCAGAAAAGGCTCAAATGCTCCAGTATTCTACGAGCTCTGTATCCTCCAATTCAATACCTCTATTGTAGTGTACCGAGCATGCCCAGTAGTCTCCTAACGCACCGAGCATGCCCAGTAGTCTCCTAACGCACCGAGCATGCCCAGTAGTCTCCTAACATCTGAGCATGCCCAGTAGTCTCCTAACATACTGAGCATGCCCAGTAGTCTCCTAACGTACTAAGCATGCCCATAGTCTCCTAACGCACTGAGCATGCCCAGTAGTCTCCTAACATACTGAGCATGCCCAGTAGTCTCCTAACACACCAAGCATGCCCAGTAGTCTCCTAACACACCGAGCATGCCCAGGAGTCTCCTAACGCACTAAGCATGTCCAGTAGTCTCCTAACGCACTAAGCATGCCCAGTAGTCTCCTAACACACTAAGCATGCCCATAGTCTTCTAACATACTAAGCATGCCCAGTAGTCTCCTAACGCACCAAGCATGCCCAGTAGTCTCCTAACGCACTGAGCATGCCCAGTAGTCTCCTAACGCACCAAGCATGCCCAGTAGTCTCCTAACGCACTAAGCATACCCAGTAGTCTCCTAACGCACCGAGCATGCCCAGTAGTCTCCTAACGCACCAAGCATACTGAGAATGACCAGTAGTCTACTAACATACTGAGAATGACCAGTAGTCTACTAACATACTGAGAATGCCCAGTAGTCTCCTAACGCACTGAACATGCCCAGCAGTCTCCTTAACCACACCCCAGACCTACATGATCAGACCTCAACCACGGACACTCTCCACTCTCTACCAGTGCTCATCACTAACTATAGGAGCACGTCTGGGGAGGCAGTCAACGACGACAGCGATGTGGGAAGCTGGCAGTTTGTGAGGAGATTCTTCCTCTTTGAGTCCGTCACAGCCCGCCCCCTCTACACTAGCTCCACCACCCTCACGTAAGTCACACTTACTTATCAAATTCGGTGAATCTATTCCCTATATCTCAGAATTTAGTTTTTTTATTGATTTTTTCCTCTCCTAAGATGTAGTAAACGTTACAGCTCTATTTTAATATTACAGAGTGTTGATGATGTCTGAGGGAGGGAGAATATTCCCCCCTTATCTTAGAGTGAGCTATTCTAATTGGACGCCTACTGACCAGGACCTTCCAGTAAGTGATGTAACCATGACAGTAGTGTAGCATTCGACTACAATTTAGATTGATGATCACAAATGTGTACCCTCCTCCGCCAGAGCTCCCATATCACGGAGTATGCGGGTACTAGTCAATCATTCCTCATCGCTCTGATAGTGTTGTCCCTTGTCTGTGCCGTTCTGGGTGGTGTGTACTCAGGGTTAAAGGTCAACGGGTTCGTACGACGGACTGGACTCACCTGCTGTGACCTACACGTTAGTTGACAGTGAAAATAGAGTAGTACATGTGAGAGGCCATACATGTACTTAATATAGCCGTTAGCTAAGTGTTTGTTTGCTCTGACGTTTACAGTCTATGAATTTGATTACTTTTTGCTGGTGAAATTTTTTTGAATGAGCAAAATCAGCAAAAAATTGATCTTTTGCGATCTAACTATAACTATTGCGATTTGACAAGGATTGCAGTGGTGTAGGCAGGGGGGCTGGCAGGGCTAGAGCCCCCCTCCCTTTGTGCTCCATCAACTCCAACTTAGCTTGAATCATCGTGATCTGTCGATCTATTTTGCTGAAGAAAAGTGATGGTTCAGCGCCTATGCTCAACCAATTTGAGCTCTGCCCTTCCCAAAATCCTGGCTACGCCACTGGAATGTATGCATTTACCAGTACTAATTTAAGTTTTGAGATTTTGTTTGCATTATGTTTGATGCTCGCAAAACATTATAGTGTAACACGGTATTTACTGTTGCAGTAATAATCCTCTCCTCCTCCCTCTCTTCCAGTCCCTTGTGTATGCTGTGGTGATGTTCTGTGATGGAACCTCAACCCTCCTCTACCTACTCCTCACTGCCATCTCTCTCTTCTGGCTCATATTCTACAAGGTGTGTGTATAAAGCTATCTCGTTGGTAGCTACTGTACTCTGTGTAAAAGTAAAAGACAGTATTTTGGTACTTTCCCGGCTAATTCTAGCAATTTCAATGTTTTTTCCGGCTAGCCTGTGTTATTTGTGGGCGTACAAGTACACCCTTGTATACATAACTAGACTTACTATATAATTATGCTACATAATAATATAGCTGTGTATTTGTAGCAGTCGATGTGTGGGCGTACAAGTGCACAGCTACATGTACACAGATATACATGTACAGATTTTGCTCCTTATCTTATACACTTTCAATTGACCAAAATTGTGTCTGTTACTTAAGATTGACTCTATACATGTTCCCCCTCAGGTACAATACTACCTGCTGCTACCCCTCCCCTCACCAACAGAGGACCTCACATTCATCCTCCTATTAGCAATGGCTGCACTCTTCAGAGTGAGTAGAATATTGCACTACTTTTGTGAATGGGTGCATTGTAAATTGTAAATAGCTCAAGAGCTGCCGTGTTTTGCACGCTTCAATCCAACAATGGTTATAATGTTTGTCAGGATTAATGTCTGATTTTCTGAAAGCGTCCCATGCATGGTCTTGAAATATGGTCTGTGTCAAATTTAGTGCTTCTCATATGAAAGTACAGGGTAATGGTAAAGGCATTTTTGGTGTATACCGTATAGCGGGTATATTTCGAGGGTATAAATTTTCGCGGATGGACCGTTACAAAGGATTTCGCGGATTTTATTTTCGTGGTCTGAGTTCCAGCCTTTTGGCGCATGCGCACATCAACATGCAGCTGTTACCACCACACCGTTAGCCTCGAATCCAGGCCTAGCCTATAACGGTGAGGCACCTCTTATTGTCGATAGGTGTGGTCAATAATACTGAACACGTCTACTATTCAATAAAGATATAAATTTTCGTGGGTATAAATTTTCGCGGTAGAGGCTCAATCCGCGAAAACCGCGAACATTTATACCCTCGAAATATACCCGCTATACGGTACATGTAGCAACAAAATGTTTGCATCATTTTGAAAAGTTTCTTTCTAGCTTTTTCAGAAAAAGAGATTGCAAAATTAATTAATGGTGCCCTCCCCCTAAAATGTGCGGTAATATTCGTTTGGTCTTAACCCCCCTCTCCCTCAGATTCTGCATGTGCTCTACCAACTGTGGCATCAGAGCAAGGTGGATGTGTTCTTCATTGACTGGGAGAAACCTCGTGGACTAGTACAAACAACCAATCAGAATGCAGACGTCGCCCAAACCATCCCCCCTAACAGGATGTCACCAGTCAGTATTTGGCGGACTTATTTTGTTGTTAACGAATGGAACGAGTTACAGTCTCTACGGAGGATCAACAATACGCTACTGGTTGCCATGGTGCTACTGTTTGCCCATGTTATTGGATTAGAACACTTGGCAGAAAGAGATCCTGCCTCCAACGTGACCTCTGACCCCTCTCGATACTCTGCCCCCTTCAGTCCGATACTAAGATTCTCGATCACAACCATCTTCTTTTCCCTCTTTGCTGCCCTCCTGGTGAGCAACATACAATATCATTCGACACACCTATACATGCATGTACCTGACTATTGTAATTCTGACTCTGTACAGAGGGGCTATATGTTCCTGATTTACGAGCGCTACTTTGAGCACAAGTTGCGTCAGTTTGTGGATCTGTGCTCTGTAGCTAACGTGAGTGTCCTGGTATTGTCCCGGCAACTGTACGGTCATTACATCCACGGCAAGTCTGTGCACGGTCATGCGGACACTGACATGAGACAAATGAACTACAACTTCAAGAAAGAACAGGTATACGTACATGTATGTGAATGGAATTATGTACTATTAATGTGCAGTTCATTCTGTATAGTTAAGTGCGGTCACTCTTACTGGGTAGACCAACCAGTATAGCTGTAATAACAAAAAAATACAAGTCCAAACACATGCTATAACCTAACCTTTGGGGCCTGTTAAACTGACTGTATTATCATATTAAAAGCGTGACCTGATTATAGGGTGATCACAATAGACAGATTTTCAGTTTGTGCATGCGTACTCTATTGATCGGTTCTATATTCGATGTATACAGGAGGACATGTGTGGTAGGCGTGGCCTAGAGGGTGACGACCAGCTGTTTGAGATGCTCCTGACACGAGAGTTCAGGACTCATTACGATAAGATAGTCACTCCGTTACGAGGGGACGGGTTGTCACATGCACAAGCTGGTGAGGAGTGTGAGGGTGTGTGTGGTGTGACGCTTGTGCTCCCCCCTCAGGTCAGACGGGTGTGAGTGAAGCTGGTCTCAAGGCACACCAAGGATTAACTTATTACTTGAGTACTTTTATAGAACACGTGAGGCACCGTATACATGCATGTAGCTATCGACGTGTATGAAAAAGAGAACTTTCAATGTTATTGCTAAAACGTGATTTGTTGACACATTGAACCCCCCCCCCCCACACACACACACTCTCTCTTTATAGGGTCTCAAGGATGTGGACTACATTGTAGGAGTCAAGACTGCCATGGAGAGGCTACTAGGGATTGAATTTTTTGACGCCCTGGGAAAATGTGTTTTCTACAAGAGTGAGTGAACCGATCACTGTATGCATAAGTGGAGTCAAGTGGGAGTACTGTTACATAGGCGAATCTGACGATACCCGTTTAACTAAACATTTTCTCGGATTTAATTTTGACTTCAACCCCCCCCCTTCCTACACACAGCCGCTAGACACTCGTTTGGCGATGTGTTGTTCCACGGTTGTGAGTGGAGTCTATTCCAGCTGGACCTGCTCCTCTTTGGGATCATAGATGTCGTATCCAATAGTTACCCACTGGCTGCCGTTATCACTCTGCTAGTATCTTGGGTGAGCGAAACCACTAATAAAACTACATGTATACAGAAAGTACTAAATTATTATATACTGCAGATTGAGAGTTTATGTTTGCTGTGTGTATACCGTATATCTTCTAATTTATCGGACATAATTATTTTGGAAATTGTCCGGGTATAATTGGAACAGATTTTTATAGAGCATGCGAAGTGTCCGGAAAATTAGGCAGCTGCATGCGAGCTAGCTAAGTTTAATAGAACAGTGTGCGACTGAATAGTTGCACTAGCTATCTAAAACTAGCTACTCAAAGCTATCTAACTGCAGCACTCTATCTAAGTCTTACTTGCCGTCTATGAATGTAACTCAACTTTTCAAGGTATTGTCCAGATATTTAAAACGAATGTAATATTAAAGCACTGGAGTGTCCGTTGTATTAGAACAGCGAAAATTGCCCAAAAGAGTGTCCGGGGTAATTAGAAGTGTCCGATAAATTAGAAGATATACGGCATGTACTTTTTGATGTACTTTTTGATCTCATCCTTTGCCCCACCCCCTCTCAGCTGGTGATGTTTGTGAGGGACTGGGCAGGTCGCAGGAACATTGCTAAAAAGACTCTAGTGGATGAACGATTCTTGTTGTGAACATTCACTCACGACCCATGCAAATAATGTGCAACACTTATCACTTGTTTATGTTATGTACCACAACATGTGCAGAATTGTATAAATGTTATTATAATAAGGTGTTACTGAAAATGTTGTTTGCACAAATACAGTGTACACATGCATCAATTGTTATTCTCGATAAGATTACTGAAAATGGTTTGCACACTACAGTGTACACATGCATCGATTGTTGTTCTCGATAAGATTACTGAAAATGGTTTGCACACTACAGTGTACACATGCATCGATTGTTGTTCTCGATAAGATTACTGAAAATGGTTTGCACACTACAGTGTACACATGCATCGATTGTTGTTCTTGATAAGATGTTACTGAAAATGGTTTGCACACTACAGTACGTGTACACATGCATCGATTGTTGTTCTTGATAAGATGTTACTGAAAATGGTTTGCACACTACAGTACGTGTACACATGCATCGATTGTTGTTCTTGAGCTATAAAAATGATTACACAAGCAGTCAATACCTTTTAGCGTTGAGCGTGACTGTACACTATTGCATATGTTCCACCAACAAGAGCTATGTTGGCCAGGTGCAACACAATGCCACTGACGATGCCTCCAATTCCCCACTTCTTAGCATTTTGAGAGTGTTTATGGGCCAGCTCCCTGTCTCCTTTACTCCATTCAGTGTCAGCCTGCATGCGCGTGGAGGAGGGGTTGGAAAACACCATCATAACATCATCACATAACATGCATGTGTCCATCAATTTACTGTCATGCTTTCCGGATTGACTTAAATTTTACTCTCTGATTGCTCATAATTTATACTGGCCATGGAATTATTATACCCCAATTTTATTGTATACGTGTATACGTCGATGCATGTGCATTGCAGGACCTAATGTATAGCGTGAACAGCCATAAGACCATCTTGCATTTAGTTTCCATAGCTGTATACGTATTGTATTACAAGATTATTTTGCTGGTGATAAATCTTTCAAACGAGCCAAAATCGGAGAAAATTGATCCTTTGCAGGATCTAACATTGTATTCTGGCTAGGTTTTGCCACAAATTTGATGCTCGCAAAGCATTCTATAGTATTACGGTCGGTATATAGACACCATTATATAACTGTTCACTTGATGACCAAAGTAGAGTCCGATTGCTCCACAGACTAGGCAACAACAGAACGTAGCAACAACAGTTAGGGGAAAGTAGTTAGGTGGTTTCACCATTAAGTAAGCATTGTTGTCTTGACGATGCGGGAATGGCTGTGCGTTTGGCTGTTGATTCACCACACCACCATAATAGGGTCTTCCTGGCGGTGCTGAGGGTCGGTAAGGGGGCAGGGCAGGCTCACCACTACCACCTGGTGGGGCTGACGGTGCACCTCCTGCAACAAAATGCACGACATTATAATTATGTGACATGTACCAGCAGTGCTGCACAGAGATCAATATGTATACGTATAGCTAGCTATAATTATATATACCGTATTACTAGAATGTTTTGCGAGCATGCATGCATCAAACATTTGCGAACTTTGCGATGGTTGATCAATTCGCAACAATAAAATCCGCAAAACCTATTTTGTTACTAGTAGATACACACGATCCTTGCCAGAACGCAATAGTTAGATCGCAAAGGGTCAACGTACTTTTCTGCTGATCAGGGATAAAGTAAGAGAGGGATTGGCAACGGGCTAAAAAATGAAACTATCCGTGATGCGCTACGTCATTGGAATGCATAATTTTGTTTTATCTTTTGCAGCCTCCAACCCACGTGGCTAATGACATTAAAACAGTGCAGTGCTGCATGCATGTAAACATCATAGCTAGAACTGTTTCCAAGGCAGTGAAGGAGGCTAAAACTGTGCATGATATGGCAACAGCAGTAGAACCAGCCTCAAGTTCAAGTGAGAAAGTCAAACGAGCTCTGATGGAGGTGATCAACGAGAAACAATTGGAAACACCAAGATTCAGTCTCATGCTAAAAACTGGGAGAGATATACTTGGTAAGATAGAGGGAGCTGCAAGCAATGAAGCAGAACCTTTTAGTGTCGAACTGGTAGAGGCCCTTCAAAGCTGCTTTGATTGTGCTAAGAGGTGCCGTTCTATAGGTACCAAAAAACCAAAGATATTGACCTCATTTCATCAAGTACAACAGGAAAAGCTACCGTCAGTTTGAAGACCCACTACTGCACCAGTCAGTTAACCAGAGGCTTTTTGATAAGTTTTTGCAAGAATACTGTCAAGGTTTCATCAGAAGCGACACTGACCATACTACTTCGTCAGAGGATGCAGGTACATCTAGTATGAGCAAGGATGAACTCAATGTGTTGCAGTATGTCGGAGGGTATGTACTGCACTCGTTACTAAAAAAGTATGAGAAGCGGAATAGCAGTAAATATGAACAGTTTATAACATGTTTAGGGAATATGGCAGTTTTAAGTGAACACGATAGTTTTCTGGATTACACTAAAGAATGGGTACAGCGAGTCAACAGAGGAGGCTTATTCCTGCTTAATAATACAACATATCTATTTTTTGTTAGTATAGAAAAACAAGTGAGAAATATTCTTGTGCCTTATTTAGGCAAGAATCGTACGTCATCCAATGAGCAATTTCAAGAAATTATTATAAAGACTGTATTTGATGATGAGGAGGTACAATGGCACTGGTTGCTGCTAAGCAATGATATAGACACTAAAGAGGATGCTAACGAGCTCTTAACTGACATAATTACACTGTGGGTTACAATCAGAGGCTTTTCAATTTGCGCCATGTGGATGGAACAATACAAACAAGATATTAAAAAGGGTACAAGGAAATCAGTTAGTTTACGAAAAAAACTCGACACTTAATAATTAATAGTACATGTACATAAATAGCATGCAATTATTAACTATTTCTTTTTTTACTACAACGTAAGAGGTGTGCAATCAACTTCGATAGGCTTTTCTAGCAATCTCAAGTAACAGGATCAGGACTCTGGTCCACCCACGATTTATGTGTAAGGGTCATTGTTGAGTGAAGGACTTGAAGAGTTGTGGCAGGTGGAGAGTCGGCATTGATGGGTGGAGAGTCGGGTAGAGATTCGGGTGAAGTTGAAGATAGCCCAAATTTCTGAAGACAAAGGAACCAATAAAAATAATACCTCTAAAGGATAGAGGTACTTACATGTACAGGCTGCAGCTTTCTCTTCTAGTTTTTACTATAATGGATTCTTGGTTTACGAGGCATACTGTAACGTCAACTGCATGGAAACATGAATGAACAGTAAAAACCACATCAGTTGATAGAGCTGACATTGGTTAACACCGATAATATAATGGCAAGCGTAAAAAATAATGTATGTCTTCAAAAAAGGGGGCAAATGTCATACGTTTAATTAAACCAAAAATAGCCTGAAAGTACACAAGAAATCATAATCAAAGAAATCTTTGCAGCCCAGTTGGTGAACATAGACACAAATAAGTAGGATTAGTAGGCACAGCATCATATAGGTAAGGCAGTGTTTCTTAAAAGGGGCACAAACCTTCAAAAAACCACTTTTTAAGCTCTAGGGCAGCACAGGTCAGGTTTTTATAAATAAAAGTCACTCTAATTAAAGCACAGACATAATGTAACGCGATTGTATTCAATTACTGGTCTTTAAAACAGACTATGAGCTTAGAAAAAGAATATTCCTTCATTTCGCGGGCGTTGTGCCGCGAAAACAAGCGCATCAAGGATGGTAATCGAGTCTCTACGTACAGATCAATGTAAAATGATCACGTGAGTTACTCTCGTTGCCAATCCCTCTCTTACTTTATCCCTGTGCTGATTTAGCTCATTGGCAAAGGTTTTCACCAGCAAAATGTTACTTTATGATTTTTGCAGACATGCAAAATAGCAACTATAGCGCCTTTGGTGATTCACTATTGACTACCGTAAATTACGTATAATAGGTGTTGACGGGACCCCAGTGCACAATATAATTATATGCATCATATAATATAATTTGCTTGTAAAATGTGCCTATGGGCATGGTCTAGCTACCTGGTATCACGGGAAGAGCTGCTGATGAGGGTAATTGTCCATTTACAATGCCATCTTCTTGCAACAGAGGTTTACTTTCTATATTAATTAATTTTGACAACTAACCAAATTGCACATACATGCATTCATGCGCGTTTTTATATATATATATGATTGTAGTTGGTGGTAATTATCTTATCTTTTGGTCTGTTGCTTTTGTACATTTGTACTGTTTGATATTACATAAAAAAAAATTTCAACTACTCAAGCCTATAATCACTCGCTAAACTAAACACACTAAGTATATAATCAAACTATTATTATAATACATGTCAAAGAAAATAATAGTCAGGATGTACTATATATAGGGTAGCTAAAACTTTACTTTCTTTTCTTGGCTTTTTGCACCACCTCTAGCTTTTTCTTGAGCTCAACTTTGGTCTTTCGAAGGTCTTCGGACTCAGGGCCAGTTGAAGCTTCAATATGTGTGTCTATTAGAGCCAGCTGGTTTTCCATCAACTTCGTGTAATTCCTTGCAATTCCCAGGGTCTCGAACTCTGTGATTGCTGCGAAAAGCTCGTCAGACAGCTGTTGTCGTTTGGTTTCAGATCCTTGCATTTGTTCCTCGAGCTCCTCGTAAAGTAGTTTAGCTATTTCTTCATCGCCTTTGGCTTTGTTGAATTTAGTCTCCATTGCATCATTAACCACAGGTTCGAATGATACTTGTTTCTCGAATAATTTCTCCCCATGATAGTGATATGTGTAGCTGTGCCCACACTGGGAACAGGTGCTACCACCTCCCATTGCTCCACAATATCTGAACGACTCTTTATCGAATGATTTGGAAAGACCGCATGGAGCATGACAGTTGCTATGGCAGTTAGTGTAAGCACACAGAGTGTTGTGGTGATTGGTTGGTTTTGCTACCCATCGTTCGTTTCGCATTGTAGTTCGAAACTCCTTGTTGAGCTCTTTTCGACTCAAAGCAGCTGACACTTCTTCCCTCTTCTTTCTTATTTCTTTTTCCAAGCGCATCTGGTTGTCATACTCAGTAAGTGCAACGAGAACAGTGCTTTCAATGGCTTGTTTTTTCTCATAGAGCTCAACAAATCGATGTGTGTGAACCTGATGGAAATCTTTGATGGTGGTGCACAGTTTACCCAGGACTTTACCAGTATCTTCAAACGATTTTTTCAGAGAGCTTGCAATTAAGTCAATACCGAGCTGTTTCACTTTACTTCGTGCTTTCTCAAACCGGCAGTAAGGATTTTCAATGAAAAAGATGTGCTCGACTTTCTTCCCAAAATATTCAGTTAGTGCATTTGGATCGAAGTTGAGGTCCAGTGCATCACTGGTGTTGCTGAAGACAATGATTACATTGTTAAGGATATCTCTTGGCAAAATGGCAGTGATCTCGGAAAGAACGTACTTAAGCGAAACACTTGCTCGAGCTTGACGACCATTGATGATCAGGCAGACACAGTTAATGTAGTCTTCATTTTTTAGTGCATTCACAATCTTTTTAGCATTTTCCTTGTCTTGGTCCGGACCACGAGAATCACCAAAGCCAGGAGTATCGATTACTCCAACCTTAAGGTCTCCCACTTCAACATTGTATCGCTTGGCATCATTCGTTTTGCTTTGCATTGCATGGTCCATTGCATTTTCTAGCTGGATGTCATGAAATTGTTTGAATTTTTCCAGGCCATCAGGTCCATACCCACAGCCAAGATCCTGCACAGTACCGCAGTTGCACAGAAGGTTAAGGAAAGAAGTCTTGCCAGATCCAGTTTCACCGATGAGAAGCATTTTGAAGGGATGGTGAGGATCTTGTCCTTTGAATGCCTGGAAAAAACCAACGATACCATCAGCAATTTTTTCTCCTACACCACGTTTTTTCTTTCCATGAGATGCCATTTCTTAAGAGCAGACCTGGTGAGATGTCTAATTCACTGTAAACTATGGAGCTTTAAATAGCTAAAGGACAGGATGCATGAGAAGTGCATGTGTCATTATTGTGTGTATAATTATGAGGGAAAAAACCAGACAATACAGAACAGTATAGCAAAGGGAAACTACCAGGGAAAATTTTCATTTGATGTAGTACAGTACATGCATGCAACAGAAAGTCTAGCATAAGATGGATAAGACAGTTGTTTAACTAGGTCACGTCCCATCTAGGTCTTGGAGAGAGTATCCCTCTGGTAGTTTCTCAATGGCTAGTCCCAGCTCAGGGGAAAACACAGGATTACGATCCACTGACTTGTGGGGGTCAGCATATATAATACGCCTGCAATTAAGGGTGGGGGTATGAATAAGGGAGACAGTACCTAAAGAATTTTGTTGCCAATTATTTATTTCAAAAGTGTCCATCTTGTCTTTGGTCTCCACCACCTCAATATCATCAGTCACACTCTCAGGCACTGGCAGAGATTGCTCATCATCACCAGAGTTCTACATACATGAACGGAATGTACCGTTTCATTGTACCGTTACTTTAATTTAATTTAATGAGTAACCAACACACCACAGACTCACTTAGTGTACAACTGCTCTCTCCCAGTAGGATACCATAGCTTGAGCTCTCATAAGGTTTGGACATCACTAACAGCTGTCTGGAACCTGTGTGTTTAAATACGTGAAGATGAATTCAAACTGAGTCTTGTCAATTTTACAACGCTTCAGTTGTCGACCTGGCCCTCTCTGTTTCTATGGAAACAGATGGCAAATATATAGAGTGACTCTACTAATTTTACACAAGTACATTGCATTCTATATCACAGTGAAGTCATAGGAATGTTCTTGACACACGTACAGCAGTTGCACAAGAGAAAAATTTAATTATTTAGCATGCTGAAAGAGCTATATAACCAGCCATAAAAAGTTAAACTTATGATACTAATTTGGTCACTGCACAAGTATTCAATTGAAAAAACCAGACAAAAAATTAATAACAAAAGGCCCACAAATTAATCATAAAAACATACAGATAGTACACTATAACTGTATACCCGCAATTGGGAAAGCCTTTGAGTGCTAGCATAACTGAAACCTTTCTGCTACATTGTATATAGGATATTATCAGCTATAAGACCCACCAAAAGGTGCCTTACTATACACCTGTTGGACACCAGGCAACCTTCACCACACAAGTTTCAATGAGTAACCAACACACCACAGACTCACTTAGTGTACAGCTGCTCTCTGGGCAGTAGCTTCAACTCTTTGCTCTCTCCCAGTAGGGCACTCCGTAGCTTGAGCTCTCGATAAGGTTTGGACGTCTCGTACGCTGTGTACACTGACATCACCGTGGAGAACAGGCGAGGGCTGTCCGGGACCTGTGTACAGGGAGGGAGGGGATTGGTTGATGAAAAGAACGTTTTATGGAAAGAATAATTACTGAATGAAGGTTGGAGGTTATACTTACAAGATTAGTGAAGATGAATTCAAACTGAGTCTTGTCAACTTTAGTCATCAAATACAGCGCTTCAGTTGTCCCTCTTTGTTTCTATGGAAACAGTGTCAAATATAGAGTTTCTATTCACGAGTACATTCAGTCACAGTGCACTCACAGAATTCACTCTCTTTGTAGTCACTGAGGTCACTGTGTGGTAACCAATGGCTACAAGAGGGTATATAAGCAAATGTACAGAATTATAGGCTAGTTGGTGAAAGCAATGAATGGATGTACATGTACACCAGAGCTTCTTGCTAACTCACAAAGGTTGACTCTCTGATAGTCAGCTGACGTCCAAATCACTCGCAGGTTGGTCACAAACAGTTTACCTGTGTGGGGAGACTTAGTGTTACCTGGTAACATAACAACAACATACCTCTGTGTCCATTGTTCCCTTTAGTGTCCTCTACTTGAGACAAGTAGTCGATCACCGACTCTCCCGCCCTCATCTGGAGCAGGCTGGATGCGTGCAGGTGTGTAATGGGTACCATAAAAATAATGATACTTTACACATAATTATTATTAAAAAACTAACTTGCTGTACATACAACCCATGCTTTCAGTGTATATTGTCAGTTTTGTCCCAGCATAATTACACACTATCTACTGCACTGTACTGGATATCCATACAGCTGACAGAGGCCATTTTCACAGCAGCAGATCAGGATGGAGATACGCCCCCCTATCCTGCAGGGGGAGGGTGGAGATACGCCCCCCCTCTATATCCTGCATGACCCCTATCGACCTCTGCTCCATGATTTAGACACCTCTTCTCGATCTCCGGAGCTATGCTTTCTGTTGCTGTCCTCTGCAGCCTCCTAGGAGCTCTATGGATCAGCCCTCTTAATGGCCAACAGACAGGACCCTCTCCAGTGGTGTTTGTGTCACCAGAGAGCTGTAGTGAGGGGGTGGAGTACTACAGTCCCTCTAGACTGACCTGTCTCTCATGTGGGGCTAACCGGACCACTGCAGGGGATGGTAACTTTTATTAAAATTGAGTTGAGCTTGGGAATAAAATGTATGTGCGATTGTTTACTGTACAATGGTGTGTTGGTTTCTATGGTAACTAATTGGGAATGATCAGGATTATGGATTTTGCAGGGTTGACGTGCACATGCTCGCCTGGTTTTATTCAGCCAATCGAATCACAGGATTGCACGGAATGCGCCAGCCCAACAGTAAGCACCGCCCCCCACACACCCCCTACCCCTAGCAACCGTCCACTGTCACATGCACTGTAGGTATCGTCTCGTGATGGTCTGTTCTGTCTGTCGTGTGTGGACGGTTACAACTCAGCCACTGGACAATGCAACACATGCCCTGGGGGGAGATCACACATCTTGGGTGAGTAACATCTTACTTAGTAATACCAGCCACGCTCAAGTTTTCAGTGATTTACAACCTTGAAATTTATTTTACACTGTACATAATTGAAACGTTGCCCAGTATGGCCCCTGGAATTGTGTGGTTCTCCCCATCAGTCAAATTACTTCACTGACACAACTTCCATTTTGTAGGCTCAGGCACGGGTATTTGTTTATGTACTTACTGTACACTACATGCACTGTTGTGCGTTTTGCTTTGTGCCCTATAATGGCATACAGTGCTTATTTACCTCTTGTAACCCCTCCCCTAGTTGACACGCCCCCTGATCCCGCTGGTTCTCCCGGCAGTCGTGAGTGTGTGGAGTGTCCTGTAGGAACCTGGGCGGCTGTGGGGGGTCTCCAGTGTACCCCCTGTGGAGTGGGAGACTGCTCTCAGTGTGTGAGTGTTGTTAGCCTCATTCCCGGCTAGAATTTTTCTATAGATAAATTGGTTTGGGAACGAGGCTAGAGTGCTGTAAAATGTTTGCATGGAATGTTGTACCCATATACCGTATTACTACATGCAATGCTAATGACTTCGCAAAAATAAGATTACAAACCCTATACTTATGTGCTCCTGCCTCTACTGACTTGTATGACATCACGATCGCTGCCAGATTAGGTCGCAAAGTGTCAAATTTTTGCTATTTAATTGGCTCATTTGTCAATTACAAATAGTAAAATTATGTGTGAAAGTTGGTTGTATTGTGTTGCTAAAAGTTAGTTGCAAAGTGTTATTTTAAAATTGCTGCTACTGCTTAACCTGAGGCGCTTAAGTGGCCATGGTTTATAGTAGCTTGTCAGTGTGTGTGTGTGTTTGTGTATCACTATGTATCCTGAGCCTGTTCACCTGCACGGCTGCTAAAATCGTTAAATATGGATACTGTATTTGTCGATTAATTGCCATGTCTGAATAATTATGTGCCTGATCTCAATTAAACCTCATGATTTAATGGGATTCAAACGTTGGTTTCCTTAACACTGTGCCCTGAAACTTCTCAGTTAGGAAATACAGTGTAACTTCTGTTATCAACCACCTCCGAATAAAGGCCAGCTGCTATATAACGGCCAGGCACCCAGGTCCCAAATGAACAGTTTGTATACAAAACAACCTCTCAACAAAGGCCACCTCCGTATAAAGGCCAAAACATTTTTTCCCAAAGGTGTCCGTTATAGAGGGGTTCCACTGTAACTCTCAATCTGGCAATAGCCTCAATAATAATTATAATTAACACTTACCAATTAAAATGTAGAGTTTGTAAAACGTTTGTACCTTGCACGTTGGTTTTACTTGAGGCATCACTGATTACATTTGCTGGGCAAAATGTTACAATTATGCTGGAGTGGTGTCTTAAATGCATGTAGGTGAATACGGTAATATACATGTAGCTATAACCATCATGTATAGTGGCGTTGATTCAAGCTACAGTAAAGTATACCTTAATTTGATTATCTGTCGATGTCTGGATTAACTCTGTTTAACAGTACATGTATATTTAAACGCCATCTACAAGTATGTGGTTATTTTAACAAGCACTACAATACAATAGGAGAACGCTGTAATTCACACTAGCCAGGGTTTTAGTGGGAAATTAGAGGGCCTTTTACCCTTCTTGGATTTGGTTAGCCCCTCTTGGAATTTTAAATTCAAACGTGTCAACATTACCCACCCCCCCCCCTGTTTAATCAATGGGTCAGGGACTCTTTCAGCTGTACATTGAATTGAGTTCGTAGATCGAATATAACATTTTTATGATGCTTAGAAAATACTTTTAAATGTGTTATCAATTTTAAATTTGGGAGATTTAAAAATGTTGGCCAAATATCGTGTGATTATATTATAATTATGGTCTACTCTTATACTCTTGATATGGTCCAAGGCCAAAAATGTGGCTCCGACCAAATTTTAAATTTAAACATAATATTATCATTTAGGCCTAAGCTTTCATCAATGGCACTAAAGTTATGAATTCAATGGTGCCCCCCTAAACTTTGCTAAATTGTGCACCCTCTTATTGAAATTAGCTGCACTGTGTGAACTGTTACATACACATGACCAGAGGAGGCGGGACATGTGTCATAAGTCACATGGCAATGGAATGTGTGGCATACGTTAGGCTCTTGACCTTTAACCTTAGATTTCAGTGTAGCTATGGTGCCTGTGTGGTAGCAAGCGCACATCACTTTCTAGTAATCTCCAATATTGTAAACTGTTATGGAAGACACGGCAACTAACCTGATTTTTAACCCTTCTAGACTGCTCTCCATAGTAGCCTATGTACAGTGAAAACCACTAGCTTTGATAGTGATTTTCAAGGTATTGAGCCGGGATCTCACTGGGATCGCTTATCTATAAGTTATTACCATCCTTTTACTACATGATAGCTAAATTTTAGTTATAACCATGGGATCACTGCTGTTTTGGCTGCTTAAACATCCGCACTTTTCATGCACAAATCCTTGTCTAAAGTGGTTAAACGTGGATTGTTAATTAACTGAGGTACACGTGCCCTACGTCCTCTGCACATGACTATGAGTAGGCCTGACCTGGTTACATAATTATATCAATTATATATATATATATATAATTATATCAATCGATTATCATAGCGTCAGCGAACTGACATTCGATAAATGTGTGTGAGCTTGAGGGAAATCTTTGATGGTCTCACACATCTCAGTAAGGACTTCGGAGGTTTGTTCGAAAGCGTTTTTCAAGCTCTTAGCCACTCTATCAATGCCTAGTTGACCCAATTTTGCTTTAGCTTTCTCAAGCCGACAGTATGGATTTTCAACAAAAAACATTTTAACCATTGCAACTTCTTCTCCAAAATACCCTTTCAGCACACCTGGATCAAAGTTGAGGTCCAGAGAGTAGGCTGTGTTACTGAATACAACAATTACATTGTCAAGGATATCTCTCGGCAGGATGGCAGTGATCTCAGAAAGGACATACTTCAATGAAGCACTTGCTCGAGGTTGCCGGCCATGGATGACCAGGCAGACACAGTTGATGTAATCTTCTCTCTTGAGGGTACTAATGATTCGTTGTACATTCGTTTTGTCTTGTTTGAAGCCACGAGAGTCACCAAATCCAGGAGTATCGATCACTCCAATATTCAAGTCACCTACTGCCACATTGTAGAGTGTAGCATCGTCAGTCTTGCTCTCCATAGAAAGTGCTTGTGCATTCTCAAGCTCGATGTCATTGAATTGTTTGAATCGCTCAAGAGCTCCGAACCCAGAGCCAAGAGCCTGAACAGTGGCACAGTTGTAGAGAAGGTTGAGGAACAAAGTCTTGCCAGATCCTGTTTCACCGATGAGCAGCATCTTGAAGGGATGGTGAGGATCTTTTCCCTTGAATGCCTGGAGAACACGAGCGTTTATCCCAGATGGTGTTACAAAAGATCTAAAAATGGCGCCTATATAGCTCACTCCTTTTTGGTGATCTTTTCTGGATGTTACTGTAAATAAATAATTATTTAAAAGGCTATTTGCTTCACATGCAAGGGTCATTATACCTTGTGTTTTTCGTGTTACGGTGGGTTGTTTTGACTCTGGTGGGTTGTTGTGTCTGATGGGTTGTTGAGGTTCTACCACTTTTGTTCTTGTGGACTGGTTCTATAAAGTAATAATTGTAGGTGGGTGTATGCTATGCATGCTATCACTATTATATCTGATCCATGTATTGTATGGTGATTGTAGTTTTCTCAAAAGCTTCCAATAGTTCCAGTACACACTCATGTGATACTTCAATCTCTTGCCCAATTCTCATCTTCACTTTAGTACTTGTGTTCCTCTCACTAGGTCTTGTCGTTGTTATCGTGCTGTGCGATTCAAAGCAATTGTTTAGTATCTCAACAATTGATTTAGTCCATGATCCTTGTTCCTTTAAGACAGCGACAAATTTGTGATAGACTCGAGGGTTGTTTTCAATTGAGGTCTCCAAAGCGTCCAGAACTTTCCTAGTTTTTTCGTCTGGCGTTGAACTGCTTTGATGTATCTGATTTTTCAGATATTTAGAAATCAACTCTTGTGAGTATAAAGTATCTCCTATGCTAGCAACAGATTGTTGAAGAAGTTGTACTAACTTATCATAGCACTGTCTAATTGTCTTGTGCTCTGGTGAACTCTCACAAGTAGCTTGAGGATTGTATGTAGCCATCTTTAGCATACAGGTATACTAAATAGCTAGATGTACATTTACTATATCAACAAGTTAATGGGCTTATAGCACACCTGGACGAAATCACAAGACTTATGAATTTTGATAGTACTAGATATTCACTTATTCTCTCCTCCTACAGACGATTGCCACCACTCATGGTGGAGTGTGTTTCCCCCCCACCCCTCCATTACCCTCACCCCCGACCAATGCCTTCCCCTACTACCAGGAACACTTCACTGCAGCCACTCAACTTTGTGTGGTGAGAATGAGTGGGTGTATACATTGTGTGTGTGTGCATTGTTTACAAAGCCATATGCACATGTGCTCTGTACATTGTGTACTTCCCTGAAAAGGGTTCATTTAGCCTACTATAGCTACTTTATTTTTCGTTCACACACACGCACGCACACACACGCATGCACGCACACACACGCATGCACGCACGCACACACACACACACACACACACACGCACACACACACGCACACACACGCACGCACACACACACACACACACACACACACACACACACACACACACACGCACACACACACACGCACACACACACGCACACACACGCACACACACACACACACACACACACACACACACACACACACACACACACACACAGGATGGCAATCCTTCGTCCTGTCAACTGTTGGCCAACCTGTGTACTCTACAACTCTACAACCGTGACGACCCTGCTTGTGTGCTGATTCAGCAGCTCTCAGAGGACCTCCTGCAGAGCCTCTATTACCCCCCAGGGAGCGCTGACCAGGTGTTGGAGAGCACTGGCATCCAGACACCTCTCATTACCGGAGAGGGTGCCGAGGTAAGTTACTCTTAAATGTTTCCACAAGAGAGCTGGGATTTACAATCCATGCACATGTACAAAAGCTATTATACAAACCACTATTCTAACGTGCCATATACAGTTGCTGAAATTCACATGACATGTACTACCCCCCCCCTCCTCTCTCTGTGTAGGGTGTGTCTAATCTCCCACTGTGGGCGGGCTCCTACTCTCTCAACGGGACCCTACTGGGACTGGAGGAGCTGACTCAGCAGATACTACTCTGTACTGAGCCCCAGCCGAGGGCCAGCGCTCTCTGGAGGGTGGGTGTGGTCTATCAAATCTCGGTGAGCCCCATAGTGTAGAATGTATTAAAGTTTAGTGCAAAACATATGTGGAGTTAATTGTGTGTTCTAGATAGAGGGATTTTTCTGAGTCCTATTCTATTCCCCTAACTACATGTATACTCACACACAGTGTACAGTGTCGGCTGAAGCTCTGCTCAGAAAAGGCTCAAATGCTCCAGTATTCTACGAGCTCTGTATCCTCCAATACCTCTATTGTAGTGTACCGAGCATGCCCAGTAGTCTCCTAACGCACTGAGCATGCCCAGTAGTCTCCTAACGCACCGAGCATGCCCAGTAGTCTCCTAACATCTGAGCATGCCCAGTAGTCTCCTAACATACTGAGCATGCCCAGTAGTCTCCTAACGCACCAAGCATTCCCAGTAGTCTCCTAACGCACTGAGCATGCCCAGTAGTTTCCTAACGCACTGAGCATGCCCAGTAGTCTCCTAACATACTGAGCATGCCCAGTAGTCTCCTAACGCACCGAGCATGCCCAGGAGTCTCCTAACATACTGAGCATGCCCAGGAGTCTCCTAACGCACCGAGCATGCTCAGTAGTCTCCTAACGCACCGAGCATGCCCAGGAGTCTCCTAACGCACTGAGCATGCCCAGTAGTCTCCTTAACCACACCCCAGATCTACGTGATCAGACCTCAACCACGGACACTCTCCACTCTCTACCAGTGCGCATCACTAACTATAGGAGCACGTCTGGGGAGGCAGTCAACGACGACAGCGATGTGGGAAGCTGGCAGTTTGTGAGGAGATTCTTCCTCTTTGAGTCCGTCACAGCCCGCCCCCTCTACACTAGCTCCACCACCCTCACGTAAGTCACACTTACTTATCAAATTCGGTGAATCTATTCCCTATATCTCAGAATTTAGTTTTTTTATTGATTTTTTCCTCTCCTAAGATGTAGTAAACGTTACAGCTCTATTTTAATATTACAGAGTGTTGATGATGTCTGAGGGAGGGAGAATATTCCCCCCTTATCTTAGAGTGAGCTATTCTAATTGGACGCCTACTGACCAGGACCTTCCAGTAAGTGATGTAACCATGACAGTAGTGTAGCATTCGACTACAATTTAGATTGATGATCACAAATGTGTACCCTCCTCCGCCAGAGCTCCCATATCACGGAGTATGCGGGTACTAGTCAATCATTCCTCATCGCTCTGATAGTGTTGTCCCTTGTCTGTGCCGTTCTGGGTGGTGTGTACTCAGGGTTAAAGGTCAACGGGTTCGTACGACGGACTGGACTCACCTGCTGTGACCTACACGTTAGTTGACAGTGAAAATAGAGTAGTACATGTGAGAGGCCATACATGTACTTAATATAGCCGTTAGCTAAGTGTTTGTTTGCTCTGACGTTTACAGTCTATGAATTTGATTACTTTTTGCTGGTGAAATTTTTTTGAATGAGCAAAATCAGCAAAAAATTGATCTTTTGCGATCTAACTATAACTATTGCGATTTGACAAGGATTGCAGTGGTGTAGGCAGGGGGGCTGGCAGGGCTAGAGCCCCCCTCCCTTTGTGCTCCATCAACTCCAACTTAGCTTGAATCATCGTGATCTGTCGATCTATTTTGCTGAAGAAAAGTGATGGTTCAGCGCCTATGCTCAACCAATTTGAGCTCTGCCCTTCCCAAAATCCTGGCTACGCCACTGGAATGTATGCATTTACCAGTACTAATTTAAGTTTTGAGATTTTGTTTGCATTATGTTTGATGCTCGCAAAACATTATAGTGTAACACGGTATTTACTGTTGCAGTAATAATCCTCTCCTCCTCCCTCTCTTCCAGTCCCTTGTGTATGCTGTGGTGATGTTCTGTGATGGAACCTCAACCCTCCTCTACCTACTCCTCACTGCCATCTCTCTCTTCTGGCTCATATTCTACAAGGTGTGTGTATAAAGCTATCTCGTTGGTAGCTACTGTACTCTGTGTAAAAGTAAAAGACAGTATTTTGGTACTTTCCCGGCTAATTCTAGCAATTTCAATGTTTTTTCCGGCTAGCCTGTGTTATTTGTGGGCGTACAAGTACACCCTTGTATACATAACTAGACTTACTATATAATTATGCTACATAATAATATAGCTGTGTATTTGTAGCAGTCGATGTGTGGGCGTACAAGTGCACAGCTACATGTACACAGATATACATGTACAGATTTTGCTCCTTATCTTATACACTTTCAATTGACCAAAATTGTGTCTGTTACTTAAGATTGACTCTATACATGTTCCCCCTCAGGTACAATACTACCTGCTGCTACCCCTCCCCTCACCAACAGAGGACCTCACATTCATCCTCCTATTAGCAATGGCTGCACTCTTCAGAGTGAGTAGAATATTGCACTACTTTTGTGAATGGGTGCATTGTAAGTTGTAAATAGCTCAAGAGCTGCCGTGTTTTGCACGCTTCAATCCAACAATGGTTATAACGTTTGTCAGGATTAATGTCTGATTTTCTGAAAGCGTCCCATGCATGGTCTTGAAATATGGTCTGTGTCAAATTTAGTGCTTCTCATATGAAAGTACAGGGTAATGGTAAAGGCATTTTTGGTGTATACCGTATAGCGGGTATATTTCGAGGGTATAAATTTTCGCGGATGGACCATTACAAAGGATTTCGCGGATTTTATTTTCGTGGTCTGAGTTCCAGCCTTTTGGCGCATGCGCACATCAACATGCAGCTGTTACCACCACACCGTTAGCCTCGAATCCAGGCCTAGCCTATAACGGTGAGGCACCTCTTATTGTCGATAGGTGTGGTCAATAATACTGAACACGTCTACTATTCAATAAAGATATAAATTTTCGTGGGTATAAATTTTCGCGGTAGAGGCTCAATCCGCGAAAACCGCGAACATTTATACCCTCGAAATATACCCGCTATACGGTACATGTAGCAACAAAATGTTTGCATCATTTTGAAAAGTTTCTTTCTAGTTTTTTCAGAAAAAGAGATTGCAAAATTAATTAATGGTGCCCTCCCCCTAAAATGTGCGGTAATATTCGTTTGGTCTTAACCCCCCTCTCCCTCAGATTCTGCATGTGCTCTACCAACTGTGGCATCAGAGCAAGGTGGATGTGTTCTTCATTGACTGGGAGAAACCTCGTGGACTAGTACAAACAACCAATCAGAATGCAGACGTCGCCCAAACCATCCCCCCTAACAGGATGTCACCAGTCAGTATTTGGCGGACTTATTTTGTTGTTAACGAATGGAACGAGTTACAGTCTCTACGGAGGATCAACAATACGCTACTGGTTGCCATGGTGCTACTGTTTGCCCATGTTATTGGATTAGAACACTTGGCAGAAAGAGATCCTGCCTCCAACGTGACCTCTGACCCCTCTCGATACTCTGCCCCCTTCAGTCCGATACTAAGATTCTCGATCACAACCATCTTCTTTTCCCTCTTTGCTGCCCTCCTGGTGAGCAACATACAATATCATTCGACACACCTATACATGCATGTACCTGACTATTGTAATTCTGACTCTGTACAGAGGGGCTATATGTTCCTGATTTACGAGCGCTACTTTGAGCACAAGTTGCGTCAGTTTGTGGATCTGTGCTCTGTAGCTAACGTGAGTGTCCTGGTATTGTCCCGGCAACTGTACGGTCATTACATCCACGGCAAGTCTGTGCACGGTCATGCGGACACTGACATGAGACAAATGAACTACAACTTCAAGAAAGAACAGGTATACGTACGTATTACGTTAATTAAGTGAATGGTATTATGTACTATTAATGTGCAGTTCATTCTGTATAGTTAAGTGCGGTCACTCTTACTGGGTAGACCAACCAGTATAGCTGTAATAAAAAATACAAGTCCAAACACACGCTATAACCTAACCTTTGGGGCCTGTTAACTTGACTGTATTATAATATTAAAAGCGTGACCTGATTATAGTTTGATCACAATAGACAGATTTTCAGTTTGTGTGCGTACTCTATTGATCGGTTCCATATTCGATGTATACAGGAGGACATGTGTGGTAGGCGTGGCCTAGAGGGTGACGACCAGCTGTTTGAGATGCTCCTGACACGAGAGTTCAGGACTCATTACGATAAGATAGTCACTCCGTTACGAGGGGACGGGTTGTCACATGCACAAGCTGGTGAGGAGTGTGAGGGTGTGTGTGGTGTGACTCTTGTGCTCCCCCCTCAGGTCAGACGGGTGTGAGTGAAGCTGGTCTCAAGGCACACCAAGGATTAACTTATTACTTGAGCACTTTTATAGAACACGTGAGGCACCGTATACATGCATGTAGCTATCGACGCGTATGAAAAAGAGAACTTTCAATGTTATTGCTAAAACGTGATTTGTTGACACATTGAACCCCCCCCCCACACACACACACACTCTCTCTCTTTATAGGGTCTCAAGGATGTGGACTACATTGTAGGAGTTAAGACTGCCATGGAGAGGCTACTAGGGATTGAATTCTTTGACGCCCTGGGAAAATGTGTTTTCTACAAGAGTGAGTGAACCAATCACTGTATGCATAAGTGGAGTCAAGTGGGAGTACTGTTACATAGGCGAATCTGACGATACCCGTTTAACTAAACATTTTCTCGGATTTAATTTTGACTTCAACCCCCCCCCTTCCTACACACAGCCACTAGACACTCGTTTGGCGATGTGTTGTTCCACGGTTGTGAGTGGAGTCTATTCCAGCTGGACCTGCTCCTCTTTGGGATCATAGATGTCGTATCCAATAGTTACCCACTGGCTGCCGTTATCACTCTACTAGTATCTTGGGTGAGCGAAACCACTAATAAAACTACATGTATACTAAATTATTATAATTATACTGCAGATTGAGAATTTATGTTTGCTGTGTATATACCGTATATCTTCTAATTTATCGGACAGCAAGAAATAATTATTTTGGAAATTGTCCGGGTATAATTGGAACAGATTTTTATAGAGCATGCGAAGTGTCCGGAATAATTAGAACAAGCATGCAGCTGCATGCGAGCTAGCTAAGTTTAATAGAACAGTGTATGTGCAACTGAATAGTTGCACTATAGCTATCTAAAACTAGCTACTCAAAGCTATCTAACTGCAGCACTCTAAGTCTTACTTGCCGTCTATGAATGTAACTCAACTTTTCAAGGTATTGTCCGGATATTTAGAATGAATGTAATATTAAAGCACTGGAGTGCCCGTTGTATTAGAACAGCGAAAATTGCCCAAAAGAGTGTCCGGGGTAATTAGAAGTGTCCGATAAATTAGAAGATATACGGTATGTACTTTTTGATCTCATCCTTTGCCCCACCCCCTCTCAGCTGGTGATGTTTGTGAGGGACTGGGCAGGTCGCAGGAACATTGCTAAAAAGACTCTAGTGGATGAACGATTCTTGTTGTGAACATTCACTCACGACCCATGCAAATAATGTGCAACACTTATCACTTGTTTATGTTATGTACCACAACATGTGCAGAATTGTATAAATGTTATTATAATAAGGTGTTACTGAAAATGTTGTTTGCACAAATACAGTGTACACATGCATCAATTGTTATTCTCGATAAGATTACTGAAAATGGTTTGCACACTACAGTGTACACATGCATCGATTGTTGTTCTCGATAAGATTACTGAAAATGGTTTGCACACTACAGTGTACACATGCATCGATTGTTGTTCTCGATAAGATTACTGAAAATGGTTTGCACACTACAGTGTACACATGCATCGATTGTTGTTCTTGATAAGATGTTACTGAAAATGGTTTGCACACTACAGTACGTGTACACATGCATCGATTGTTGTTCTTGATAAGATGTTACTGAAAATGGTTTGCACACTACAGTACGTGTACACATGCATCGATTGTTGTTCTTGAGCTATAAAAATGATTACACAAGCAGTCAATACCTTTTAGCGTTGAGCGTGACTGTACACTATTGCATATGTTCCACCAACAAGAGCTATGTTGGCCAGGTGCAACACAATGCCACTGACGATGCCTCCAATTCCCCACTTCTTAGCATTTTGAGAGTGTTTATGGGCCAGCTCCCTGTCTCCTTTACTCCATTCAGTGTCAGCCTGCATGCGCGTGGAGGAGGGGTTGGAAAACACCATCATAACATCATCACATAACATGCATGTGTCCATCAATTTACTGTCATGCTTTCCGGATTGACTTAAATTTTACTCTCTGATTGCTCATAATTTATACTGGCCATGGAATTATTATACCCCAATTTTATTGTATACGTGTATACGTCGATGCATGTGCATTGCAGGACCTAATGTATAGCGTGAACAGCCATAAAACCATCTTGTATTTAGTTTCCATAGCTGTATATACGTATTGTATTACAAGATTATTTTGCTGGTGATAAATCTTTCAAACGAGCCAAAATCAGAGAAAAATTGATCCTTTGCAGGATCTAACATTGTATTCTGGCTAGGTTTTGCCACAAATTTGATGCTCGCAAAAGCATTCTATAGTATTACGGTCGGTATATAGACACCATTATATAACTGCTCACTTGATGACCAAAGTAGAGTCCGATTGCTCCACAGACTAGGCAACAACAGAACGTAGCAACAACAGTTAGGGGAAAGTAGTTAGGTGGTTTCACCATTAAGTAAGCATTGTTGTCTTGACGATGCGGGAATGGCTGTGCGTTTGGCTGTTGATTCACCACACCACCATAATAGGGTCTTCCTGGCGGTGCTGAGGGCCGGTAAGGGGGCAGGGCAGGCTCACCACTACCACCTGGTGGGGCTGACGGTGCACCTCCTGCAACAAAATGCACGACATTATATGTGACATACATGTACCGGCAGTGCTGCACAGAGATCAATATGTATACGTATAGCTAGCTATAATTATATATACCGTATTACTAGAGTCTGAGTCAGAATGTTTTGCGAGCATGCATCAAACATTTGTGAACTTTGCGATGGTTGATCAATTCGCAACAATAAAATCCGCAAAACCTATTTTGTTACTAGTAGATACACACAATCTTGCCAGAACGCAATAGTTAGATCGCAAAGGGTCAACGTACTTTTCTGCTGATTTGGCTCATTGGCAAAGGTTTCACCAGCAAATTATTACTTTATGATTTTTGCAGACATGCAAAATAGCAACTATAGCGCCTTCGGTGATTCACTATTGACTACCGTAAATTACGTATAATAGGTGTTGATGGGACCCCAGTGCACAATATGCATCATAATTATAATATAATTTGCTTGTAAAAGGTGCCTATGGGCATGGTCTACCTGGTATCACGGGAAGAGCTGCTGATGAGGGTAATTGTCCATTTACAATGCCATCTTCTTGCAACAGAGGTTTACTTTCCATATTAAATTAATTTTGACAACTAACCAAATTGCACATACATGCATTCATGCGCGTTTTTATATACATGATTGTAGTTGGTGGTAATAATATTAAAAATCCGCGAAAATGTAGATTATACCCTCGAAATAATATTATACCCGCTATACGGTATTAACATTAACTTTAACTTGTCCCGGAGTGTTGCTACTCGTTAGCTCTTCACTAGAACGCTAGCTATTGGTAGCTGCAACAGTGAGAAGAGAGCTGCAATTTCCAAAGCTATACTGATGCAGCTATCAATCTTGGGGTTGAACTTTTTACAACAATTTAATATGTAGCTTTGACATCTCCACTGAGGCATTAGCACCCGCGCGCGCGGTGCTTTTGGTTTTGTGGACTTGGCAACAACAAAATGCAATAATGTCACATCACAATAACTGTCTATGGAGTATTGACCATATATAATTGATTATATAACAAGTTTTTTAGTTTCAGTTTCAACAAGTTCAAGTTTTGTCTACTGGAGGTAGCTCCGACTTCCGTACACCACCCCAAAGCTGACTCCAATAATGACAATACTGCACAAGTGAGTGACGGAACCTCCTACGATGCCTCCGATCCCCCACTTCTTGGCATTTTGAGAGTGCCTCAAGGATTGCTCCCTGTCTCCGTTGTCCCAGGCAGTGTCACTCTGTATAGAATACACAAACATTTAACTGTACATAGCAGTCATCATTTGTGACAGGCTCTGGGAAAACAGACCAATTGGCGCAAGCTATAATTTTTGCGATCTATATACCAGATGATAGAGCAAAGAATTGCCTACGCATTGATATGCTTAGTTTGTACATACCTCGTTCCATGCCTGAGTTATGCGCATTGGAAACTCGAAGTTGTAAAACAGCAGTATTGAGAAACGCCCACTCAAAGATTGCTAAATTGGGAAAAGTAAGGTAATGGTGGCTGCTTAGACAAAGCGCTTTGATGGAAAGAGTCAGATTCAGAGCATCAGATTTTGCAGAGAGGTAGTAGAAAGACTGTAGATAACTATTAGCCAAGAAAAATATTTTGAGATTATACACTGTAGTCTATAAATCTGGCTATTGCTCAATACCAATATCTGCTCCAATTGGTCTGTTTTCCCAGAGCCTGTCACATTTTACTAGGGGAACCTCTTATAACGGACTCTCTAAATGGCGGACCCCTCTGTTATAGCAGACGTCATGTCTTGTACCAACTATCTAACTGGTGTACTTGCAACCTGGATTGTTGTTTTTTGTACTGAGATCAAAGGAAAACTATGTCATAGACTAGGATCTACAACTGTAGTAACCACAGACGTGCTCTATTATTCTGTGGTTGGCATTTTTCTGACAGTTTGGTACCAGAGGAGGTTGGACACAATCAAGTGCACCACTTTTTTTGCTGAGCTGGCACAAAAATTGACAATGAGTTCTATGTAAACTTCTAGCTGATGTTGCATGGTCATTAGAGACTGAAGGCAAACTTTATGTGCCTCATTAACCAACCCGATCCCCTCTATTCTGGCGAGTTATCAGTGCATACAGTGTTTACTAGATTCTTGCCAGCCAGTACAATGCAAGCTGCATACAGCACCGCTAAACTATACTCTACCCTATAGTCTAGCTAATCTTGGTCCAGCCAGACAACAGACACAGCTAGTCCGGTGTTATAAGTCAGCAAAGCAAGAGTCCATAATTTTTTATTACAGTTATTCGGTATCTATGGTAACGTGAGCAGAGACCTTCAGAATGTCACATGATTGATGACGCGTGGCCAACCTCCCTGGTTTGGTACAGTGGTGTAGTCAGAGTACAGCTGGGGTAGGTGGTCAAAATAATTTATTTTTAAGCCATCGAATTTTATAATAGCTACAACTGTTCCATGGTTGCAATGCGAGTACAGCTAAGTGATTCTATAAGCTTCTAGCAATTTGCTATCTTGCAAACAAAGGCTTTATTCTCGAGTAAAGGCTAGTTTAGCTTACCAGTACATTGAAGGCCATTGCAGTCTCTTCAGAATCAGGAATAGCAAAATCTGTTGGTAGAAGGTTGCTATTCTAAGTAGTTAGCTCTATACTAGAGCCAATAGCTATTGTAGTGTGCTGCAGAGTACAAACCATGCACTGTTTTACGCTCGTGCTCTATGGATACTATATTGGCCTCACGGAAGTTCTCGAAGCATCATGTAGCACTTGGCTTCGCCTCGAGCTACACATGAGCTTCTCGAACTTCCGCTTGGCCAATAATATTCATAGAGCACTCGCAACCGTGCATTAACTAGAACATAGCGGACACCTCTAAACTCTGAACAACGGACAAGTCACCTTGATAATTTTAGCTTAGTAAACAGGTCTGCAGTTCTAGTGTGGACTTAAAACAGGATGACATTGTTGACCATACTCCACATTTCTTTAATAGCAAGAGAACTGTGACGATTAGCTAAGTCTTGTCATGTGTGCTTGCACAGTTCAGATTCAGTCTGCTGCAGTTCACCAGAGGAGGTCCGACATGCATGCACGAATCACTACAAGTTCAGTGCATTGATGTCATTGCGGTCACGTGATAACATCCAGGCCAAATACACTAGCACTTGTAGTGATTTGTGCACCTCCGAATAACGGACAAAACCTTCTGCACCAAATTGTCCGTTATTCGGAGGTTTCATTGTACATGCGTGCATGTATTAAATTTTATAATGACTATACTTGCAGGACTACTGCCCTTACTTGCGATCCCATGTAGAGTCCCATTAATCCACACAAGAGACAGCAACAGAACGCAGCGAAAACGTTGAGGACCATGTAGTTAGGTGGCTTCACATTGACCTGTGCATAACCCCCGTAGGGTTGGACATGTGGCTGCTGGGTAACCACTCCCCCGTACCCCCCTTGACCTGAGTAAGGGGGCGGGGCAATTGCACCTGGTGGGGCTGATGGCACACCACCTGTAACAAAATACATAAATATTATAACAGTTAGATCAATGTGTACTGTTGATCATTAGCAGATATGCAACATAATTATTTACCACCAGGAACATTGATTAGCACATTGATTAGCGCATTGATTAGCGCATTGATTAGCACATTGATTAGCGCATTGATTAGCGCATTGATTAGCACATTGATTAGCACATTGATTAGCAGACATGCAACATATTTACCACCAGGAACATTTGGAGGAGCTCTTGGTTGACCATCTCCATCAGTTTGAAGCAGAGGTGTCTTATGATCCATAGTGCTCATTTTCACGTGGCTATATTAGTTTTCCTCGATTACTAGCCGCCAAAGAGGCCTTAGCCTGGAAGAATCGAGGTTAATTTTATAACACTTTGGGGAGGGCGTGGCCTACTATTCGTATAATTATATGACCCGCGAAATTTTAACTAGGCAAACATCACCACAATAATTATGCACAGTTTTGTAAGCCCGGATCAGTTCGAAAAAACCAAAATGTTCTACTGTAGTCCAACAGCCACTCCCAATACACATTAAGTTAGTGTATTGGTATAATAGGATTAACACAGTCATGATTATCCGGCCTCCAATCATAGAGTTCCTCTACTATCTATGCTCCAATGCCCCATGTCTTGGCGTTCGTATATAGACTACATGTAGAGTGCTTATAAAAGCCTTGTTTCCCAGGTTCCAGGCATTTTCAATCTATAGTGAGAAAAATCAAAACAATGTCACTGCACACAACTTGATAGTACATGTGCGATCCCAGGCCGAGTTTTCGCTTTTATAACTGTTAGCTAGTTGTTCGCCTAACCATAGATAGTAGAGGAAAGGGATTGGAAACACAGGGATTTCACGCGGCCCATGCGTGTCGCACCGGAAATTGACAGGAAGTTAATTTAATGGGAGGAGATTGGAGGAAAAGCTGCTTATTATAGATGCTGATCAACTACTTAGCTACATGTAGTTGCTCTGGTTGCTGCTGTACATCTGAATGACTGACACTTTTCTCTTTGCAAATACTTGATTGGAGATTACACATTCTCCAAACCTTGAAAATAACAAGGCATGCATTTACAAAGAAATTAAATCTAGGAACTCAATAATTATTTATACTTTATGGTACTAGTACTAGGCACTGTTCACTGCTTCATAACATTATGACTTTCACACAATCACACAATTTTGATGTTTACATAAAAATGTTTACAAACACAAAACATAATTTTATGAGCCTGACGCCCTTTTAGGCAATGGTGTATTCTCGTCATCGGTCACTGTTTAGCTCTTGCAAAAGAATTTACTAATCATAATACATAACAGTGGGGTTATCATGTGTCCCTCCCCTCTGCCGTTGGCATACAAAAGGGTCTTGGCAGATTTTCTGATTTTCTGAGTACCCCTGGGAAAAAAATGTATGGGTAAGTTTGAATTAGTATATTTCCAAAACGATAAACGTTAGCAAGGAAAATCTTTTCTTACTGCACATCGGGATCATTAAGCAACATGTAGAACCAAACAATAGTGATGTACAATTTATTGTTAACCAGTAGCTCCCCCGCAAAACAAGTTACTTTTGAATCCTTGTTTTCACACTTAAAAGCAAATATTCAACATTAAACAGCATAATGCTCAACTTGGCTATGCCTACTGCATATTTCAATGCTCCCTCTACACTCTGATCACTCTCAAGCAACCATGATTACTTCCTAGCTCAAGATATCCCCCCACAAAGTTTCTTACTTACCAATTCTTAGCTAAATACATGTAAAACAGTGTAACATGGAGCTCTGATGATCAAATAAATTAGGTAAATGATGTAAACCATACATTTACTATGGATAATGTACATACAGACTAGCTCTGCCAGTGCTTACTGCAGTTTTCTTCACTTTCTTCTCTTTTGTCTTTGCATCTGGCTCGCAATCAATCGCAATCAATACTTGCGGAATGCAACACGCATGGTGTCAGAATTCTCTAGGGCAATACATTGGTCACCTGAGATGTTTCCAATCCCTCCCCTCTACTATCTATGGCCTAACCGTTATAAAAGCGAAAACTCGGCCTGGGATCGAGGCTAATGTGCATACTACTAAGTTAGGGTATTACCACCTATAATCATGATAATGCATTATTATAGTAACTAGATCTATTATTCCTTCGACATATAAAAATTAATATGCTTTTACTTGCGATCCCATGTACAGTGTAGAGTCCCACTGATTCACACATGACCTTTAACATAACCTGCATAAAAAACTGACATGTACAAATTATAGTGCATAGAATTTTCGCTCATGACCTTTCCTGATACAGGGCGACTGGAATGGAGACACCCAGATGTTCTTGGATGTCGGCAATGTACTGCGGCTCATTGTACCATATGGCACAGCCCCCGTCCTCCAACAGGCTCGTGTTGTAGCAGCAGCCACGCCCCCTACTAGCATGCTTGTAGTCAAGAGTTCATGAACTCTTGTTGTAGTCTATAGGGAGGGGGCAATCTGAACTTAGGTTACATAATACAAGCTATGAACCGACGATCGTGTAATACAACAAAGGTGCATGGGACTGCTGCATGCATTCCACTGGATTAAAATGAGAGGCACTTAATACCTTTTCCTTGAGGAATTATAATATTACTATATGGCTAGTCTGTCCATCACGAGTAACTCTCTATAGGGCCAGGGAGTATCGGTATAGGGAAGAAAGAGGATCATCAGTATACAATGTACTAGCTACCAAGGGCGTGCAACTTCAATCTACAAATGGATGGGGGCGGTTTTATTATTAAGAATTTCTCTTTTTATGCCCTTGGTACTCTTACTCCCTGATATAAGGAGCAGCAATGCCACCTGGTATGTTTAGATCAAAGCCAAACAGTCTACACTAAGACTCCCGGAAGTGTGTATTATACAGTTCATTTGTCAATTTATATGGGCCCTTATGGGAGATAATGATATTCATAGTTCGCGGTAGTATCAAAAACAGTAACACTGTTTTTGTCAAGGATAACTTTTCACCAGTAGGTGCCTACCACTATTAAATGATATACAAATAATGCTGAATAAATAAGCTACTGAATGATATAAAAATTAAGTGGTAAAAAAGTACTGAATTGCTGCATTGTATGAAAGAAAACTGGTGATATTTATATTTTCTGTGACTTTGATTTCCGGGCAAATTAGTAATGGGGGTGCTGGAGAGATACAGATGATCTAAACTATAAGACAACACTGGTAACTACAAGTAGACCAAATAAGAACACTAATAACCCAGGTTTTACCAAGATACAACAAAGTAAACATTGACAAAAATGAGTAAGTTTAGCTCTTGCCTACTTGCCACTTGAATGTCCAGAGTTTCTTGAAACTGCCTAGATAGCTAATATAATGCTAGAAGTTAGTCTTTGCAAAGAAATAAACAGCATCCGCTTTGCCAATATTTTTTTATAGCAGGTCTTGTGTTCTAACATTGGCCAGTTTATTGGATATATCCTGTTTAGACTGACTTTGATTTCTGGGCAAATTAGTACTCCCCAGTTCTGGATCCTAATTTTCCTGTGGCCAGTTCATGAATACTATATCTACTAGTACTGTGACTCTGGAACCTGGCTTGCACTTCAGGACCTGGGTATTGATGCTGGAAAAACTGAAAAAGTTGTTTCTTTATCCAATTCTGATAGTAAACAATGACATAACAGAAGCCATAATTAAATTTACGGAGAATTACTGTAGTATTTACAAGCCACAAACAGGAAATTTACTCACTATGATGCAAAACCACGATTACATCATTTGAAGCCAAATTTGTAGTCTTAGTGTAGACTGCAAACTGGTAAAATTCTTTAATTTGACAAAAACGAATCAAGGCTATACATAATAGCATTAATGGAAGTCGTTGAAATACGTGAAATAAAAATATAGGTCATAATAGATCTAAGTATGGGGTGCTTGGTGGGCAAAAAATGAAATGAGGTTAATACAATGACATTGAAAAGGACAATAATCAGTATAATGATATAAACGATGACTCCAAAAATTATCCCTCCAATTGCACATCTCTTGGCGTTCTTAGAGCGCTTATAAGCCAACTCCCTATTGCCCTGCTTCCAATGTTCTTCAATCTGTGAAAGAGCAAAGTATTAATGTAATTGTGCAAAACAATGTATATACAGTGGAGTCTCGCTATAATTTTATGACTCTTTGATTTACAGTCACCTCGATATAATGACCGTTAGTTTGTTAGCTACATGCAGGGGCGAATCTACTGAGAAAAACAAGCAGGTAGGTGCTGATGCAAAAGGAAAGAAATATGTGCATCATTTTTGGGGCCATGCACGCCCACACTTGCATGCAGTTGCACGTGGTGATTTAGGTGTGATTTGCAAGGAAAACGGTTGTGTTAGTTCACACTGCAGCAATGCTAGTCATTATACTAGCTTCACATTTCACACAATGAAATGTGGTTAGACGATATAGTGAATTCACAATACTATATGCATGCACAGTAAAACTCTCTATCTCCTCATGTGCTCCTGCATGGTGCTACCAAGGGCGCATAAAAGAAGAGAGGGCATGCAACTCAGTATCTAGCACATGTAGACAGCAGAATTCAAATGTGGGCAGATGAATGTGAATTTGCATGAAGTGCTAAAATAGAAATTTCTATTTTTAGCACATTCGTGCACATTCATCCGCCCATGCATTTGATTTCTACTGTTTTGCTGTTGCATACCCTCTCTTCTTTTATATGCCTTTGGTACTACCTGCTAGATCCGCCCCTGAGCTATGAAACATTGTGAAGTCAAACGAAGTCTTCGTCAAACTTCGCAACGTATAATGTATATCATAATATAGCGTGTATATTTCGAGGGTAAAATGTTCGCGGTTTTTGATGATTAATTAAGCATGTATACCGCAAACATTTATACCCGCAAATTTAATATCGCATGCACGCTGCAGAAAGGCTGCTATTCTGACGGTCATTTCGGAAATATACTCGCTATATGGTACATTGTAGTAAAGAAATACTATTCCCTTTGACAATTATACAGCCCTTACTTGCAATCCCATGTATAGAGTCCCATTAATCCACACAAAAGACAGCAACAGAACGCGTTGATTACAATACCACCTGGGGCTGACGGTGCACCTCCTGCAACAAAATGCACGACATTATATGTGAAATACATGTACCGGCATGCAGTGCTGCACAGAGATTAACCAGTCCACATGCACCCACTATTTGTATACCTATAGTTATCCAGAAGTTAGCTAGCCAGAGCTATTAAAAGCTAGTGAGGTGAATCAAATGAAACTTGAAGTTCAAGAGTATACAGGAGCTAGGCCCTCTGCCTCATTGCTAGTTACCCCCTGAATAATTATGTACATGTAGCTATAAAACATTTCACCACAATAATCATATAAGATTACGTATAATAGGTGTTGACGGGACCCCATGCTATAATTATTAACATCAAAATCTTCCATCTATAATTTGCGTGTAAAATATGCCTATACAGGTATACTTAAGGTGACATATTTACGCGAGTATTAATTTCTGCGAATGAGTAAAGTTGCAAAAATGTGTACTCGCAAATGAACGGAAAAAGTATAAAACTACTTGCGAGTACCTATAGAAACGCTATGAATATAACATTGATACCAGCAAAATGAGCTAAACATGCAGTGAAAACGCAAACAAATCTATACCTGTGAAAATATTCACCTTAAGGTATATGTAAGGCATAATAGTACAACATAATTATGTATGTACATGCGTGTACGTATGCATGGAGCATTTTAAGTTAGTCTACCTTGTAGCCTCGAATCCACGCCGATTAAAATACGTATTTTAATCGGCGTAGATTCAAGGCTATCTACCTGGTATCACGGGAAGAGCTGCTAAGGGTGATTGTCCATTTATAATGCCATCTTCTTGCAACAGAGGTTTACTTTCCATATTTATTTTGACAACTAGATCTAGAGCACAACAAGCGCATGCAACTAATCGCAAGATCTTGGAAAAATACAATACATGCGCGTCGCCCTGAAGTTGGTAATTCCTCGGTGCGCATGCACAAGCAAGGTTACGCCCTTGGTTGATTTGTGCAAACAGTGACGGCTTGCTGTGTTCTAGGCAGATCGAGCTAATGGTAGCTGCAAGAGAAGAGAGTATAGCCATTAGGCCACTGTTCATGTTAGTTGCATCATATATAGATAGAAGAGGAAGAGGGATTGGTAACGGAAGTACCCTCGTGTAACATCCGCTTTACCGTGGTTTAATCATAAGAGAGAAATGGATAGGAAACGGATGACGTGATCCCATAAGCTGCATATAAAATACATAAGATACAGCCGTGTTTCGCTCCCAAACCCCCAGGAAAACTACTTCTATGGCTGTTTTGAAAAATTCAGACCTTTCCAAGTCTCCCTATATATACCACTTCAATTTAATGTCCCTTTATACTATATAGGTATCATTTGGAAATAACAGAAACTTTTTTGTGAGTGCTAAGAAGTAGCTAGAGGTACAGAAACATTGCTTTCACTACTTAGGATGTTTCTTGTACCAATAACACCTATAATACAGCTAGAACAACCTATATAAGTAGTGTACTGTGTGTCATAATTATAGCCTCAAGTATTAAACAGAAGTAAAAGTTCAGCAGCAGGGTTCTCACACTGACAGTAAGACAATCATTTGTCTCTTTTTTGTGTTTTTGACCAGTATATACAGTAGGCGGCCTCGAATGAATCCCGCGGGGGAAACGCGGATAGTTTTTGAGGCGCTAAGTGTTTCCTATCCTTTTATATCTATATATGGTTTAATCGAGGCTGTGTCAACAAGCTAAAGCTGTAGATACCACAAGCATACATGCTCAGTCTGTGCAACTCACTCATATTTAAAGGTCTATACCTATTTAGCAGTTATAACCAGCACGCTTATGCGTTTTAGCAATACAAGACTGTAAATAGCATGTTCGCAATCAATTAACAATAATAATCTACTGTTTTACGTGTACCCTTAAACTTCTTTTTCACTGTACATGCCATTCGTCTAATAATTATTTTTACCCCACTTGGGGCCTGCAAAAAAAAAAAAGCTGCATGTTCGCCTAAAACTTTACTGGAATGTCTGGGTTTTCTACACAACTTTCTTATTTTGAGTGATTTACCTGGCAAAATAGCCTCGTTTATAGGGCGTAACGCGGATAGTTTTTCGAGGTTTTACTGCAGATTCAATGTAAAATGATTACGTGAACTGCTTCCGTTACCAATCCCTCTCTATGGTTGCACACTTGTTTCAGATCAACCTCCTTCCTGGTTTTGCTCACTCCTCAATTAAGTCATTATTGCTGATGTTAGCCATTATTTGAGCCAATGAGGTCAAAGTCCTTTTTTTGCATGTGCAAGTTGTGCACCAAAGAGCCAGTGCGGAAAAAATCAATTATATATATGTTCAGACTCCGTCCTTTTGTATATGTATTTTCGTCAGTTAAAAAAACAGGATATGACGTCATCAAATGAATGGGATAATGGGTAATGAAGACTTCCCTCCCTCATCGGGTCGAGCTAGTACCGTATAGCGGGTAATTTTCGTGGGGTAAAATATTCGTTCAACTCAAGAAAAGGTGGTTTTTTCGTGAGTAAAAATTTCGTTTAGTCGCGGTGGCTGCACGACATTCCTACGTTCCGATAAGCCACGTCTACGTTAAAATTTCGTGGAGGTCAGCCTGCCCACGAAAATAACGAATATTTTACCCCACGAAAATTACCCGCTATACGGTATTCTCATCTGAAACAAGTATGAAACTAACAGTGGCCTTACTTGAAATTTTGACATCAATCGTTTTAAAACAATAACGGTCCTGTGATCTTCGATTCTGTATAGCAAAAATTAAAAATGTTAATAAGATATTAGTATAATTATAGCTTAGCTTTGGCACCTGTACATGTTACATGTATATAGTTGTATTTAAATGTGGACTTGGCAAACAATACATTCACATCACACTAACTGTCTATGGAGTATATCGAACATACAGGTATTATCCAGAGAACATTATATATTTTCACAAAATAGTTTCAGTTTCAGTTTCATGTCTATTGCTCTGAGCTCAGATTCCAACAACCCCAAAGGTGACTCCAAGAATGATGATAGTGAACAAGTGAGCGACGCAACCTCCTATGATGCCTCCGATCCCCCACTTCTTGGCATTTTGAGAGTGCCTCAAGGATAGCTCCCTGTCTCCGTTGTTCCAGGCAGTGTCACTCTGTATAGAATACACACACATGCAACGTTCAACTGGATAATAAAATTGCCGAGCGAGAAGCAAGGGCGAATTATAATCGTGCTACCTGATTCTGGCCTATAGCTAATTATGTGGATATTATTATACTAATAATTATGTCTGTAACGGATGTGGGTTGGGTTCCCCCCGAGGTTTTAGTGAGTTTCGTCTTCGCGGTTTGGTAATGAGTGAAAACTTCTCAACGAGGATTTAAGGCTGCAGTTTTCATATTTTTGGGCCTTAACTGCTCGTTGTGAAATATTCTGAAAACAAACAATACAGGGGCGCTTTGAGGCAATAAAGAAGCAAGCGATGCACTTGCCTATGGATGGGTGTGGCCCACGCCACATACTTCAACTTGATAAAAGAAGAAAGTAGAATTCAGTATGTAAAAGCTCACAACAAATGTGGATCTGATTACTAACACTTTGTTGCCTTTTGACCTCTGAGATCAAAGCAATAGCAGTGCCAGTATATGGCATATTGTAAGGCCAATATAATCAAGGTGGGCCTGGTATCGACTGCTTGCGTGCGCTAAATCTCCCCCGGTATCTGGGAGCTTTGGATAACATCGTATATGCTCTAATGACATCACAACGAACAGAAGTGGATTGAAGGAAGCCTTCAAAAGGGCTTTAGCCCCACCCCCTGGATCCGCCCCTGCTAGCTGTGTATGACTTTTTGGATATTTTCTCAGTACTATAGGAAATTGTACGGGGAAAAATATCCAATAATTTTAAGCAGTCGATAGCAGGCCTTCTTTTCTCTTCGAAGGCCGGTGAAGGAGGCTAATATATGGCATGGGCAAAGTAACCTGAGACCACCGTCCACCCAATACTGCAAATCATTGCAATGAATATGAGACACTTGGGGTTCCTGTGGTAAATGCACTAGACTACATATGCATGGTTTCGATGCAGCTACTATACGATATCAAAGAGTACATTATTATTGTTGATTGACGGAGTTGAATTCAACATAGGAGAGGAGCTGAATGGAAACAGAAGCCTATCTGATGGCTTGATGAATAATCTTCAACGATACTGAAACAACTGTATGTTATTTAAATGGCCTGTATAGCCAAACAGTGGGAGCAAACCTTTATCAAAGGCACAGAGAAAGAGAGAAAGAGAGAATTTAAGCACAGACAGTATAGTATAAACAAGCAGAAAGTGTATATCTATCTATAACTAAGAAGAAAAGACTTGTATCGTTACCAGACTCGTGTACATGCATCTATTGTTATCTATTGTATATGGTATCATTTGTTTTGTGGCTTACCGGTATACCAGGACCTCAAGAAAAAGAAGTAAGTTGATTCTGCCACTGATTCTCTAATATGTGGGGGATGAGCGCGCATGTGCATATTGCACCCACAGGAATAATAATTAAAGGGGGTGTGTCCAAAGAGATGAAGTTCAGAAATGGCTACTATATAACTTGCTGTTTTAACAGATTATTTCTGACTCTTGTAGCTAACAAAAGTTAGCGCTTTAGTGCAAGACTAACTCATATGTTGAATAGAAAGTTTGTGCGAACAGATGATGCTATGAAAGATTCTGAAGAGACTGCAACAGCCTTCAATGTGAGTCAAACTAGCCAAGAAGCTTTAATTTGCTAATCCACGAATCAAAATCCAAGAGAATGTGGCTATAAGCCTATAAAAGCTGTTAGTTTTCGTCGCATTGCAACCGTTGAGCAGTTACAGTTAGAACAAACACACACACAACACACACACACAGCTTTACTGTATCCCTCGTGCGGCTACGCCTCGAGGCATAACAAGAAAAGGTTGCACAACACTAGTGCAGTCAACTCAAGCTCCTTGACTGGCTAACAGTAGCCACAGTTAGGCTGACTAGCGCTAGCTATAAATGCTTCCTACTGCATACGCTTCTTGTCATTCTTCATTTCCTTTAATTTTGTCAATCCTTGATCTGATTTGATTGATCAGGTCGGAATTGCCAAAAAGTTCAGACTAAAGTGCTCAGACGGACTCTCCAAGGCCGGCTGATTCATAGACTAACACATTTCTTGTCTTATCCTATGTATCAGCCAGTTATTTCTCTTCATTTGTATACCTCTTTCATTTTACTAACAAATCAGAGCTGCCCCTGCACAGGGGCGGATACAGGAATATTGAAAGGGGGGGAGGCTTAATCACCAGAACATTTTGCTAAAAAAAGTCAACTGTTTTTCGAGTGTATAATTTTAAGGTCAACCACATTTTGGGTACTGTTTAATCTCTTCAGCAGGGTAGACTAGCTAGCTATTGCTGAGGCATAGGAGGAGGTACGACACGCGGTTAAGCTCACGTGGCTGCTATTTATTGATTGAAGGCAAGAAAGACAAAGAAGTCGTTAAAAATGCATTCTAATGACGACGTGGCAAGTAAGCGCCATAAAGAGACAAGTTTAGAGCAATAACTCAGTGAATTTGTTGCTGGCTAGTAGCTAGAGTTTTACAAGTAGAGTTGCATGTAAGAATATAATCAAGGCTCAAATGTTTGCAGTGACTGAATGCAGGGACAGAATACTTATTAAAACAGAATTACACTTAAGAACAATAATTCTAAGTGGTGGTTGAAAAGATTTCACACCAGCAATATAAGCCATAAGCCATAAAATCTTAGAAACGTCAAGTGTATTTCTTGAAAGATACACGCCAAACCATATCCACTATCAAAGCTCACAGTCTTGAATGATATTCATAATCCTTTTGGCTGGTCATGTGACCAACACGTATCGTACCTCCTCTGAGCACGTGACATGATTGCTGCTCTGGAGCCACACCCAATTCAAGTAAAGTTCACTAAGTTGCTACAGTCTGTCTAGCTGGAGGAGGGGGCTACAGCCCCTCCCCCTGCTGTATGCGTATAATACATATAATTATTATTATGTATAATTATGCCCTATATAGTTACCGTATAGCGGGTAATTTTCGTGGGGTAAAATATTCTTTATTTTCATGGTCAAGCTGATCTCCACGAAATTTTAACGAAGGCGTGGCTTACCGGAGCGTAGCAATGCAGTGCAGGCAACGAGACTAAACGAAATTTTTACTCAAGAAAACCATCGTTTAACGAATTTTTTACCCCACGAAAATTACCCGCTATACAGTATTCAGTATAATTTATGGAACGGCATTGATGCACTTCCACTGTACTTCCATGAATTCATATAATTATTGCCCTTACTTGCGATCCTATGTAGAGTCCCATTAATCCACACAAAAGACAGCAACAGAACGCAGCAAAAGCGTTGAGGACCATGTAGTTAGGTGGCTTCACAGCAACATAACCACCGGCACCATAAGGAGGAACATACGGTTGTTGGGTAACCACTCCCCCGTACCCCCCCGGACCTGAGTAAGGGGGCGGGGCACACTCACCACCACCACCTGGTGGGGCTGATGGTGCACCTCCTGTAACAAAAGTAATGTGTATTAACAGGAGTGTAGCCAGGATTTTTTGGAAGAGGGGTCAAAACTTATCAGCCGCGCAGCGCAGAAATAATTACTGGAAGCCACGCCTCTTAATTATGACATCACAATTGACTTCTCTCTATTTAGTTGGGTGTGGCCTGATGTTAAAGCTAGTTTAGCGAAGAATAAGAACTGTCTATAGATTTAGACCAGAATAGCTCACAGTTAGAGACTAAATCGTTTTGCTTGCCTACTAGCTAGCTAACTGCAGCAAGATTCCGAAGAAAGGGAGTGCTCAGCAAGATAATAACTTGAGCAGAGTAGTAGAGATCCAGAAAAAGGGGGGGCATTTGCCCCCTTTGCCACCCCCTGGCTACGCCACTGCTGTAATGTGTAAATATATATTATTTAGGCCTACATGTATTTTATTTTCAGTTAATACAATGTTATTAGTCGTAGATCAATGGAATGACTGACAATGCTGTAGCTATGCTCATTTGCAGAGCAACATATTTTTACCACCAGGAACATTTGGAGGAGGAGCTCTTGGTTGACCATTTCCATCGGTGCCCAGCAGAGGTTTCTTCTGATCCATAGTGCTGCTCATTTTCACGTGGCTAATTATTAGTTGGCCTCAGCTTGGAATCAGCACTTCGGGGAGGGCGTGGCCATACTACTACGGTGAAATTCAGAGGAGGTACGACACGCGAAGCTCACGTGGCTGCTATTTCTTGATTGAAGGCAAGAAAGACAAAGAAGTCGTTAAAAATGCATTCCAATGACGACATTCAACTGGTGGCAAGTAAGCGCCATAAAGAGAGCATAAAACTCAGTGAATTTGTTGCTGGCTAGTAGCTAGAGTTTTACAAGTAGAGATTAGATTTGTTGTAAGAACCAAGGCTCAGATGTTTGCAGTGATCCTATCCTGAATGCAGGCACAGAATACTTATTGAATACTCTAAAACAGAATTACACTAAAAACAATAATATCTCAAAATCTAAGTGGTGGTTGAAACTGGTTGAAAAGCTATTTCACATCAGTATAAGCCCAGCAATCAACAATCCTGATCTTAGAAACCTCAAGTGTATTTTTTGAAAGATACACGCCAAACCAAATCCACTATCAAAGTACACAGTCTTGAATGATATTCATGCACAAGTTAATGAGATTCATAATCCTTTTAGCTGGTCATGTGACCGTGTCGTACCTCCTCTGGGTGAAATTATTACAAAGCAAACAAAAAGTTTACTTGAGAAATACCTATGACCCGCAAAACTAGGCCAACATCACCACAATAATAATGCACAGTTTCGTAATTGTTCGAAAAAAACGAAATGTTCTACTGTAGTCCAACATGCAGCCACTCCCAATAGACATTTAACATATGATTATCCCTCCAATGCCCCATGTCTTGGCGTTAAATGTAGAGCAGTGGCAGATCTAGGATTCTTGAAAGAATAACATCACTTTTCATAAGCAATCTGCCATGCACTACGCTGGAGAGTTTTTTAGCCTTCATAGTCACTGAAACTGCACAGACAAAGCTTCGCAGGACTAACAAGGACTAAAGGTTAGTGAGAAGTGCATGTGAAAGCTATAGTAAGAAAGGAACAACTTGCTAACTAGTTGCTTGAGCCTCCCACTCACTTCTCTCTCAAAGGGGGGGTTCAATTGAACCCAAATAACCCCCTCTGGATCCGCCACTGTAGAGTGCTTATTAGCCTTGTTTCTCATGTTCCAGGCATTTTTGATCTGTTATAGTGAGAAAAATTAGTTGTACAAAAACAATGTCACTGCACACAAATTGATAGTACCTACTACTTAGCCTTAGGGTATTATATACCGCCTATAATGATAACGAATAATTATAGTCCTTTGATGTATAAAAATTATATGCTCTTACTTGCGATCCCATGTACAGTGTCTGTGTAGTGTCCCACTGATTCACACATACATAATTTTTTATAACCTGCAGAAAAAACTGACATGTACTTGAATGAATAGTGCATAGAAATTTAGGGCATAAAAAAAGAAATTCTTAGTAATAAAACCGCCCCCATCCATTTGTAGATTGAAGTTGCACCCCCTCTTCTCTTTATACGCCCTTGGTATAGCTATAGTACATTGTATACTGATGATCCTCTTTCCTCCCTATACCGATACTCTGTGGTATCCTTACGACATGGAACTAACATTAAGATAAAGACTTGTGATTCCGTAAATACTGTACTGTAAACCTGTGATTCCGTAAATACTGTGTTGTGTTAGTTCTAGTGGTTTCATGTTCTTATTTAGTCATTTCTGTACTATTGTTCTAGAAGGTTCTTTCTAGTATTGTTTTTTGTATAAATAGCCTGTGTATTTTGTATGTATCAGAGTTCTGATTTAATGAATTATTGAAGTTATCTCACTGGCGACGAGGATTGTGGATCAAGTAGCCTACAGCAATGGCAGCCACACACTATGGAACTCTCAACAATTACAGACCAGACCAAGAGTCTATCAAGACCTACCTGGATCAGGTAGACCTCTACTTCACGGCGAATACAGTCCCTGATGATAAGCAAGTACCTATTCTCCTCAGCTCCATTGGTGCAACGACCTACAGTCTTCTATGTGACTTGCTTGCACCTGAGGCTCCCAAATCGAAGACAAAGGGAGAAATATTTGCTGCACTACGGAAGCACTACGAACCGACACGAGCGGTGATCGCAGAACGTTTTCATTTTCAAAAAAGGGATCAAGTCCCTGACGAATCTTTAGCAGAATACGATGCAGCTCTACGCAAGCTGGCAACACACTGCAATTTTGGGGCGTATCTCACTGAAGCCCTACGTGACCGTTTCGTTGCAGGACTCCGAAGCGAAGCAATGCAAAGAAGACTATTAGCCGAAACAGAACTTACTTTGAAGAGAGCAATGGAAATCGCACAGGGAATGGAAGCAGCAGAAAGCAACACCAGAGCACTCAAGGCCAGCAACCCCTCCATCAAGAGCATACAAAGCAAAAGGAGACCGCAGCCAAACCAACCTTGTTACCGCTGTGGAAAGTCGAATCACTCTGCAGCTGATTGCCGTTTCAAGGATGCAGAGTGTCACTCATGTGGAAAGCAGGGACACATAGCACCAGCCTGCCGCTCCAACCCACCCTCTCAGTTCAAGAAGACAGAGAAGAGACGATTCAAAACTCACCTAGTGGAACCAGATGGGAACAGCTCGACCGACTCAGAAGCTGACACTTACCACCTATACCGATTGACCGAGCCTTCTACACAGCCGATCACAGTTACAGTCAAGATCGAGGATACTCCACTCAAGATGGAAATCGATACCGGAGCTGCAATATCTATTATCTCTGAGGCCACCAGAAAGGCCAAGTTCTCTAAATTCAAGCTGCGTAAGTCAAATATTTTGCTAAAGACATATACAGATGAGGCTATGATGGTAACGGGTCAGATTAATGTGTGTGTTAATTATGGAGAACAGGTGGCTCGGCTGGTGCTGGTGGTGGTTGCTGGAAGTGGACCAAGTCTTTTTGGACGCAATTGGCTGAAGTACCTCCAGTTGGACTGGAAATGTATTGCAACTGTCAAATCTCCCCCTGCAGGTACACTAAAGAATTTGTTACACGAATACGATTCATTGTTCAAGGACGAGTTAGGTACTGTGACCTCACACAAAGCCACTCTCAGAGTACGGCCAGATGCTACTCCTCGGTTTTTCAAACCACGTCCTGTTCCTTATGCAACCAAAGAGGCTATTGGAGATGAATTGGACCGCATGGAGCAACAAGGTATCATCCAGAAAATACCTAGCAGTGACTGGGCAGCACCGTTGGTCGCAGTTCCCAAGAAAGACGGACGTTTTCGACTCTGCGGCGACTATAAAGTGACTATCAACCAAGACCTTGAAGTTGATCAGTACCCCTTGCCTAAACCCGAAGACCTATTCGCAACACTAGCAAATGGCTCCCTTTTCACTAAGCTTGATTTGTCACAAGCGTATCTACAGGTCGAACTCGATAAGGACTCTACCAAATACGTGACTATTAACACCCATCAAGGGTTATACCAGTTCAGCCGACTTCCTTTTGGCGTGGCGTCAGCCCCAGCAATATTCCAAAGACTGATGGACACCATCCTACGTGAAGTGCCTCACGTTATCTGCTACTTAGACGATCTGTTGATAACAGGAGTGGATGAAGAAGACCACCTACACAATCTGGAGCAAGTCCTCAAACTTTTTACGGAACACGGGTTGCGATTGAAGAAGGAAAAATGTATCTTTTTGGCCAAGTCGGTAGAATATCTTGGTCATCAGATCAGCAAAGAGGGAATCCAAGCTCTTCCAAGTAAAGTTGATGCTATTGCACAGGCTCCAGAACCAAAGAATGTTCAAGAACTTCGCTCCTTCCTCGGGTTGCTGAACTACTACGGAAAGTTCATCAAGAATCTCTCTAGCATCCTTTACCCAATCAACCAACTTCTGCAAGCGAGTCATAAGTGGGAATGGACACAGGAATGTCAGGAAGCTTTTACAGAAGCAAAGAAACAACTTACATCATCTGATGTGCTCACCCACTATGACCCGGACCTACCAATCAACATGGCTGCGGACGCGTCAGCCTACGGCATTGGAGCCGTTATTTCTCATGTACTACCAGACGGGGCTGAGAGACCAATCTGTTTTGCTTCACGCACGCTAACGACAAGCGAACAAAACTATGCTCAACTCGAGAAAGAAGCACTGGCATTGGTATTTGGTACCAAGAAGTTTCACCAGTATTTGTATGGCAGGAAATTCACGTTAATCACTGATCACAAACCTCTGACAGCTATATTTGGCCCAAAGAAAGGAATACCGTCCCTAGCAGCTGCTCGTCTCCAACGTTGGGCAATTTTTCTCTCAGGTTATGATTACAATATCCAATTCAAGCCCACTCAAGCACACAGCAATGCTGATGCATTATCACGTCTCCCCTTGCCAGTACAAGATTCGTACGAAACGGCTGACATTAATGCTATTCACACTTTCAATGTGGCTCAAATCGAAGCTCTTCCTGTAACATCTCAGCAGGTGCAGACGGCTACCCGACGTGACCCAACCTTAAGCAAGGTGTTAAAGTATGTCAAATCAGGATGGCCACAGAAAGTGACACCGGATCTACAACCATATTTCAACCGCCGTCTTGAAATTGGCATCGAAAGTGGTTGCTTGATGTGGGGAATTCGCACAATCATTCCACAGAACCTGCATGCAAAGACCCTTCGTGCTCTCCATGAGAACCACCCTGGAATGTCCCGAATGAAGGCTATTGCCCGCAGTTACGTGTGGTGGAGTGGACTCGATAAAGACATCGAAAACCAAGCAAAAGCGTGCCTATCGTGCCAGGAACAAGCCTCTAAACCTGCAGTAGCACCACTCCATCCTTGGGTTTGGCCAAACAGCCCATGGAAAAGGATCCATATTGACTATGCTGGTCCATTCTTGAACAAAATGTTTCTAGTGGTTGTAGACGCCCATTCCAAGTGGCCAGAAGTGATTCAGATGTCTTCCACTACGTCTCAAAACACGATCGAGGCACTGCAAGCACTATTTGCTCGGTATGGACTACCAGAACAGATTGTTTCCGACAATGGTGCACAATTCACATCCCAAGAATTTAGCGATTTTGTTCAAGCCAATGGCATAAGACACATACGAAGTGCTCCATACCATCCCTCCACGAACGGCCAAGCTGAACGATTTGTACAAACGTTCAAAAGAGCCATGAAAGCTGGAGAGAGAGAAGGACTGAGTTTGAAAACAAGATTGGCTCAGTTTTTACTGTCATACCGCTCAACTCCACATGCTACCACTAACGTCTCACCGAGTGAACTGTTCCTTCAAAGAAAAGTACGTACACGATTCGATCTCCTCAAACCAAACACAGAGGGAAACGTATCTGACAAGCAGATGAAACAGAAACAGCAACATGACAAACATGCTAAACCAAGGACGTTCTCTGTTGGTCAACAAGTAATGCTCAAAGATTTCCGAACAAACGGTACATGGCTTCCAGGAAGCATTGTACAACAGACAGGACCAGTATCTTACAAAGTGGAAATTGATGGCAGGATACTACGTCGACATATCGACCACATACGTGATAGAACTCATTCTCTTTCCACCACCGAGTCGTCACAAGACGATATAACAAATCCAAACGATTTCGACGATACGGCAGCTCACAAGGATTTGCAAGATTTTGAAGTTTCCCCTGATCAGTCAACTGATCCGTCTCCGACCCCACCTGATGAGTCACCCTCGACTGGTGCATTAACAGCTCGACAATATCCGCAAAGAAATCGCAACAGGCCTGATCGATATGGTGGGTACACTAACATTTAACAGGGGAGGAAATGTGGTATCCTTACGACATGGAACTAACATTAAGATAAAGACTTGTGATTCCGTAAATACTGTACTGTAAACCTGTGATTCCGTAAATACTGTGTTGTGTTAGTTCTAGTGGTTTCATGTTCTTATTTAGTCATTTCTGTACTATTGTTCTAGAAGGTTCTTTCTAGTATTGTTTTTGTATAAATAGCCTGTGTATTTTGTATGTATCAGAGTTCTGATTTAATGAATTATTGAAGTTATCTCATACTCCCTGGCCCTATAGAGAGTTACTCGTGATGGACAGACTAGCCATATAGTAATAATATAATTCCTCAAGGAAAAGGTATTAAGTGCCTCTCATTTTAATCCAGTGGAATGCATGCAGCAGTCCCATGCACCTTTGTTGTATTACATGCGATGGTCGGTTCATACATAGATAGTAGTATGGTTCATATAGCTTGTATTATGTAACCTTAGCTCGTGACCTTTCCTGATACGGGACGACTAGAATGGAGACACCCAGATGTTCTTGGATGTTGGCAATGAACTACGGCTCATTGTACCATATGGCACAGCCCCTGTCCTCCCAACAGGCTCGTGTTGTAGCAGCCACGCCCCCTATACTATACTAGCATGCTTGTAGAGTATAGGGAGGGGAAATCTGAAGTTAGGTTACATAATACAAGCTTACAATACTCTTACTCCCTGATATAAGGAGCAGCAATGCCACCTGGTATGTTTAGATCAAAGCCAAACTGGTAAAATTCTTTAATTTGACCAAAACGAATCAAGGCTATACAAGGCTATACATAATAGCACTAATGGCAGTCGTTGAAATACGTGAAATAAAAATATAGGTCATAGATTTAAGTATGGGGTGCTTGGTGGGCAAAAAATGAAATAAGGTTATCTCTTTGCTACAGTTACAACAATGAAAAGGACAATAATCAGTATAATGATATAAACGATGACTCCAAAAATTATCCCTCCAATTGCACATCTCTTGGCGTTCTTAGAGCGCTTATAAGCCAACTCCCTATTTCCTTGCTTCCAATGTTCTTCAATCTGTGAAAGAGCAAAGTATTAATGTAATTGTGCAAAACAATGTATACAGTGGAGTCTCGCTATAATTTTATGACTTTTTGATTTACAGTCACCTCGATATAATGACCGTTAGTTTGTTAGCTACATGCAGGGACGGCTCTACTGACAGGTAGGTGCTGATGCAAAAAGAAAGGAAATATGTGCATCATTTTTGGGCCCATGCACGCCCACACTTGCGTCATTTCCAGTTGCACGTGGTGATTTAGGTGTGATTTGCAAGTAAAACTGTTGTGTTAGTTCACACTGCAGCAATGCTAGTCATTATACTAAGACACAACTGTATTAAAGGTCAAAGCTGCATGTACTCAGCTATAGTACCCAGTCTAGGAGTGACTTTAGTTTTCAATCAGTTACTACGTACTGTACAAATTCTGTACAAACATTGCCGTATTTGTCAAACGGCTAACATTACTCATTGTACTAAGAGTTCATTAGGATAAACTTTTGATTGTACTCAGCTGCACATGTACAGAGCACCTATCACATTTCACACAATGAAATGTGGTTAGACGATATAGTGAATTCACAATACTATATGCATGCACAGTAAAACTCTCTATCTCCTCATGTGCTCCTGCATGGTGCTACCAAGGGCATATAAAAGAAGAGAGGGCATGCAACTCAGTATCTAGCACATGTAGACAGCAGAATTGTGGGCAGATGAATGTGAATTTGCATGAAGTGCTAAAATAGAAATTTCTATTTTTAGCACATTCGTGCACATTCATCCGCCCATGCATTTGATTTCTACTGTTTTGTTGTTGCATGCCCTCTCTTCTTTTATACGCCTTTCTCTGCGCACTTAAGGCCCGGGTCAAAGTTTGAATACCAAAATTTAACACAATGTTCATACTGCTGTATTTTTTGCAACATACAATTTATGCTACATCAAGATGATTCAACATGAAGTTCAATGTTTTCTTTTTCCAAAAAACTAATTAGCTCAATTCAATTATGCTAATTAGCCCCATTTGGTGATGACGTCATGGCACTTTTAGTAAGAAAACTGCAAAAAGCGGCCATGAAGATGCTAAGATCAAGCTTCAAAAACAAGGCTAGATGAACAACTCATTGCTAGGTACTAGTATCATAAATGGGAAGAGTAGCAGTTATTGTATTATTGAGATACACAACATAGCCTACCTCTAGGGTGGCTGCCAGAGCTAAAGAAGCCAGTATAGCTAAGACAATTTTGCACATACTGACTTCCCATTTGGGAAACATAATCATGACAACATACTCTATTCTTTTGAGGGCCTAAACAGCTACTCTTACCTTGCTTAAGCCAGCCGCTTTTGTTGCTGTATACAGGGGCGTAGCCAGGATATTGGAGAAAGAGGTGCTATCACAGATAAAAGAGGGCGCGAAGCGCCCCATTTTTAGCCGCACAGCGCCGAAATTTGGTTTACCGGAAGCCACACCTCTTATTAATGACATCATAATTAACTTATCTGCCAAGTTGGGCGTGGCTGAACGTTAATTTGCATAGAGAAGCTGGCCACGATCACAAAAGAGAACTAGTTTATAGATTTAAGCCAGAATACCTCACAGTTTAGAGACCAAATCGTTTTCCTTGCTATACTAGCTAGCTAACAGCCTAACTGCAGCAAGATCTGGAAGAGAAAGGGTGCTCAGCTGGATAATCAGATACATTTGTGTGTGATTTGTATACTTGACTCAGACTGGTTGGGGGTGCTCGAGCACCCCTAGCACCCCCCCTGGCTACGCCCCTGGTATAATAGTTCCAGCAGCTAGCTAGCTAGGCGCAAGCAAACACATTGACTCATGACGTCACATGCACTGATAAAAATTATGAATCTCATTAACACTACATAATCTACACAATCTTGGATAAATAAATAAAATTAATGTTATCAGTACAAGGCCCGAGTTGGTACTACCTGCATGCTAGATCCGCCCCTGAGCTATGAAACATTGCGAAGTCAAACGAAGTCTTCGTCAAACTTCGCAACATATAACGTATACCATATAGCGTGTATATTTCGAGGGTAAAAATGTTCGCGGTTTTCGATGATTAAGCATGTACCGCGAACATTTATACCCGCGAATTTAATATCGCATGCACGCATGCATGCTGCAGAAAGGCTGCTATTCTGACGGTCATTTCGGAAATATACTCGCTATACGGTATATTGTAGTAAGGAAATACTATGCCCTTTGACAATTATACTGCCCTTACTTGCAATCCCATGTTGAGTCCCATTAATCCACACAAAAGACAGCAACAGAGCGCAATGAAAGCGTTGAGGGCCATGTAGTTAGGTGGCTTCACACCAACATGGTTAGCATGGCTAGCAATGTTATAAGAAGGTGGTGCAAACGGCTGTTCTGAGACCACACCCCCATATCCTCCTCGGCCAGGGTAGGGGGGCGGGGCTATTGCTTCTCTAGGGGGTGCTGACGGGGCCGGGGAGCCTCCTGTACAATAATGGATTAGCCATAATTATAACTAAATGTAGAGTAAATATACTGTACAAGCAAACTGCACCTATAGAAATGAACACACACTGACAGTCACTAAATTAACATGTCAGTTTATAATAATAATATGAATATCATACCAGCAGGCGGTCTCCCTCCCCCCTCCAGGTCAAGCAGAGTCTTCCTCTCCGGCTCCATGAGTAATTGTTTGTCTGTATTCCCAAGCTTCGTACTGATCGAACACATGCAGACCATAGATACTATAAATTTATAGTATCTATATGTGCAGACTATCGATGCACTGGCTCACTTAGTTGGGCGGAGTCCAACCAACGCTGCGCTCTGGGTTGGGTATCAGTAGACTCGCAAGCCACTCCCTTTTCTCTGATTGGACGGGGGCGGGAGAAAAGGGACTGGTGACTCTGGGACACATTTTGTGTCTCTACCAGAATTTGGGTAGAGATTATTCATTGATTTTTCCACGTGATCCAAAAATTGCGTGAGGTTAAGTAGAATTGCGTAGCCTGCAAAAGTGATCGCGGGCTTCTTAGCTACAGTTTAAGAATGGATGCTAGTGCTAGAAAAGAGAAGATGATGGAGTAATAACATCATCAGGCATTCAGCTAGGATATAGTCATCTAAGACACCAGCAGAGATTAGCTTGTTTTAGTTTTACGTGATGAGAACTGGCAGCCGAAAGTCATTGGTTGCCTAAAGCTTTTAATAACCTGTACAATACAAGACAGATAATGGCAGACGGCAGCAGTTGAATTGAGAGTAGTCAGACTTGTACAAGCTGTCTTAAATCGCTGCCACTCCTCGGTTCAAAGAAGGACTGCCAAGATTTCTACGTTCATCAGCTGTTCCATGCTAATCCACAAGTTGTGGCACAACAGACACTGGTACAAGGATCTATAAAATCAAAAGGCTGGCTAGATAGATCTGTATACTTGTCTTCTGTGTGTCTTTAGCTTTTGACGCATCAGAATAAATTGGATAATTTGCACGTGACATTAATATTTAATAGCATTCCTGATTTACACAAGCTGTAGCCCAGAGTCACCAGTCCCTTTTCTCCCGCCCCCGTCCAATCAGAGAAAAGGGAGTGGCTTGCGAGTCTAGGGTATCAGTACACATAGCAGTTTTGTTCCACCGGTACTTGAGACAGAGTATGAATATTGTTTAATCTTTAAGTGGCTAACAACCGCATGGCTCAGGGGTGCGATATAAAGAAATCAATTAACTATTTGGATGGCTATTCTAGCTGACTGGATCTAGCTATAGTTGTTTTGGAATTCAAGAAAGACCTCAGACTCTTAGAGAAAGTAGAAGAATACTGTAGCCTGTAATATAAGATTTAGTACAGGCAGAAATAAACTTTTTCATAATAGTTAGACATCTAGCACAAGGAGAGGTACAGCCAGCTATAAGACTACCCCAAGGCTTCTGAGAAGCTTTTCGAAGACCAAAGAAGGCATACATAACACAGGTTTTGTCCAAACTAATGATCTAATCTTATTGGTAGCACAACAAAACTTAAAACAAAGACAAGTCCTTTTAATTAATTAATACATACTGTTCAAGCTTCATTCATAGATGCTAAGATAGACTATGCTTCTTTTCTAGTAGCCTAGATATCCAGCAGGAGCTGTTTCTGCATTCTCCAGAGAAATACAGTGTCCCAGCTCGCCTTGTCAGCTAAATTGAGCTGTAAGGTTTCCCACTTGAACGCAGCAATCTGATTGGGCTGCAAATTTCTTGCAGTGGGAACAAAACTGCTACATGTACTGATACCCAACCATGAGCGAAGCGTTGGTTGGACTCCGCCCAACTATGGCTCACTAGGGGTTGTCTAAGTTCACCGTGTTTGAAGCAGTGACGTCATTATAAACATTACATCATTACAAATAAAAAAACTGCAGCAGGACCATCATGCATGAGAGATATAATATACAGTCTCGAGCTCTCATACAGGGCCAGTAGAGACTCAGAGGGATTCTTACGCCTAGCTGGAGGACCTTGCTCACTGGAGGAACTTGCTCACTTTTGTGCGGGTAGGACTAGTAATGTATTGATAACAGGTAGATCTAGTCTTAGGCTAGCAGAGAGTGTGGTGTCACTTAAAGTACTGAGTAGCCAGATAAAGTTTGATCCAGAGTCTATTTACCGTACCCTCGCGAAAATACGCCCACCCTTTTCTGCAAGAAGTCTAGGCTTATTAGGGGACTGGGCGTTTAATCGCGAACGGCGAGTTTTAATTCGAATATACGCCCACCCGCGACCTCAAATCGAGGTTTACACTGCTCTATGGCAATTCTGTATTAATTTATTGTATTTTCATTTTATTGACAACAACAATGTTATAAACTAATGCATGAGTATGATTAAAGCATGACAAGAGAATGAACATGAAGAAGTGGACTCTGACTCTATTCGTTGCTTGTTGATGTCAGATGTAGCAGAAACTTCTCGAAGGATGGTAGGTCATACTCCTACAGAGCAGCTATCAGGTACTTTGTTTCAGAAAACCAAGGCAAGGTAACCTGCAAAATTAGCCTGTGTGATAACTTTCTTAGACTTTCTGTTTCCTTTCTCAGCATATAGGACTACTTGTTCCCTGCATATACATCTTCAGGGACAAACAGATCCATACAGAGAAAGTTATAATGTCTGATCTTGGTCCAGCAAGGAGTATAGTCTTACTAGCTACTACCTAAAACTTCCTTTCTTCACAAAAATTAATAGTAAACATGTGGCATTCAGCTACTGCGCATGCTCAACTTCTTATTCTGGGTGGGCTTATAATCGAGTGAAAATACCCTTGTGCAAGAACTTCAAAGCAAAAGAGGGGATGGGCGTTTATTCAAGATGGGCTTATTTTCGCGAGGGTACGGTATAGTTTATATCCCGTTTATATCCCAGTTATGATCACTGCATGTACAGACATGATCACTGCACACGCAGACATGATCATAGCCTCGACTCCAGCCCCTTGAATAGTGGGCCTGGTATTTACTGTTGGCGCGTGGGTGGACAATTAATTTATTATTTACCGTATTTTATCTCATTGAACGTTAAAACAGTTATTGTGATAAAGAACAGAAAAAAGAAAAAGAAGAGGCTACCTCTCTGTATATACTGTAGACAGAGACAGCTAAGTAAAACATCAGCTCTGTAGATTTATTCATTAACTTGAGGCTCGGATCGGATACACACTCAGGCGACAAGTTAATCTCATAAGAAATTAGTTAAACCTGTGGGTAAAAAATAAATGTGGATAAGTACAGTGGCTGTGACGTAACATAATGTGAGGACTACTTATTGATTTACACAATAGATTTACCATTGAAAGCACTATCCATTAATACACACTCAAGCAACAAGTCCGGATACACATTCAAGCAACAAGTCCCTCGGATCGGATACACACAAGTCCCTCGGATTGTAAACACATTCAGGCCACACAGTTCTCGGATCAGATACCACGTACTTACTCTGTGACCAATTTTCGGCAAATGTCACAACAATACTTCCTTCCAGAGAGAATGGCACTGAACGTCGAACAGACACACCAACACTTTGAAGATGGCTTCACTCAGAGAAACAAGAGGAGAAATCACCATCACAACACTTCTTTCAGAGAGAGGTGCACTGGTCCTGTCAAGCTTCACATCAATCAAGAAAGGGAGTGTCTGGAAAGCAGATGGACTTGCTCTGGGACTTGCCATAGCCGGTCGGTACGGTACCCACATAAACACCAGCGTACAGACACTTCAACGCCTCCAGCTGCTTGTCTTTCAAGACTAGACCTGGTTTTCCAACACGGGATAACGCTTACGCGAGAGCAGAAGAGAAGGTAGCAGCCATTACACAACTTGGACTAGATTTCTTTTTTCAATGACATCATTATAAATGAAACGGATATCAATGTTTTACAAACTAATGCGGAATAAGAATACTGATAAATATACTGCAATTTACGATTACCCAGATTCTTGGTAATTCTGGCGCATGCGTAAACAGTGTATACCAGGCTAACATGATCACTGCATGTACAGACATGATCACTGCACAGGCAGAGACTAATGGTTGCATGTGCAGACATGATCACTGCATGTGCAGAGATTAATGGTTGCATATGCAGACATGATCACTGCACACGCAGAGACTAATGGTTGCATGTGCAGACATGATCACTGCATAAGGCGATCATTGCAGGTGCATGCTATCTCGGTATATTCACACCAGGACACGCCTATGTACATGCAGACATTGTTATTGAAACACACGGCGCGCCATAAGGTCGCCATTGTATACCTACTGAGCATGCTCAGACGGCCACACCCCTCTTATCTTAGCAACCACTTGAGGTCTATAGCAACAGTAGTGTTTTGCACTGTCGATTCTTACCACAGCAGTTAATGCTCAAAAATTATGTTGAAGCTCTTCTGAGCCTGCTCTGTCTGAGCTTGTGATAATAAATTATTGCATGCATAGATCTATGATCAAAAAATTTATGAAAATTATCATAACAGACACAAACTGCAACAGTGCAAATAAAAATTCAGTACGTTACTAGCCTCGATCCCAGGCCGAGTTTTCGCTTTTATAACGGTTAGGCGAACAACTACTCGGCCTGGGATCGAGGCTATAGCAGTTGCTAGCTCTTTTTTATCCGCATAGTAAAGGTGGATTGCCACCTACTGAAGATATTTGATCTAGCTAGCACCATAGATAAATCTATGCTAGTACCTGTGAAGAAAAATTGTAGGTACAAACAAGTGTAAAAAAAATTTTGAAAAAAATCATGGTGAGAAGTAGGGTTGCATGTAATTGTTGGAGCCGCTGGCAAAAGGATGTGAACAAGATGGGTAACCCTAACAGGAACGCCCATTAGAATAGACACAAAACGTCACTACTTAAAATATTGTACGTGGTTTCCCAGGACCACTTATTAACGCATGCATGCAGTGAAAAAACTTTACAAACAAGTGCAAAAAACATTTGCGAAAAAAAAATGGGGAAGAGTAGGGTTGGAAGAGCATGTGCACTGAAGTAACAAAAAGTTCGAAAACAAGATTGTGGGTTGGTATAGTCTTGCATGCTCCAACTAGTTGGGGGTGGGGCACGATCTTTAACAGTTAGGTCCAGCACTACTTCGAGTTTTGGGTGGGCAGGGCTCATATATCTGTAGAGTCTCAAATTTAATATTAATTTTACACCATGTGTTTCGGTGCTGTAACAGAAAGAAACGTTAATTTAAAAAAGCCTTATTCAAATTCGTCATTATGTAGAAACACATGCAAGTTGATGGTCAAATAGGTGATCAAGCGTCTCATATAAAGAAAGAGGTGTAACGAGAAGTAGTGCTGGACCCAACTGTTAAAGATCGTACCCCACCCCCAACTAGTTGGAGCATGCAAGACTATATACCAACCCACAATCTTGTTTTCGAACTTTTTGTTACTTCAGTGCACATGCTCTTCCAACCCTACTCTTCTCCATTTTTTCACAAAATGTTTTTTGCACTTGTTATATGCCTCGGTGCGCATGCGCAAGCGAGGTATACGGTAGTGTGTTTGTGTGTCTGTGTGTGTGTGTAGACTGCTACAGCTGCTCAAGGATGAATCAAGTGCAAGTAAGAGTTTCTATAGGCTTCTAGTCATGTTTACTTGAATTTTAATTCGTGGATTTGCAAAATAATGCTTCGTTCTCGAGTTATGCCTAGTTTTGCTTACTTGGAATGCCATTGCAGCCTTTTCAGAAGAGCACGTAGCCAAACTTGTTTACCGAGTGTTGCTAGTAGTTAACTCTGTACTAGAACGCTAGCTATTGGTAGCTGCAAGAGTGAGAAGAGAGCTGCAAGGCTCTGCTAATGCAGCCGGTAATTTTAGACTTAAACTTTTGGCATCAATCGTTTTTAACAACAATCATGGTTGATCATTACCCACTCCTTGAGTTTGCATGCAGCAAAATTAATTGTTGAACATGTCATAGCTATTAGTAGCTTTATGTTATGTAGCTTTGGCATCTCCACCGAGGCATCAGCACCTGCGGTGCTTTCATATTAATTAATTAAATATGATTCTTTATAGGTCATTGTCGATAGTAAAACTCTGTCATTGGGGTTTGGAAGGCATTCTCTACATAGATTTTTCATTATAATGTCTTAAATGTCGTTCTTCGAACTTTTGTGATTTTGTGATTCTTTACTCACTAATTCTGCAGCTACCGTTTTATCTATTCTCTTACCCCTGTATAGGATGACCAGTGTGGCATTCTTCTGTTGGCAGTGAAACAAAATAGAGGGTACACGTTGTTACACACTGTCAGTTTCTATCAAACATTTTCTTGTCGCGAATCGTACACTTCAGTTACCGCTCAACTTTGCACTCGAAGTTGTATTTTTTGATTGTAATGTGTGCATAGCATGTACGCGTATACCCTATTTCCTACTACCATTGACTAATATTCGTGTTTAATTTTTCTCTTTTTAGTATTATGACCAAACTGACAATTCAACTGCCGAGTTTCAGCAATGCCATATATAGTGATGTTATTCCGTTCCATCCGTCCACGATTCCAGAAGAGTCAGTGGGCGACTGTCATCTGCATCTGTGGAATTGTGCACTCAAAAACTAACTCCCCTCACTCCCTTTCAAATGTTCTGTTTGATGTATAGTGCTCATATTTTCTTGCTGCATTAATTGCACATGCTAGAAGCTTTTGATCTATACGTGTACCAAGTCTAACAGTGAATGGCCTTTTGCTTTGAGATGAGATGATAGGAGACTATCAAGGTCTTCAACCTGTCCCTCAAGTCATAGTAGATTTAATTCCCCTAGGGCTTGTGTTTGTGCTATAATCCCTTTGTCCACTGCCCGTCCATGCATAGCACATGCAGTCAGATGCAGAGTAGCCTTGATCCCAGGCCGAGTTTTCACTTTTATAACGTTAGGCGAACAACTAGCCTCGAGACCAGGCCGATTAATAAATACGTATTTTAATCGGCCTGGTCTCGAGGCTAGCGAACAACTAGGCCTGGTACTAGTTGTCTGCGCATGCGTCAAATTTTCATTGTATATTTGTGGTCGGCAAAAATATTTAATAAATCAATAATCGAAATTTGTACACAGAAAATGCACAGAGTGAGTACACAAAAGATGAACATAGGGAGTACACAAAAGATGCACATAGGGAGCTGCTTCACAAAGGCCTGGGGAGTTGCCAGTTGTGCTGCAGCACAATTACAGTGACCCAGGGCAACTTCAGGATGATTGAATGCCTTCAAATTACGTTTCAAAAAGATTTAGCAGGCTGCTGGACTTCTCTGATTCTAGGCCCCAACTCGTAACTCAGTTAAATTTTGCTTGAGAAAACGTAGATTCTCTTGATGTCTCTGAGCTACCCAGCAACGCTCGAATGAGCAGGTCATACTCCAGTCCTGTGAGTATAGGACAATAGTAAAAGAAACCAAAGACGGTTAAACCCTTACCTCAAACTGTCCAGTCTCGTCCGTTAGTATAGCCAAGAGAAGCACTGTTGGGATAGCTGGATATTAGCCATTGCTCCTGTACAGAGAAGTAGACATTCTAAATACGTGTGGATCTATACATATTAAATTTCTCGTATTAAACAGGTTATAGTGTCATTGTCGACGAGCTGATGATGGCAGCACCAAGTTCTCTAGCTCACACTCTTCACTTGATCCACCATATTAATGATGAAACTATAGTGTACCTACCGGTAGATCTTGCCAAACATGAACAAGACTTGATAGCATAGCCATAGGGCCCACACAAAAATATCTGACCTTAACAAGCTTGACAAAGCTTTATACCTCTTCCCTTGTTGTTCAGTCTTCAGAATAAGCTTCAGAGAAGAGAGAAGCTTCAGCTAAGAGCCATTCCAAATAATGATAAAATGGGAACTGACTTCTAGTACACGATAGTACACGAATATAAATGTCACGAAAGTGAACGAGAATATCGAATCTGACGAACGACTGACACATGCGCAGACAACTAGTACAGGCTTAGTTGTTCGCCTAGGCCTGGGATCGAGGCTAGATGCAGAGTACTAGCTAATGGAGGGGGGGGGGGGGTCACATGAAGGAATAGCCTCGATCCCAGGCCGCTCTTCCTCGAAGAGAGGGCCTGGTATCGACTGTTTGCGCATGCGCCACATAATCCCCAGAAACTGGGGACTCAGGATATTATGGGGTGCCGTTTGTGTCAAAATGCTAATTTTATCCACTTATGCAGAAGTACACTGACTTATACACAAGTGCACCGATTTATACCACAAGTACACTGACTTATGCAGAAGTGCACAGACTTATACACAAGTACACTGACTTATACACAAGTATGCTGACTTACACACAAGTGCACTGACTTATATGCAAGTGCACCGACTTATACGCAAGTGCACCGACTTATATGCAAGTGCACCAACTTATACGCAAGTGCACAGACTTATACGCAAGTGCACAGACTTATACACAAGTGCACCGACTTATACACAAGTGCACAGACTTATACACAGGTGCACTGACTTATACATATAACCTGACTTGTACAAGTACTTTGACTTATGCACAAGTATGCTGACTTATGCACAAGTGCACTGACTTATGCACAAGTATGCTGACTCTTATGCACAAGTGCACTGACTTATGCACAAGTGCACCGACTTATGCACAAGTACACTGACTTATACACAAGTGCACGTGCTAAATTAATTTAACCTTTAACCTTTTAACCCTTTGCACATGGTTGTTCTATAGACTAGAGACATGGCAGAATCTTCAAGTAAATGTGCAAGTATTGTCAAACGCTTTAAACCTGTTTACTAATGCAATTCAAGCTGCTACAACTCTTAACAGAAGCTCTGTAAACATTACTATTGTCTGCCTTGACTCTGCCTGTACATGCACGTGCCTGTTCTTAGTAATGTTTACAGAGCTTCTGTAAGTGCAAGGGTTAAAGGTTAAAGGTTAAAATAATTCAGCATACTTGTGCATAAGTCAGCATACTTACGTTTAAGTCAGAGCACTTGTGTACAAGTCAGCGTACTTGTGTATAAGTCAGTGCACTTGTGTATAAGTCAGCATACTTGTGTATAAGTCAGTGCACTTGTGTATAAGTCAGTGCACTTGTGCATAAGTCAGTGTACTTGTATATAAGTCAGCATACTTGTGTATAAGTCAGCATACTTGTGCATAAGTGAAAGTACTTGTATACAAGTCAGGTTATATGTATAAGTCAGTGCACTTGTGTATAAGTCAGCATACTTATGTATAAGTCAGTGTACTTGTGTATAAGTCTGTGCACTTGTGTATAAGTCAGTGTACTTGTGTATAAGTCAGTGTACTTCTGCATAAGTCAGTGTACTTGTGGTATAAGTCTGTGCACTTGTGTATAAGTCAGTGTACTTCTGCATAAGTGGATAAAATCAGCATTTTGACACAAACGGCACCCCATAGGATATCATCGTATAATGCTCAGTAAAACCATGACGTCACAACGAACGGAAGTGGATAGAAGGTTTCTAGCCCGTGTGATAGCATTCTAATAGCTACCATTAGCCTACTATGTTAACAAAAGACTCACAGCCTGCAACAGTGTGGATAACAATCCTCTGAACGGAGGGGAAGGCTGACAATAGCCTATATGGATAGGCCACGCCCATCTGACACTAACCTTGGTGAAAGAAAGAAATTGCTGCTGTAACCAATACAGCTCTGTCTCTAGCTAGCTAGCTATATAGCTCTGTGTCTGACTTTTAATATGAAGAGTATTCTTCGTCTATAATTATAGTAATTATGTTATTCAGGATATAATTCGGGTAAAAATTCAGTTTACATTACGGGAATATTATCCAATAATTTTGCGCATGCGCAAGCAGTCAGTAGCAGGCCTAATAATTAGGCCTTGTGAAGGAGGCTAATGAAGGAAGTGCATCAAACACGTTGAACTTAGACAAACCTAGCCTCTACCCCAGGCCGATCCGTCTCCAATTGAACGCTAGGTTTTCTTCGTTCTATTAAAAAAAATCGGCCTGGGACCGAGGCTAAGACAAACGCTCCTCGCATGGTCGTGAATTTAATTACTGATTGTAGTTGCGCATGCGCGGCACACACTAAGATGGGCAGATCAGGAATCAAAAACAGTCATTCTAGCTAGAGGAATCAGTTGCCATTTGTATGCTTTTGGCTAGTTCTTGGACTGAGGTTGCCAACTCCGCTACATGACCTTTCTATCCACTTTTTGTCTCTCCATACATAACCTGCAGAAAAAGTCCACAAAACACTGAACCAATCAAGTTTGGCTTTATTTATAGAACACCAGTAGCTTTGTATATATACACTAACTTATACCGTGGACTCACGCTATTATAGCGGCTCTTTGAATTACACCTCAATATAACAGCGGTTTTGTTTGGCATGGATTGTAAATGAGTATAAGTATGCAGCAACGTTAACCAGATCAAGCCTATGCACTGAAAAGAATGGAAGTGTTTGACAACGTCCTCCGCCTCGCTTCGCTCGGAATGACATTGTTACTGTAGGCAGACTAATGCTTGTGCTTATAGAGATCAGGCCAAGCAATTCTTGTACATGTATAGTTCGTTCTTGGTCCTGAAACAGTCCACATGCTATGACCTTTCACTTCTTGCTGCTTTTACCTCCACGAAGAGTGCACTCCTGATTTTACCTGCACTGCAGAAAAAGCATATACACAAAATATAATTTAGCCTCGATTCCAGGCCGCACTTCTCACTTCACTTAGGGAAGTGGGCCTGGTATCGACTGCTTGCGCATGCGCTAATTAGATATTTTCTCTGTATTATAGGAAATTTTATGGGAAAAAATATCCAATAATTTAGCGCATGCGCAAGCAGTCGATAGCAGGCCTTCTTTTCTATGAAGGCCGGTGAAGGAGGCTAAATATAATTTTGCATGGAGTATATACATGTACGCACGTATGCTTGAATGCATAACTATTTTTATTCAGCTCAGGCATGTATAATTATAGCCTCCTTCACAGAGAAGAAGTGCGGCCTCTGATCGAGGCTATAGCATGTATACTGATCTTCCATCAGTATTCTGACAAGACAGTGACATCAATATAACAAACAATCCTTTGGGACGAGTCATATACTCTCTCTCTATATATATAGGGGGGAGGGAGGGATCATTAATACAAATGGATGCATTCCATAACTGATATACAAGGAAGCAATACCCAGTATTCAAAGATCAAAACCAACTGGTAAAATTACCTCAGAACTAAAATTTAAAGATCAAAACGAATAAAGGTTATAATGGTAACACATGCACTATATAGAAAAGTCACTCAGTCTGAAAACATGTATAGGGTGCTTGGTGGACAAAAAATCAATAGCAACTTTTCTGACAACATTGATGAAACAGAGAAACAGAGGTGATGTCATTCAACGTGGCTGCTGTAGATTCTATTTAGAAAGCTATACCGGTACAAACTACAACAATGACAGTGGCAACAGCTATAAAGATGACTCCATAAGTTATCCCTCCAATGCCCCATCTTTTGGCGGTCTTGGAGTGCTTATAAGCCAGCTCTCTGTTGCCTTGGTTCCAAGCAGTTTCAATCTGTGAAAGAAACTTACTAATGCGACTGCAAAACAATTTAAATGTATACATACCGTATATATGCTTGATTATAGAGGCCGCGGCTACTAAATGTTTCATTTTGCGGCTATACAACTCAAGAGAGGCTATATACTGTTCGAGAGAGGCGTTTATTAACCCAATATTAGTTCATATCTGTTTGTACACGTGTCGTACCTCCTCTAGCTGGTTTGTATGCAATGTGAAGTGCTTGTTCTCTATAATATAATTATAGGAAAACTTACTTCGATTTATATATAGCTCTATATAGCAATCTGACTAGCCTTCAGTTTTGCCTTCATGTATGCTGAGAAACCATAACTAATACGGTATATATATAATATGGCTCGCTGCCACGTGCAGAGACATAATTTTATAGCCTCAAAGTTCACTGAGGCTACTATTTTGGTTTATAATTCAAGACATCTACGAGATCTTTGAAAATTATTCACCACATACGGTAATTATGTATGCTTGATCAGAGGCCGCACTCAAATAGTAGCCTCCCTACTGCAGTGCATAAAAAGCCATAAAATTATAAACCGCGGAAAATGCCTTCAATATTACAAATCCCGCTAAAAATAATTGCTATTGAAAATAGTATTTGCGAAATTCACTTCAATTCCCGAAAACTTAGACCCTCGAAAATTACCCACTATATACGGCAGTGCTTTATACCTGTAGGGTATATAATATTATACTCTTGCTAGCTCTGATTTACAGTCACCTCGACATAACGGTGGTTTTCGTAGTTTTAATTATCGAATGAAGTAACCCTACTATACGGTATGTTAATTATAATAATCTCTGAAAGTGAGTGTTTCTGGAAAAGTAACCGATTACCTACTATAATGCAGTACACAAACCCACCATCTTATATGTTGCATCATAGAACTATTTTCGTGGATATGTTGTAGCTTATTCATTCACTTACACAATGATACCATGCATGCACCACCATTTCTTAGCAATGTTCAATCATAAGATATTTGTACAACTACTCACAAATTTGTGGTAATCTATTCTCTATAGACTGCATTGTATACTTAGCTGCTGGTAGTGCATGCTGACTAGCTACTCCAAACTGGATTTTCATACTATCAGATATAACAATATGGATGTGGTTCGACAAACGAAAGTCTGATAATTCATCGACAAATTGAAACAGCCATTGTATTATATGAAGGTATTATTATGTTAGTCTCATGAATCAGCCGCCGTTCTTTTGGAACCACCGTCTGAGCACTCTTGTCATCGTTTTATGTGCCAAGACGGAATTCCGTCTTGACCAATCAAATTGCAGAAGTCCAGTCAGGTGATGAACTTGGAGGCAGCAAAGAACTGCACTTTGCTCAACGCATTTGGAATCATTACGCATGCATTACGCATGGTAAATACTTCATACATAGAAGCTGCTACGAAGCATAAGCAAGGCAAGCAGGGGTCCTTGGGCACAGATTAGCACCACAGCAAAACACAAGTGGAGAGAGATGCCTTCGCTTGGCGATTTGTATAACAATTAGGAAATATGTGTGGGCATAATATCACGATTTAATTACATTCCATTGGTTTTGTGAGCAATCAACATTCCATTTTGAAATGACTTCATGACAAGAGTGCTCAGACGGTGGTTCCAAAAGAACGGCGGCTGATTCATGAGACTATTATTATGTATGGCTAACGCATTGTTATATAAGGGAGTACTATGATCCCTTTGTATATACTGCACTAGCTTACTTGTTCTCCCATTAGGAGTCCATTTAATCCACACAAGAAACCGCCACAGCAAGAGCAGAATAATACGGTAAAAAAGTTGAGGGCCGTATAGTTAGGTGGCTTCACACCAATCTGATTAGCGACGCCATAAGGTGGTGCAAATCTCTGTTCTGAGACTACACCCCCATAACCCCCTCGGCCGGGGTAGGGGGGTGGGGGTGCTGAGGGGGCCCCTCCTGTGCAAGGATAGATCAGCATCACGTTAATTAGCTTAGCACTAGCGAGAATACTGCATGCTATAATCATTACATGCAGTCCACCAATATAAATACCAACTGCAGGTGGAGCTGACGGTCGCCCACTTCCCACCAGAGTCTTCTTATTCATGATGCTTTGTGGACCTGCCAGAGTATAAGTAAATTATCAACCAGCATCACTAAAAATTCACCTACATACATGAAATGGACATACGTACATATACCAATACAGATCTATTATACCAGCTGCAGCTGCAGGTGGAGCTGACGGTCGCCCATTCCCCACCAGAGTCTTCTTATTCATGATGCTTTGTGGACCTGCCAGAATAAAATTAAATGATCAACATCACTAGTTGGGCGGAGTCCAACCAACGCTGCGCTCTGGGTTGGGTATCAGTACACGTAGCAGTTTTGTTCCACCGGTACTCGAGACAGAGTATGAATATTGTTTAATCTTTAAGTGGCTGACAACCGCATGGCTCAGGGGTGCGATATAAAGAAATCAATTAACTATTTGGATGGCTATTCTAGCTGACTGGATCTAGCTATAGTTGTTTTGGAATTCAAGAAAGACCTCAGACTCTTAGAGAAAGTAGAAGAATACTTTAGCCTGTAATATAAGATTTAGTACAGGCAGAAATAAACTTTTTCATAATAGTTAGACATCTAGCACAAGGAGAGGTACAGCCAGCTATAGGACTACCCCAAGGCTTCTGAGAAGCTTTTCGAAGACCAAAGAAGGCATACATAACACAGGTTTTGTCCAAACTAATGATCTAATCTTATTGGTAGCACAACAAAACTTAAAACAAAGACAAGTCCTTTTAATTAATTAATACATACTGTTCAAGCTTCATTCATAGATGCTAAGATAGACTATGCTTCTTTTCTAGTAGCCTAGATATCCAGCAGGAGCTGTTTCTGCATTCTCCAGAGAAATACAGTGTCCCAGCTCGCCTTGTCAGCTAAATTGAGCTGTAAGGTTTCCCACTTGAACGCAGCAATCTGATTGGGCTGCAAATTTCTTGCAGTGGGAACAAAACTGCTACATGTACTGATACCCAACCATGAGCGAAGCGTTGGTTGGACTCCGCCCAACTACAACATCACTAGAAATTCATTTAGTAAAAATTCCTACATGTATTATATAGAAATGGACATACATAATTATTATACCATCTGCAGCTGCAGACGGTCGCCCACCCCCCTCCAGACCAAGCAGAGGAGTTCTCTGATCCATGATGTTGCTTAGTAGATGGGCGTGCCCGTCCCCAGCCATAATTTTATGGCGGCTGGGGACGGGCTCGCCCATCTAGTTGCTTAGCTGCCTTTGTTCCTTTGTCTAGTTGCGCATGCGCAGCATACTAGAGATCCTATGTAACAACAGATAGAACCAGAGCTGAGATAGAACATTCATAAATAAATTGTTGTCTATTTATATAGCAATCAGGAGTACAATTCAATACAGTACAGAGGATCAGAAAAAATCAAAAGCAGTCTTTGTAAACTTGAGCTAGCTAGAGGAACCATTTCTTATCAGTTGCCATTTTTAAGAAAATACTTTGAGAGTGTTTCTCCATTTTGGCTAGTTCTTGGACTGAAGTTGCCAACTCCGCTACATGACCTTTCGATCCACTTTTTGTTGATTTTTTCTCTCCATACATAACCTGCAGAAAAAAGCCCACAAAACACTGAACCAATTTTGGCTTTATAGTATAATTATACGCTAACTTGAATGCATACATGCAATTTATTCACTGACCTTTCCATCATATTCTGACACGGGGACTTGGAATGAGTCTTCAACGACTGGAATGGAGACACCCAGATGTTCCTGGATGTCGGCAATGAACTGCGGCTCATTGTACCATATGGCACAGCCACCGTCCTCCAACAGGCTTGTGTTGTAGCAGCCACGCCCCTTATTAGCACACTTGTGGTACCACACCTAGGCAGGGAGGATAGTGACGTTACCTGTCAAGGGACAGCATTATTATAAATTTTGCAGACTTCACAAAAATCTCCATCAAAAAATATATTTATCGTCCACTATACATCAGAATTTATGGCAGTAAACCTCCGAGGACGAGGGTGAAGCCCCGAGGCCAAGGACGGTTTACGTTGCCATAAATTCAAATGTAGTGGACAATATACCCACTGGAATTAAATTGTGCTACCTAAGCTACCTCACCTTGGGAAACAGCTAGCTAACAGTCTCAAAAACTATTGAAAACGAATAAAAAGCTTGTCCGTACAGCTTGTAGCCAGTGCTAAGCTTCTAGCTCTTCGTACTAACTTGTCCATGTCCAAGCAGTGAGTCCCCTTCCTGGTGTTTAGTGAGCCCCACCCATCTGTTTTGCCCTTGTCAACAAGTGTCTAGCTTCTTTTTAGCTGTGTAGATCTAGTATAAAATCAGTGCCCCCTCAAGGCAAGGGAGTTTATGAGGAATGCGGAGTTTATGGTAGTTAAACCCCACCAGTTGCTATGATACAGACCCCAAGTGGGGTAAATGTGCACCAACGAAACTTCCTCGGTAAGTGGGACTGTTGCATATTGATTTTGGCATTCAAACTTTTCCCGCTATTCAGCACATGATACTTACCTTCTCCTTGACAGTTGCCACTAGCGATACGGCCAGTCCCATTCTCTCAGCTCGACCCACTCTCCCAATACGATGAACGTAGTTCTGCTTGTCGTCGGGTAGAGTGACATTGACGACAAAAGGTATACCACGAATGTCAATACCTCTAGCAGCTACGTCAGTGCAGATGAGGAACCGCACCTCCCCATCCTGTGTGTGTGTGTGTGTGTGTGTGTGTGTGTGTGTGTGTGTGTGTGGGGGGGGGAGGATATGCATCATAAACAAAAATACTGTTGTGTGATTACTATAGGAACACGCACTTTGAATGATTGTAGATTCTCCTTTCTTTCCTGCGGACGACGATCACTATGGAGACACACGCACGTGTACTCATTCACCATCGCCTTAGGACCTGTACGTACTTATATATATATATATACAACAGTTGCACTTATAACTATAATCTCTGACCTCCTCCGAGGGACAAAAGGTAAGCCTCAATGTTGTCACAGTCCAGCTTTGTCCTACAGAAGATGATAGCCTGATCCATCTTGTGTTCGTTGATGGCTTTGACCAGATACTCGGCTTTGAGCAGTTTCACACCCGCAGAGAGGGACTCGGGATTGGACGACCTCTTGTTGTCCTTGGAATGGATCCCATCCGTCTAGGGAGCCATGGAAACCAAGTCAATTTATAGCATGAAAAGTACAGCTTAAAATACAATCACACAGAGTGACACCAATTTGAACAAAACGATATTAAACCATTTTAAGATGGTGATTGTATTTTAAGCTGTACTTACCAAACTCAATTTATAGGTGCTCATGAAAAGTACGGCTGTAAAATGCGTGCACACCATTATTTTTAAGCACACTTGCACCATGCATGCAAGCGTATTAGCTAGTCTCGCGGGCTATACTTCAAAGACTGATCAAATCAATCATTTCAAAGTATGGCCCGCGAGACTGCATAATAGCTTGTTAAACGGTATACCATAGTCAACGTACATTGACCCTTGTTCCCTCGAGGGACCTCCAGGAGGCGTCCTTAACGGGGTCCACCCAACACAGTACCTGGTGTACAGTCTCCGGGACCGAGTCTTGTCCCTTCAGGTCTACCCACGTCGGGAAGTGGAGCAGTCGGTCCTGTAGAGGGGGGGGGGAGGGGAAGTGCAAAGCAAAGGGTCTAGGCGACTCCAGGCCACAAGGATTCGAGGCAAAGGGGGAGGGGGCAATGCTATAGTCATAACTACAAGTGCTTCAAAGTAAGAGCCTCAGGCAAGGCTCAGAAAGCGAATTAAGGCTTTAATTAAACACACCACCACAAATTGTTCTAACAAGCTCTCTAGCTGCAATAAGCGTTACAAATGTATTTTAGAAATGAAAATACCGCCATTTTCTTGACTTCAATATTGTGCAGGGTAGCTGAGCATACGACCATCTGTAGGGGGAGATAGATCACATGACTATTACATGACAACTATACCTGTAGTCGCTTCCCTTCGGGGGACACTTTAGGTATCTTCGAAAAGATTTTGTTGATCAGGTCTCCATGGCCTTGACTCAAAAGGCCATCCTATGATCATCACATAGTTAAGAGATATAATTGCAAGGTACGACTTACAGCTTCATCCAGAATAAAAAAGCGAATCTGCAAATACATACAAAATTGAAAGTGAAATTGTTAGCAGGTAAAAAGCACACACATAACTTACAGCTGATAGGTCCAGTTTGCCAGTGGTGATGAGGTCGTCAAGGCGACCCGGAGTACCAGTGACTATCTCCACACCTGCTTGTAATGCTTTTATTTGATCCTTAGCACTGTCTCCGCCCATCACCAGCAGATCTCTACATAGGGGGAGGGGAGTTATTAATACAAATACTAGGGTGACGCAAGCGCCATGGGGAAAGCGACGCATCCAACTTTGCTGGAAGTCTAGGAAGAAATTGTGCAAATGACAACACATCTTGTGGCAGGTTGATGACATGGCCTGTGTATCCATATTTCCCAAGTATTGGCATGACTGCAGATATATATAAACATCTCCTCAGCATCTTGGATTAAACAGTAGATTGTTCGAATAGAGGCATATCTGGATTCACGCCTGTATGCCTCTGCCTGCGTTGTTCCAAGCGTGCCTGTGTGGCCTCTGGAGTCTCTGTAATGAACATTTGGCCACTTTCTGCTATTTGTTGTAGGCGTGCTTGGCTGGCCTCTGGAGTCTCTGTAATGAAATGCTGGCTTCATTTAATAATGTTTGGGTTACTCTACATTGGCATCTATTTTTGTCGAGTTTCTACACAAAGTAAATGTTTATCAGTGGTAGCAGAACCCTCTGCATTCACTCCTTCTTTCTCTGCGTCTAGCAAGCCTACTTTTCCTTTTTTCAGCTGTTTCTTGGGATCTTGCGTGTCGCTCTCGTTCCCCCTCCTTCTAATTGCTAATCTTGTTTTCTTTCGTTGTTGCTAGACTATTCCATGCTATTTGTATCTTTAAGCTATCCTATTGACTCACGTAGAAATTGGTAAAGGATCACCAGTCCCAAAAGCAAATATCGTATGCTGGTCCATGACATACATACATACACCACCCGGACCAACGTTTATGACTAACTAGGGGACTCGCTCGCTCGCCCCAATGAATGCATTCCTAACATGGACCATACATGACCTGGTATGTACATGTAGATCCAACAGTAAAGGCCTAGCAATATTTATATCTTTTGCTACATAATTTAACAAACAGTGAGATAGATCGATAATACTCATAATTATATGCTACTATAAAGACACTCGATTACCTGATGCGCGGTGCTGAGAGGTGCTTGCTGAACAGGTGAATGTTATCACCAGTCTGTTGTGCCAACTCTCGGGCAGGCTCGATGATGAGTGCCCTCGGAGACCCCGGCTTGCTGGGACGAGCAGACATCGCCATGGCTGTATATACGAGTGAGAGGGGCAGGGGGGGAGTGTTCATTTATGATTTTATAAGAAGGCTCCGATTTTTTCTTAGTAACTTACCTTGTACTAGCTGTGTAGACTTTGACAGTGGTGTGTAGCCATAGCTTGCCTCAGGGGGGTACTTGAACGGTTGGTCTCCAAAGTTGAACTGCATCTCTGCATTCTAGTATATATAGAAACACCATCATTCAGTGTACTTACGGCACTGTACAATTAAGTTGCATCTACAAAGAAAGGGATAAGCCAAGAAAAAGTGCCCCAAAAGAGCACAGATAATGGAAGAGTGATAGAAAGAAGAAGAAACAACAAAAAAAGTAGAACTAATAGAAACATCATCATTCAATGTATCTTATGACACTGTACGAGTTGTAGGACTAACCTTGAGGACAACAGCTGCATAGAATGTCTGGCCCATGAGTTGTTTAGGCACTTGAAAAGCGTCCTCCAAATACACACCTGCAGCATGTATGTACGTACACACAGTGATACAAGACTGCGCATGCACAATAGTTGGAACACTCTAAAATCGAGTGATACGATTTCATTCTCAATTCACCATTTTTGCTAAATCCCACCACCCCACTGTCCAAGTCCAGGTAGCAACCAATAGTGTCTCCTTTACCGTATGCCTGTAGTAATGGTCAATAGAGCATAACCAACAGCTAGCTAAGCCACACCCACCTCTCCGTAGTCATCAAACTGACTAGCGTACGATTTCTTGCCTGTTCCTCCAAAACCAAATCCATTCTTGTCTTTTCCTGTGAGACCAAAATCATAATAATTAGCTATAGCAATCATTATGATTCTTCCTCACACAGTTACAACAGTGAATAGATGACATCATAGAGATCATCATCATTACATTCATAAAACTTAAGCACGTGGATCTAATCCAGAAAATTTGTCACAGTCCATTAAACAAAATTGCTCTCAAATGGCCCATTATATATAACTATTATAATGGCGACATAGTACCACCACCACACGCCTACCTAGCTCCAATGAGGCGTGTCCCATGCTCCACCCTACTCGACACAGTCCCTCGTCCGTAACTATGGCCTCGTAGTAGACTTTGCCCCCACCCACCCCTGAAGATGACCGACACCCATTCCACGCCCTCTGCTCTCGGCACTGAATCAGGAGACCCTCAGACGATATAGCTGCAACAAATAATAATAGCTTTTATGCTCATAATTTCTGTGCTCATTATTATCGAGAGATAATTATGAGAGCAAAACAGAAGTGATGGTTACACACCCACCCACACACACACAGGTAGTACTATAGTGTTGCATATTTAGAGGGTCGCATTTACTTGGAGTAGCTCTACTCAGGCTCTCCTTTTATCACAATTATTCAATAAGATTCCAAAAATACGGTGTTAATTGGAGGAACAAAGAAAGAAATAGAGGTAGTTAGGAAAAAGGAGAGCCTGTATCGGGAAGTCGCGTGCGAAGGTAGAGGGTGGTAGAAGGGTGAAGGAAAATGAGCGTGGGCATGCTGAGCAATGTTGGACTGCCCACGTAGATATCTATGACTAAAACTTTGCCTGCAGCCTAGCCTTCAAGCTGGACATGGACTTGGGGTTTACTGCCATAAATGCTGATGTAGTGGACATGGTCTAACCATAGATAGAGTAGAGGGGGATTGGAAACGGAAGTGATTCACGTGATGTTTTACAATGAAGTCTACATAGTGGCTCTGGACCATCCTAAACCCAGGAAACTTATTGTGTCCAATGCATACATCTCAGAGCTACCCCTATTACTGAATCACATACCCCCTGATAGTAGGTATCAATTGGAAACAAAGAAAATATAATCTCGATTGTCGTGAAGTAGCTAGAGGTGCACAGAGCGCTTTTTCATGCTTGTGTTTCCTATATACCTATGATATAACTAAGGCTGTGTAACTAAATAGTATCCTGTGTCCCAAATGGCCTCAAGTATGAAATGAAAGTTGATGTTTAGCAGCAGAACTGCTCGTGGACTTCTTACAGAGAGCAAAACAATTCTCATGAATTATTCATGTTTAGCCCTCGTGTTAAAAAGTAAGCCTCGAATAAACCGCGGAGATACGCAGATGGTACTACTTTGAGGGTACCGTACTTATTCGATTTAAAGCGACATTTTAAAATAATTACGAAGCCAGAGGTCGTTTCTTTTGGAGGTTGAAAAATTATGTTGAAGCCCTGGTGTCGCATATTTAGAGGGTCGCATCTAATTGGAGGTTACTCTACTATCCTCGATTATAGGCCGCTTAAATTACATTGTTTCTTGTGGCCTGGAATTGAGGCTGTGGTTTGACCTCTATTTAGGACGCGACATAAAAAATAATTTTCAACACTGCAGTCGCTACTTTTCAGAAAATTGGAAAAGATCAAGGGTATCGCATATTTGGAGGGTTGCTTTAAATCGAATCTCTCTCTCTACTCAACATGTCTGATGGTGTAAAAAAATGGGAACGCTTCACGAATTTGCGTGTCATCCTTGCGCCAGGGGCCATGCTAATCTTCTCTGTATCGTTCCAATTTTAGTATATGTAGCAGCAAAGCAACTACATGTGAGTATACATCAACATGATTTATATCCTGAAGATTGCATGTCTTTGTCTGTTTGTGGTTCCACAACTATGGCTATGAATATTATTTAAATTCCACTTCAATTAGTTAATTAAACTAAATTCAATTATTAAACCATAACTTGAATCTAGGATGAGAATGTTTTAGTTTGTCCACTACATGGCAGTGAACCTCCGAGGCCAAGGATGTAGTGGACAATAGTTATAATACCCACTGGCCAGGAATGAAAAATGGTTGCTACCTAACTAAGCTACCTCACTAGCTAACAGTCTCAAAAACGAACGACAAGCTTGTGTGTATGACCTGGTCAGTGCTAAACGTCTAGCTCTACATACTGATTTGCACCATATCCAAGCAGTGAGGCCCCACCCATCTGTCCTCCTTGCCAGCAAGTATCTATCTTCTTTTTGCCTATGTAGATCTATCAGTGCGCCCTCAAGGCAAGGGAGTTTATGAGATAGTAGTTAAACCCCACCCAGTTGCTATGATAAGGGTATAATTATTATAGGCTTCTGCACAAACATTAAATTTTAGCAGAAAGTACCGTATAGCGGAACATTTTCGCTATTCGGCTCGAGAGCCCTTAGAGAAGACATTTTCGTAGTCGAGTTGTAACCACACACACCAAGAGCTTTGCATGTGAAATACCAGTGCAGGAGTTTCTCTCAGTTTTAATTTTCGTGTTAACTGCTCTGCTCTCGAAAAACGCGAAATTTTGCACCTCACGAACATTTCCCGCTATACGGTATCAGCACAGTTAAACATTATTTTGATGCCTTTCTGTCCTTTCTACATTAGCTATTCCCCCAAACACTCACCTAGTTTATCTCCTCTGTCGTAAGGATTCATGACGACCTTCTTAGAAGCGTCCCCACCTCCCACTTGCTGCCCACCCCCTGACTTTTCCTTGAGTGACTCGTGTACTATCTGTATGACAGGTAGACAGAATGCTCCCGTCTTCCCACTACCCGTCTCTGCTGCCATGAGAACGTCACCACCCCCCAGAATAAGAGGGATAGCCTCCGCTTGAACATCCGTTGGGAGTCTGCGTTTAAAGTAGAGTGTGTGTTTGGTTTGTGTGCAGGCCGGGTGTGTGTGTGTGGGGGGGTGTGAGGTGTAGGGGGTGTGTGTGTGGTGTGGGAGGGTTTTATAAGTGAACTCACAGCCATTCCATTTCCTCAATGGCTTGCACTATCTCAGGCATCATGCCCAACTCTGTGTGGAGGGGTAAATAGGATCTATCCTATTGGGGGGCACATGCACTCCTTACCTGCAAAAGCTGTCATCTTTGCAGCGCTGAGTTCGATTCGAGCAAAAGTAACGTTAAGCTATAAGAAGGCCAAAAGGTCAAAGCATAATCATTATTAATTTTTATGCATTCTTGTGGGTTTTTATAGTGACTTTTACTAATACACATGCACTGGTACTTTTGCAGTATTGCCAACGGAGTGGTATATATATTGCTCATATAGAATCTCATAATAGATACAAAACTGATGATCACTATAATAAATGAGAATATTGTTGATTGGATATTAATGATGCCACAGACTATGTAATAACACGATACAAAAGTTACAAAAGATGGTTGACGGACTAGATACCTGGGTGATGCATGATCTAAACATTTAGTGGGGCTGGGTGAGTAGTTAGTTCTCAGCATTGAGGTGAGTATCTTGACATTGGGTAGGTAGTTCCAAAGTGAGTGTGATGACCCATGACATTTAGAGGTACGGTCGATGAACTATAAGGAATGGTCGCGTGTAGTTGAGGAGCGTTGAAAGGAGAAATTCCATTATCAGAGGGAGAGGTTAGGATGGAATTGGGTGGTGGGCTGGTAGGTGAACGGAAGCCTGTTGCAAAGTTCTGCTGTGGTGATGTGGCTCCCCATCTGGTTTCAATATGGTCTGGCTTGACAGGTGTTGTCACTGGGCTGGTTGACATCGGAGGTAGTGAGGGTACAATTGGAGGGGTGGTGGGCACAGTGGGTGTAGTTTTGTCTATAGTCTCGGAGGCACATGACTGAGGGCTGCTCGCTGTGGTGGAGCCGGGGGAGGATGCGGTGGCTTCAGATCCTTTATCTCCTGAGGTTGCTTTCTCAGCTTTCCTCCATTTCGCACGTCTGTTTTGGAACCACACCTGCAATAGTTAATAAAAGAGTGTTAATAACAGTGTTGGTAAACCAGGTGCAGCACTTTTAAGTATGCTTATAATAAACAAATACCATACATTATAGTTGGACAGCATGGTGTTTATCTCTCTAGCAAGCCACTGCACGATGTCATACATCCACAGATATAATAATTATTACGCACCTGCACTCTTGCTTCAGTGAGGTGAATCTTCATGGCCAGTTCTTCCCTCATAAAGACATCAGGGTAACGGGTCTTTTCGAATGCTTTCTCTAACTCTTCCAATTGGTGGGTGGTGAAGTTGGTTCTGTGACGTCTCTGCTTGCCCCTTCTGTACGCGTCTGGTCTGCCTGGCATTATGGAGTGGGGTAGGGGTTGCCCTGGGTGATACAGCACTCCAGATTGAGAGGACGGTACTGTCATTGAATGTCCTGGTGGGAGAAAATATTTCAGTTCACTTGCACCATCTATGAGAAAACGAAACAGTTACATGCTGCAACTAGCTACAAGGTAGTGTATACACAAACAAGCCCTGAGGGCAGAAATACAAGCCTTTTACAAGACACACTTACAGCTATACAAAATAGTTTATACCAGCTCCATGCAGCTATAGAGCTCTGTTCTTAGTTCTTACCTAAATGCAGCAGTCCTGGTGGTGGTGCAGGAGCCATCACTAGTGGAGCATTGAATGAGTGAAACTGGTGATTGCTAGTAGTGCCTAGATGCATTGTAGTGGAGGAGGGTAGAGACATTGCAGGCATCATGGAGTTGGGGATCTGAGGTTTCTGGTCGAGCATATGATGGTTACTGTCCACCAGGCCACCATAGCCCGGTGGGCTTGTCAGAGAGGGTGAGTCGAGAGAGTAGTGTCGAGCACCGCCAGTCAGCTTTCCATGAGCCATTTCAGGCAATCGAAATCTTTCAGCTGAGGGATGGACTATCAGGACACTGCTGCTGTGCATATTACAAGCTGAAAATTCTTTTAACTGTTGGGTTATTTTTCTGCAAACCTTGATGCAGTAGTAGGTCTAGTTTGCAGAGCTATAGAGTATTTGTATTTGGATGAGCTAATGCAATAGGTTGTCTAATGTGCAGTTAACACCAATTTGCACTCATTTATAGCTTGGGTGGCGCCCATGAATATCATTATCAGAAAGTATTTGTAAAAGTGTGCAAGCATGAGCATGACTATGGCTTCAGTTGTTGCTGGTTGGTTTGCATTGGGGCAGCATATAACGTGTTAATTGACGATATACATGTTCGGACAACAGCTAACAAACAAAGTAATGCAATAGCCAAGTCATTAAGTTCATAAAGTTAATCAGAGGAAAATGTTCAATTCATTTCTGAGATAGCTGTTCTTAGCATCATCATCAATTCTGGGATATGCAGGCACCAGAGCATCCTGTGTGTGGTGGTGGGTAGTATGGGGTCATCATGGTGTGTGTAAAACTGCACCACTATACTACACGCACACAACTCACTTGAGAGCCAATGTAAAGAGTGTTGTAGATCTTCCAATAAGCCTCTCTCACTTTCCTAGCTGGATGGAACAGACCCTGCATGTGTGTATGTGTGTGTGCGTGCAATGTAATTGCAGCAGGAAAATCTGCTACTGCAGTGAAGTAGCAGTGACTACAATGGCCACCCTTGGAATGAAGAGGTGGGCTGCTAGCACAGACCATGGAGATGGGGGCCTGATTATAAGGTGACCACAATAAACAGTTTTCACTGCACTGGAGATTAGTACACACTTCCTATCACTAAGTAACAAGATTGCACTACTGATAGTCACTGTAACCTGAGTCACTGGGTCACTTATGTGCGTGTGTTCACCTGTAATGTGTAGAGAAGCACTCTCCCTGGTCCAATGGACACTCTAAACCCTTCCACTGCATCATTGAAGGACTGCATCATGTGAGGGGAGATCTCAAAGATGTTAGGCCAAACATAGTTCATGAGATGAGTGAGAGCGTCCTCACAACCAAAGCCGTACACACCTAGAGACATGTGCTTGACTGCCCAGCAGGCTGTCTGTCTGTGAACCAAGTCCCTATAGGAAAAAAAATAACAGCATGCCACCACGGTGATAAATCAAAATACGCAAACAAACAAACACTCGGTAATTTAATTATGTAATTATGCAGACAAAACCAGTTCCCCTACAAATGAAAGACACAGTGTCTCCATTCCAGATATAATCTGAGCTAATGCTGGGAATGGGTCTAAACATTACGTAGGTAAGAAGCCCAAAACCAGTTCCCCTACAAATGAAAGACACACTGTCTCCAATCCAGATATAGTCTGAGCTAATGCTGGGAATGGGTCTAAACATTACGTAGGTAAGGAGCCCTCTCATAACACCAGATATCAGTTTCACAATTGAAACCCTATCCAAGTTACCCTGTAGGGCTTGTGTGGGGAGCAAGGATGGCTTCAGTGACCATGGCCTCAGGGCATGGATACCATTGGAATTTGGCTGTTTGTTTACTCATAGCTACAGGGCAGGAAGTAGGCTCTTGTTTTCAGGTCACTTGTAATCTTTGTTCTCAGAAGTTCTCATGGCACAAGTGAAGACAGTACACTTAAGCATCTGACAAACTACTGGCAAATTAAGTGTTTGTTTTTATTTAGCATGGCTATAATTGGCCTCTGATTAAATTATGCAAGTCATTTTCAAATCCAGCTAAGGACTCAGTAGGAAAACAACTCCTATATCATAGCCACACTAATCACTACGGCATCCATTATACAGCTGTATTAGAAGCCAGCTGGGAGCCATAGGAACCTATAGAGCTAGGCCATCGTCACCTAGACAGGTGTGTGTGAGCATTTACAACACACACCCCAGGTACGACCAAGTTGCCAAGGGCCCCATTTACATTGGTAGTGTGCCCTAGGGCTAGGAGTGGTCTGTCTGTACATGAATAGAGGGCCAATTAGAGAGCAGAGGTCAGCTGCCAAGATCCCATTACCTGTCCATAAGAGCATCCTCGAGTAATGGTGTCACGGCGTATATGTAGTCTTTCCCCATCTCCCCGATGTACTCAAACAGGAAGGAGAGGGATTTTAGGACTCCGTTCTGAACATTCAATTCTGGAACACGGTACTCGTTCATGAGGGCAGGGAGGACAGTGAATGGGGAGCAGGTCTCGGCCACTATTGCTATGGCGACGGTGGTGCACACCCTCATTTGACGCTCCTGTACTTTGAGATTGTTGAGGAGGGTAGCCAGCACATCCTGAGGCCTGAGGGAGGGGATGAGGATAATTATTGCTCTTTGAGTACAACTCTTACAACCATTTCAAGCAAAGTGAACATGCCACAAAAGTCTTATTATGATATTATCCTATGGATACTGAAGATTATCACGAGTCTGTGCCAGTAACTGCACGAGTGCCTGCAAGGCACGAGTGACAGTTACTAGGCACGGACGAGTGATAATCATCAGTATCCATGGGATAATGCATTTATTGCTTGGCAACCAAAATGCAGGTTGAATCTGCGCATGCGCAACATGCGGTTGCTTTATCAACCAGAAGAATGCGTAGCAACACTCCCAGTTGAAGACTAGTTTAAGAGAAAGAAAACAGCTAGAAAGACAAAGAAATAAGACTCTAGAACACCAAGAGAGCTTGCAGAAGGCTACTTAAAGATTTTGTAGAGAACAGACAAGAAAAACGTTGACAACCAGCAACCCGTTTTGAAAATGGATAGTTCTGAAGGATAAACAGCATGTGCTTGCTTTCTATCATGCTCCAGTGGCTCCAGTGTATCAGAAGAGGAAACATGCACCGCTATAACTGAAGAAAAGTGTGACAACCGTTTTTGAAGCCAAAACGACTTTATACAAGCCTGAACAGGCTTATATGGTGGTGCAGTACACTTCTACATGTGCAATACTCCGCTCAAAGCACCCACTCCCAACACTGATGCCTGTTTGATGCATTAAATATGAATACTGACAACCTCCTGACCCTCAGCTTCACTGCAAAAAGAGCACAGAAGTGATACAGAGCATCAGAAAACAAGAAAAGAGACTGATAAACATTGCAATGCATGATTATAAGTGTGTAAACTATGTTTTTCTTGTTCTCTCACTGCTGAAAACGTTTTATTCCAAATAAGAATCACTTCCTAGTGTGCAATAACAAGTGTGCAATAATACTTCCGGGTGTGCAATATGGAAAAATATCTGCACAGTCGGTGATGAGTCGCTTCCTGTGCAATTTGAATGTAAAACGCTGATGTCAGCACTTATTAAAAAGCAATAAACACAATTATTATACTCCAGACAATAATCAGCACATGTTTACAATGTGCCATGAGAGAAGACATTACTACTGTGTGTTTGTTTTGTTTGTTTGTTTGTTTGTGTACATGTGTTTGAGCCTCCTGTGTAAATCCATTCACTCACTTCTTTTGCATGCATGCATGCATTTTTTGGCATGGGCTTATAAAATTAGAGGCTCTTGTTATATATAAGCTTAGCTTATCGTTGGACTATGATTTTAATGATCACTGACATTAGAAGAGAGAGAGAGAGAGAGAGAGAGAGAGAGAGAGAGAGAGAGAGAGAGAGAGAGAGAGAGAGAGAGAGAGAGGGAGAGAGAGGGAGAGAGAGAGATATAAGATAGGGGGCTAACTCACCCAATTGCCTTGGCAATGTATCCAAAGGTGTTGACGGTAGCTCTTCGGATTGCCTTCTTATGAGCTTTGAGTAACTCAAGGAGATCAAAGCACACTCTCATCCACTCCTTGGCGGACACAAACTCCGCCCCCCTGTCGGCAATTCGACCAACCAGATCGATGCAATTCTCTTGCACCTTCTCGTGCCTGTACGTAAGGGTCAAAGGTTATTAATGGAACGAAAACTTACAAAGTTAAGTAGGTGCAATTAAAATAGCCCATAACAACTATACTGAATTCATAATAATTATAGATAGAGCATACTACGAAAACTTATTACAATTGTCAAGGCAACAAGAATTAAAATATAGTGCCGAGTGGTTACCCCACCCAATTGTACCGTCTATGACACAGTTTACCAGTATACCAAACAGAATGCAGCACGCGTACACACATGATATAATGCATGAGCTATTACACAGAGTTAGGTAATAAAATAAAGATCATTCCATAAAACACCGCAAGCACTTTAATATAATATTTAATTAATTTTTTATTTGAATATTTGAGTAGGCCTTGTTTATATTGGTGTACACAGGTTGGGTTAATTGGTGACTAATTCAACAGATCTCAGAATATTAACTCAATTAGTGTAATTAGTGGAAGACCATAATCCCAACCTTTCTAATAGGGCAGGAAACAATACTCACCAGACTACACACCACTCACCACTGCACCAGAGAATGGTGGACACATGCACACACTCACACTCACCTACATACTGCATACACTGGGGCCAGCACACCACCAGACTACCACAAATTACAGTTAATTGCACAGAGAGCCACTTGTGGGGCCTATGGACATGTTTCATGAGGTATCCTGCTTTTTGGTTTTATATAGAGGTAAAATCTAAAGTAGTCTACATGAAGAGTTAGGACTTACTTGGTTGAATGTCTTAATTGATTTATAAAAGGTGCTTCTATAATTATTTCTGTAAGCCCACATTTTAATAAGGGTTCAACTCTATGTGATCTACCACACAGAAATCACCAAGCAATCTATAAAATCCCACAAAAATTAATGTATTATAGATCATAAAAAACTTTTTTTAATTAGACTGTATATATTTATGTTTGACCATAGGATTGTATAGACTTGGGGACAATGCTTCTCCTCTCACCCGCCTCTTACTAACCATTCAGCTGTGCACCACAATAATACCAGCTGCCTGGGTGTGTATGTGTGTGTGGTGTGGGGGCAGCCCAATGTGCAATGCCAACCAACCCCACACTTCTATACAGACTGTTGCCACTGGATACTGCTCCATCACTGGTCTATCACACATTTATTAGGGGCGTCTAGAATAGTCAGAGATGCCACTGGATACTGCTCCATCACTGGTCTACCACACATTTATTAGGGGCGTCTAGAATAGTCAGAGATGCCACTGGATACTGCTCCATCACTGGTCTATCACACATTTATTAGGGGTGTCTAGAATAGTCAGAGGTTACACATAGAATAGTCACAAGCTTAAGGGGGGCTCCAAAGGTGTAGAAAAAGGCACAGGTTAGTTAAAACTAGTCACAGAGGTAGGAAGGGGCTCAAGGTTAAGGGTGCTTCAGAACAAGCCGGGGATCTTCAGTAGGGTATAGAAATGGGGGGGAGGGGGCTCAAGATTAAAGCCGTGCATAGGTCAGGGGGTCTCTTGAAAGTCGATACGTTTCCTACAGATTAGGGTCTCTAGAACAAGCATAGGTTAGTTTTTTTTAGAACAAGCCACATATTAGGGGGCTCTAGAACCAGTTACAGGTTAGAGGGGCTCTTGAGGGTCTACAAGCGTCCCACAGGTTAGGGGGGCTCTTGAGGGTCTACAAGCGTCCCACAGGTCAGGTGGCGAGTCTACAGGCAGACAATTAGGGACGGCTCATTACATCAGCTAACAGTCACACAGTGTCAGGGAACACTGTTTGTATAGGGGACATCCTACACAAACTACTATTCAAACATAACCACCTGTTTTTACTAATAGGCTACCTCTCAGGGTACAGCTTCCCCTGACTACCAGTAATTAGCTTGCTTATAAACACAACCTATGGCAACAAGCAGTTTAAAATAGTACAATTAATCGCTAATTAGATTCTTATTAACCAGTGTTAACCTCAATTAGCTTGCTCACAAATAAACACACTTTACAACAAAAAATGGTTTACTCAGATATAAATAGTGTGCAAGTGTAGCTAGTGAGATCATCAAATACCACTACCTACTACAACCACAAAGTTCCTAGCTCTAAATGTACAATGTAGGTAAAGCCACCATACAATTTTGCTGCAAAGCCAGTGTTCTGGTAACCAGCACTGGCTACCAGACCAGCACAAGCTGCCTGTGTGGTCCCTGACAGACTAAGCTGACTTCCTGAAAGCACTGTGGCTAGGCACTTTGGTCTGCCTGCTGGATCATTCACATCATTGGAATGTTGATTAACTTCTTGTGGCATGCATGCTCTAGTCTATACAGCTGGGATCACAGAAAAGCCTAAAAATGCTTGAAACACCACCAACATATGTAAGTGGTGCAAATTAACCCAGTGAGAGTGTGGGAAAGAACAGCAGAAACCATCCTAGTGATGTCACATGAGTCTCACATGACCTAAGGGCAGCGACCACATACACAAACCACAGGCCTTGAATAGAACAATGGAGCACAATAGAACGCCTTGGGGCAGTGACAAGCATCCCATACACACACCTGTTCTTCAGAATAGGGGTAAGTCTTGGGAGAAGGTCTTTAATGGGAGGCGTCATTTTCGTCATCCCGATCACGTTCACGATAGCCTTGAGACCACCCAGGATACTGCCCAGCACTTCCGGGTATTCCTCTCCCAGGTACTCGTACAGAACCACTCCAAGATGACCGAGCAGCTTTTCCTGTAATGGGAGACAAGGAGAGGGTGTGCTATGCAAAGTCTGCCAATCAATGGGATGCATTTCAATTGGTTGTTTTAGGAGTTAGTGGGTGGTAGGTTCTCAAGTTACTATTAATATAGCTAGGAACCCAGGTAGCACTTTTGTTTGTATTGACCATTAACACCCATAATTGAATAAGTGGTTCACAACAGCTAATTATATTAGCTTGAACATGTACATGTGTACAGGCTGGTTTTGCCTAGGCTGTGAATTTGGTACCCATAAACCACACACACGTAACCCTGTGCACACCACTGAACCCTGTCTCTCAAGCTACATGTAGGCTGAAGACCTTTACAGGCTGCCTCCCTTTAAAAATATCTCCCTCTGTACATGTGGCATCAAGACAGCAACAACTGGCAAGGTTAGTATAGAGCATGCTAGTAGTGGCTAGGCTACTCCAAAACCTGAGGGCAGTCACCAGTCAACCTCAGACTGTGTACTACACCCATTAACCGCCTCTATCAGATACCCTCAATGAGGTGTTTTTTCTAGCCATTCTGAGCTCAGAGTTGTTTTTTCAGCTAGCAAAACCAATTCTGAGCTCAGAGTGTAGCGTAGCGTATGTACAATCAAGAGTGCACCAACTCCTGGTACCAATACAATATTAGTGTGACTGGAAGTGAGTGGCCATTCAACTGAGGTTTCTTCCAAGAAGAGGAACTACATAATTGGTGTGTATCCAGTTAAAGTGTTATTATAACCACAACAACTTTTAGCAAGCTATCCACTTAGAGAATCAGCTGACACTTCACTTACCTCTCCACAAGTGTTCATGACAGCGGAGATCCTGGAGATAAGGTCTGCTGCTTGCTGCCTGACCTTTGCACTCTTGTTGTTGAGCCGCCATAAGATGGTCCCACAGATTTGAGGCAGGTATGGCTTCACCCGGCCACCCAGGGCATTCACAATCACCCCGAAGCCATTCAACATCACCACATCCTGGGGGTGGGTGGTGGTGGGGGGTGGGGGAGACAATAGTGTACAAAATGACCAACACATTTCATTGCCCATAACCCTTGCAAAAGTGGGAAATCTATTTTGTAGCTCATAGTTATGTTTTGTGTGAAAGCTGTAATTTTGTCAAAATAAAGGTATTTCTGCAGGTAAATTTAATTTGAGTGCCTATAAAAATTAAACACACACAGTTAGCATAAATAAGAGATTCTAAAAGGACATATTTCCAAACAGCAGTCTTGCTCGAGCACTTATGGCTCTTCATCAAGCCTAAACAGTGTGTGTGTGTGTGCATGTTTCACCTCGCTGGTTTGCTCTTGGAAAGCAAACAGAATTCCGTCAATCAGCTGCTCCTCCAGACGAGAGTCTATGTCTGCAGCTCCCAGGTTGCTTAGCACCTGTGGTGTGTGTGCGTGGTGGGTGTGTGTGTGTGTGTGTGTGTGTGTGGGAAGGGGGGGGTGAGGGGTGAGGAATGAATATAGATGATGATGATAAAATCAGGGTTCAATATTTGGAGGCCATATTTTTTTTACCTACTCAGCAAAATCCTTAAAGAAACCCTGGAGGCCACAGTGTGTGTGTTTGCATAAAGAGTAGTGCTTGGGTTTAGTGGTAACATCTTTTACAAGATCACTACAGAGCCCACAGGCAGTAGCTATGGAGACAGGTTAATTAGAGGGGTAATATTGTGTTTCCCCCTGAGCTCCAACAGATGGTGGGGAACCTCACAAGTGCCCTAGACAAAGCAGGCTATGGAGTTATTGCCAGGTTGGCTTGCTCTGTGGTCAAGAGGCTATGTATGCAGGGACCACAGGCTAACTCAATTAAGCTCAATATTGAAACAATTATCACATCCCATATGACTTGACTATAGCTAATATCTGTATGTGGGTTTATATATACTGGGGCAGTAGTACTCACAAATCAATTCAATGAACACCTTAACTACATGTACTGTACAAGAGCCACCGTAGCAACCCTACAATCTAGCTACTGGAGTTTACAAAATCTTTGCAAGACGCAAGTAAAAGCGTAGAGCGTTACGCGTTGCTTGGAGTATAGCAGAGGGGTTGATATTAACAAGCTGCTACCTAAAATTATATATATAGCAAGCTAATGGGACCTATTTAATAGCATTGCATTCCAGCCTTACCACACTCACACGCTTGGCACTAGGTCTGAGGCTTCTCAAGAGGAATGCAATGCACAATTGACCACGGAAACTGGATAGCATGAGATAATTGCCGCTAAGAAATGCAACCACTTATGCAGATCAACCGTCATAATTTGAACCGGTATAATCACTTCTTTATATCTACTACATGTACACACGATTAGACCAGATAATTGTGACCATCAAACAACAACATATTAAAACTAAAACTAAATGGTCACCTGACACACAACAGCTGTGAGATAGGGAGAGAGAGGGAAGCCATACATACTCTAGTACTACAATGTTTTCTGAGGTAAAAATGAGTCAAATCAGCAGAAAATTTGACATTTTTTTTTAGTTCTTGCAAGGATCGTGATGTCATACAAGTAGGTGCTTGCGATTTTATTTTGCGCAGACATTAGCATAGGCGAAAAGTTCACGTTATTATACATGTAATATGTAATATTATTTTGCTGTAACACGGTACACAGTGCATAGCCTACATATAGAGATGCCGATACAGTACCATTAATGCATTAATTGCACCACAATGGTTCACTACAGGCTTGGGGGGGCAGGCTCGGCTAAACAAGGATTGCTACAAATAGCCTGAGGGTGTTTGTGCGACAAGGCGCAGGGCGTGGGTACCAACAATTCTCAAGGCATCCCAAACACTGAGAACACCAAAGTGACTCGGCTATACAAAACAAAGGCCCCACTGAATTTGACGAGGTCGTGCTGTCAAACATTGAACGCCCTAACTAGATTTACGAGTAAACATCGAGACCGAGGAAGACCACGAACCGTGGACACAAGCGAGAAGCCACACAAACGAACACACCTTATGGAGGCCATGAAACACAGAGGCCCTAGACCTACCGCAATTGTGTCTAGCAAGTTCATTAACTCCACTAATAAAAATTCTTTTTTTGTCTGCCACTTGAGCGTAAGCAACACAAGCTGTATTAGGGAGTGCTTATGAGTGTTGTACCAACAGCCTCCCAACAGGAAGGTTGCTATAATGTACAGCATACATTCCATGGGGTCACAACATGTTGCACTGTACAAGCCACATCGCCCTGGGGCAAGCCAACTTCCACTTGGCTGGGGCTTGGTGGCACAAACACATGCACGCACGTTCACATCTCTCTAGCAACTTGCGAAGGCCCCTAGCTATCAACTACGCAAGTTGCTATAGTAGCCATTATATACATTTAAGTACATTTCGCGTATGTTGTATACACGTACACGCATCCCACGTGTATATATACCCGCATGACCATAACTCCTGCAAATGCACGAGCCACATTCCACTCAGTGTACAAACTTGGGCAATACGTGATCATGATAATCATGACTAAGCTATGCTCACTATGTGGGGGCCAGCCAGACAGTTCACACAACGGGTTACCATGGCTACTCATTCCAAGCATACCTTCTCCAAACAGTCCATGACCATTTTTCGATATTGCTCAGATTCGTCTTTAAGATCCTCCACCACTCGACTGGCTATCTCTGCCGCCCCCACCTTGTTTGCTATCTCCACCGTAGTGTCCACCAGCTGTGTGTGTGTGCGTGCGTGGGTGAGTGTGTGTGTGTGTGTGTGTGTGTGTGTGTGTGGGTGTGTGTGTGGGTGTGTGTGTGTGAAAATGGATTATATTGTACATACATGTGATACATTACAGGGCTAGAAACTTGCCACGAAAATAATGTTCAAAGCTATATAAACATTGTTATAATACCACTAAGTAACCAGTAAATACAATGTAGCTACTAAACTTGCAGCTGCACGCACATGTACAGATGGAAGGTCAAAGGTCAAGAGGCTGGTAATTTGATCATTGGTGTATACAATACAAGCTAGTGAGTGGGTGTGTTGCCATAGTGTGTTTATTATACGTTGTGGGAAAGAGCTGTACCCTAGTTTACACTCCATTGACACTAACATGTTTGCCCCCACACCTACCCAAATACAATGCTAGGAAAGATCCCTTACATGTATATACGTACATGCATGTACATGTACATGTAACAGGAAAACATCTGTGGAGTCTAACACATACAGTGATCATTACCACGGACATAATGGGTGCATGCCACAAATCAACTTTTATGTTTTTCTTATGGCCACTTTTTTCTTCACCTGTCTAAAGTTTCTTTTGTCGAGGGCCATTCGCTGGTTCCAAAAATGTCTGAAAAAGTGTGGGAGGATTTCCTCCTTGATGTAGTGAGGCTCCACTCCGTCCGTCATACAGCACTGCTTCACCACCTGTCGAGAGATTGTCATGGTTACGAGGATGGTTTGGCAGGAAATGTATCGGCTATCAATACAGAGAAAGCATTTGCGGTGACAGTTGATGGCCTGTTAACCAAACCAGACAACCACAGGAGATATTTCCGCTCAACTTGGATGGCTGCTCACTTGAGAGCCATTTTGTGGTGTGGGATAACAGCCAGAGGATTCAATGCACTTGTACACACCGGCTATATTGTGAGCCAGAGGTTTGCTAATTACTGCTCTTAAAAATAATAATAAATACAGAAAACCCCTGGTGCAATGTCACCCTCACACATCCAATCACACATGTACACTCGTCAATTAAATGTACTGACCAGAATAGATTGATATATACATACATGTACATGTGCAATGTACCGTATAGCAAGTAATTTTCGGGGGGGGGGGGGTGGGAGGGGGGCAAAAATTCGTGGATGAGCAATATTAATTTAGTCAGTTCTTGGAGCTTATTTTCGTGGTTGCTGCTTGCACTGCAGGTAAAGGTAATCATGCAAGTCGCTTCATTTGTGGGTAAAATATTCATTCACCTTCAACCACGAATATTTTTCCACACGAAAATTACTACCGTATATCTTCTAATTTATCGGACAGCAAAAAATAATTATTTTGGAAATTGTCCGGGTATAATTGGAACAGATTTTTATAGAGCATGCAAAGTGTCCGGAATAATTAGAACAAGCAAGCAGCTGCATGCGAGCTAGCTAAGTTTAATAGAACAGTGTGCGACTGAATAGTTGCACTAGCTATCTAAAACTAGCTACTCAAAGCTATCTAACTGCAGCACTCTAAGTCTTACTTGCCGTCTATGGAATGAAACTCAACTTTTCAAGGGTATTGTCCGGATATTTAGAACAAATGTAATATTAAAGCACTGGAGTGTCCGTTGTATTAGAACAACGAAAATTGCCCAAAAGAGTGTCCGGGGTAATTAGAAGTGTCCGATAAATTAGAAGATATACGGTATACGGTAACTCTATGCTACTTTGCATCCACTCCTCCTCCTTTTATGTTACCTTGAGCACAATCTTCTTCATCTCCTCGTCGGGGCTCTGGAACTCACGTATGAGGATGACCATCACTTCTCGTGTGTAGTAGTTGGCCGACTCGTTGTCCATCAGAGGGATGAGGTAACCAATCGCCTTGAGGAACGCAGCCAGACCCTTGCCACGATGGTTCCTGAGGGGGGAGGAGGTCACGATAGACAAAGGATGGAAATTAGCAGAAATATGTGATGAAAGCTACAATAATTTTTTGGGATAGCAGCAGCTAAATTGCCCAAAAAACAAAATAAGGTGCCAATTTTATTTTTCTATAACAAGGCTGCTGTACAAGCAGCTTCATTAAGCTACCTTGTACCTGACGTGTACTGTTACAGTACATGTCACACAGAGTGGCCAACATCCATCTCATACAGTCATGATACTGTACACACATTATCACTCAAATAAACTAATACCACCGGATGGATAGACACTGTTTTAGATTTAACCCCTCCCTCACCTGATTCCCTTCCACAGTCTCACGAGGACAGAGTCGAAAGCCTCGATACCGTACGGAGTGGCAGCTTCAGCCAGAGCAGCCAACGCTAGGGCAGTTATAGTACGAACCTGTGTGTGTGTGTGTGTGTGTGTGTGTGTGTGTGTGTGTGTGGGGGGGGGGGGGATAGTCTGTCTAATAAGATACATGTACATATACGTGTGCTTCAAGGAAGGGCACCAACAGACTGATATCAAATTTTTTAGGTTGAAGAGTTTTCTTGAGGGACGTGCATTACAGAGTACAGAGTACAAAGTAGATATACAGTAGAGACATGTAATTCAGGGCACAAATGTACGTTATAGTTATAACACGGGCACGAGGGATGTATGGAATATATTGCACTGAAGCACGAGGGCGTAAGCTCCGAGGGCTGAGTGCAATATATGCCATGCATCCCGAGTGCATGTGTTATAACTAGTTTATATCCCGAGGGCATAGCAACATAACACTGTCCTAGTAACACAATATAAACTGCACAAAAAGATGACAAAGACAACTCTAGACACAGCTCCATCTCTTCTCTCTCCTAGACGTCAGTATATGCAGCGTATAAGATTGGCATGACCGACGAATGGCTTGACGCAAAATTGTTGGAGTTCCAACGCTGAAACCACTGCAAAACAGCCCCACCCCACTTCTGGTGCTGCAAAACAGCCCCACCCCGCTACTGCAGCAAAGAAACAGCCCCACCCCATTTACTGCTGCGAAGAAACAGCCCCACCCCACTATACTACTCAGTGTAACTGCTGCTTGAACAGCCCCCTCCACTATCCTCGGCATCACAACCAAGCCAAAGAAGCTCGCCTCTACACTGCTGCAAAACAGCTCAAGCCCTCTGCAAAAAGAGCCGCTTCTAGTGCTAATAATTGTGACAGGCTCTGGGAAAACCAGACTATTGGAGCAGACTAAAATTTTGTTGATTAATGTACCAAGTGATAGAGCAGAGCATTGCCTACACAATGATATGCTTAGTGTTCACATACCTAGTTTCATACCCGAGTTATGCGCGTTGGAAACTTGAAGCCGTAAAATGTAGTATCGAGAAAAACGGCTCTCAAAGATTGCTTAATTAGGAAAAATAAGGTAATAGTGAAAGTTTGGACGAAGCGTTTCGATGGAAAGAGTTGGATTTAGAGCATCAGATTTACAGAGATGTAGTAGAAGGACTGCAGATACTTATACACCAATAATATTTTATTTGAGATTTTATACTGTAGGCATAAATTTAGCTGTAGCTCAATACTAAATTCTGCTCCAATAGTCTGGTTTTCCCAGAGCCTGTCACCTATGGTGAAGCCATAATTGACCGTGCATCAAGAAGTGGAGGACTAGGTCTAGGAACACAGAATCTTCACAAAATGAGCCTGGGACGATTTTAAAACCTGCATGGTTGCAAAAAAGAAACTCCAGCAGTGCTGAACATTCCTGCATTGCTGGACTTACTTTGATACTTGTTATTTCTCATGATACAATATTTAATTTAATTATGCCAGAGGGGCGTTTTGTGGTTAGTGCATTATGACTTTGTAGTGCAATATGACTTTCAGCAGTGCATTATGCTGCATATTGCACTTGGCAACAACGTAGCAACGGGATGTAAAATACATTGTATGTACAATAGATGTAAAATATTCCCGGAGTTTAACTATGACTACAGTGACCCCTCCATCCTACCCTGCGTTTATGTATGTGCATGTGCTTACCTTCTGTTGTTCGTCTACTAGACCGTTCTCGATGATCTCCACAAGACTCTTGAGATGAGGCAACACAGCACACCCCATGAGGATGGCTATCTGCTGACAGATCTTGATGCCGGTATGACGGGCCTGCCACGACTTCTTGGAGCGACACACGGCCTTCAAAAAGGGCAAGAGAGAGGGGATACCCAGCGCTGAGGCCACCACCGCAAATGCCCTGAGAGAGAGTTGAGTTGATTAAGAGTAAATTAGGAGCAACCTGTAGTTGTCAGGGTTTCTTTTAGTGAAGGTTGGTGGGTGATTTTTCACCTGCTTTGAGCAAACCCACTTAATATTTGGAACCCCCATTTTCATCCACTTATGTAATGTAAGTTTTTCAAAGAAACACTTAGTTGTTAAATATTTCTATAGCTATTACCAATTGTTTACATCCGGGCATGTCAATTTGAACACAGAGCAATTAGCTGTGTTGTCTGTTTGGTGAGACTAAAGGTTCAAAACAACCGATAAATAACTCAAAAGGACTATCATCTTTCTTTGCTGGTGCTGCCTGCCCGGAAGCAGTCTACAGCTGTGTGTGTGTGTGTGTGTGTTCTAGCGACATGTACACTGTGTATGGCTTTAACTGTGAGCACACAGCAACAAGGCTTCTAGAGGACACCTGACACTTGGTAAGGGAATTATAGAAAGGCTATTATTATTACTGTGAGCACTAGTCTGCTCAGGCAATATATGTGCCTACTCTGACGCGTACAGAATAAACCAGTGGACAAAGTTATTATATCATATTTAAGAATGAAAATAAGACATGAAATTTAGAAGGTTCGAGTTAACAAATTATTAATTATTAACAAATTTTTCCCACCCCCTCACCTTGCAGTGGTGTTGCGAACATATTCGTCGATGTTGTCAATGTCAGGTCTCATGGTGGAGATCATGGTAGCCAGGCCAGCTGCCTTGGCAAGGTTGGAGATGATCTCACGACCCTCTACACGAGCGTAATAGTCCTCATCGATGAGCAACGGCTCAATCACTACCAGGATCTGTACGTGTGTGTGTGTGTGTGTGTGTGTGTGTGTGTGTGTGTGTGTGTGTGTGTGTGTGTGTGTGTGTGTGTGTAGGGTGGCGTGTGTGTGTGTGTGTGAGGTGATGTGTCAAACTTCAGATCAGATTGTTATATAATACATGTACATCTAGGTACAGTGTAAGGCCTTTGTAAGGGCATCTTTGGGAAACAAAGTTTTGGCTCTTATACAGAGGTGGCCTTTGTTGAGAGGTACATTGTACACATGCATACAGCCTGTACCTTCTTGATTTGACAATTACACGCACCATGTACATTCATGTGTTTATTTGCAACAATAATTATAATTATGTACTTGTAATTATGCATAGTTTTCTCACCTTGTGTACATAGGGGCGTACAAGATCATCCAGTTTGTAGAGTATTCGATCGATGACCTTTACCAACAAATGCCTCTCCTGGTCCTCCAGAGTGGGGGACATGAGGAGGGGCAGGATCTGGTTGAACAGAGAATCTGCCCCTAATTCTCGAGCTTTCTCTGTTATTTGACGCAGGGCAGACTATAGATGGGGGAGGAGATAATCAACATAACACCTGGAATAAGACGTGCGTGCCAGGAGGCTGCGAATGCAAATTTGTATGTGTAGGTACAAATGAACATTGTAGATGTAAGTGCTTTTGGGGGGCAGATACGCTAGCGATGTGTGTGGGGTGTCACCCAGGGGATTTGTGGGTACATTGTGGGTACATTGCGACTTCACTTATCCTCCCAAAGGATTTTCGCCTACTATAATTTTTACAAACTCAATTATGTGGTTAACTTAGCGACACTTAGCGACAAACCTTTCTTCACTTATCCTCCCAAAGGATTTTCGCCTACTATAATTTTTACAAACTCAATTATGTGGTTAACTTAGCGACACTTAGCGACAAACCTTTCTCATTGGAGGTGTTCCGTTCTTGATCTTGAGGAGAAGCTTCATGATTCGTCGCTCCTTCTGTTCCTCTGCACTCAGCGTCTCTTCATCAACATCCTCCAGCAGCTGTGTGTGTGTGTGAGGAGGTCAACGAATTGTAAACTTGAGCTCAAAAGCAATCGGTTACCTAAAACAAACGGTCACCAGTTTTACTTTTATTCTCATTTTAGTTAGAGAGCTCACCTTTGAGAAGTATTGAGCGTCCTCCATTTTCATGTACGGCAGCTCTTGTTTGCCTGCCCCCTGAGGCTGGAGGTCATCAACTATCTTGACCTTGTCATCATCCATCTGGAACCGGAACCCGCTCATGCCCATGGGGGTGGGCGTGGCAGTCAGCTTTCGGGCAGGTGTACGAATCGGATTGTAGTTGGTTGGAGGCTTTAAGATCTGTGAGGGTGTGAATAGTGCAGGTAAATGACAAATACGGTGAGTTAGAAATAGTACTCGTTGAATGTGGTCATGCAAGTACTCAATTTTTGGCCTGATCAAAATGTTTGAGACATCATGTGATAGGACTTGCTTTCAGCTACTCAGAAACGTTTGTACCATTGAAATTGGCCGTTCCAAACAAAAGTTACAGGCCCTGAAACTAGTGCCCAAAATAAATACAGTTCAATAGTCTCAATCCACCTTGTAGCCGTCCTGTGGAAAGAGAGCGTCGAGCTCATCGTCAGAGAGGGGTCTGTTCCTATCGTCCATCTCCTTCTCCCATCTCCAGCTCTGCATCTGCTCAGGGGTCATTGAACCCAGCTGGCCGGGGGATGGGGTCATCATGCCTCGAGCAAGAGCTCCTGGAGGGGCAGGGGGGGGCAGTCACCAGCTGATTAACACTTACAGACGATAATGTGCATGTGACTCTGCAGTACTATTGTGGCCACCCTCTATAATACAGTCAGCTCAAAACTTCCATAGCGTGTGTTTTGATCAGTGTTAGTAAGTAGCGGCACTTCTTTACTATTTACTATAGTATAAAATTTTGCGGAATGACCGTAATTTTTCGCAGATCTAATTTTTGCAGAATAGCAGTAGTCTCATGAATCAGCTGCACCTCTCAGGGAGGAACGTCTGAGCAGTCTTTATGTGCAGTCATGGCACAATGGAATGGTATTACGTAACTGTACAATCTAACAAAACCATAAAAATGTGATGATTTTACCACATTCGCTATCTGAGCTTAGCCACATCACTGCTTGCTGCTCAACCGCATGTAAAGTTTCATTACTTGCTGCCTCCTATTTAAGTCACCTGATACTTGTGATCTCATTGGTCATGTTGGGATTCCACCGTGGCCCATGAGTTCATTCATGTAAAGAAAAGGGCGGCTGATACTATTTTGCAGCATGTATGCATGCGATATTAGATTCATGGGTATTACCATATATGCTTGATCAGGAGCAGTGGCTACCGAATGTTTCATTTTGCTGGAAGAGGAGGCTACAATTCGAGAGTAGGCCACTGTTCACAAGAGCGGCGTTTATTAGCTCCAGCTAATTCAACAACTTTTAGTTTGTCATCAAAAGTTCTTTTCACGAGAAACCTTTGTGAAGCACTAACAAGCTGCTACCTGAAGCTAGTAGTAGACCCTGATAAATTATGCTTTTTTTCACCCATTATTCTATTCTTTAAGTCTTGAAAAATGTCCCTATTATTCTCATAAAAAATCCGATTATTCTCTATCATAAAAATCCAAAAATGTGACATAATAATTATAGACAAAATTAAGACGTACAACACACAGCTGACACACGACATAATTAATAATTATATCACATATGGTTCTCAGTGTTATCTTGCTGACTTAATTGAACTGATGCATAATATTCACCTTACAGCCATTTTTTTGCCATGAGAACATTGTTATGCAAAACTTAATGTACTGACCTTTACCAAAAATGAACATTTAGACACCTATTATACTAAAATTATTCCGAGACTAGCTAGTAGCTACGTACATGTAGCTAGCTGCTAATATTAATAATTCTTTTTGCTGCCACGTGCAGAAATGCTAGAGTCAAAGGTCACTGAGGCTACTATTTGAGAGCGGCCTCTGATCGAGCATTACGGTAAATGTTCGCAGTACATGCTAATCAGCGAAAACTCCAAACATAATTTATACACCATTGGAATATAATTATCTGCTATACGACAATTTATGTCAACATTATTTGTTCTTTTAAGTTATTATCATAGAGCAACAAGAAGATAAGACGATGCACTTGAAACAAAGAAGGACTTGAAAAAGGAATTTGATAGCCTGCCAAGTTGCAAGTTTCTCTTCGCTGTAGTGTGTTGAAGTATAGTGCTGCAAGGAGAATGCACTGCTATACAACCTACATATCCTGGGGGGCGTGACCCAGACTCCCCTTCAAGCTGTATTGAATGAAAGCACCGCGGGTGCTGATGCCTCGGTGGAGGTGCCAAGGCTACATACCATAATTATAGCTAGCTTTTATACACACATTGAATTTATTATGATGAATAATTAATTTTGCTGCATGTGGGAAACTCAAATAGTGGGTAATGATCGACCATGATTGTTGTTAAAAACGATCTATGCCAAAAGTTCATGTCTAAAATTAATGGCAAGTCAGCAGAGCCTTGCAGCTCTCTTCTCACTCTGCAGCTACCAATAGCTAGCGCTCTAGTGCAGAGCTAGCTACTAAGTAGAGTAGCAACACTTGGTGAACAAATTTTGCTACGGACTCTTCTGAAAAGGCTGCAATGGCATTCCAAGTAAGCAAAACTAGGCATAACTCGAGAACGAAGCTTATTTTACAAATCCAACCATTGCAAGCCAAGAAAACATGACTAGAAACTCTTACTTGCACTTCATTGATCTTTGAGCAGCTGAAATAGTCTACACACACACACACTACCGTATACCTCGCTTGCGCATGCGCACCGAGGCATAATTAGCATTGAATTTGTTGACTTATTGGGGCGAGCGCAAGCGAATCCTCGTGACCCTTTACCAACTTTTATGTGAATTGCTTCTCATGGGCACAATGGCTAGCTACACTTAAGCTCAGCTCAGACAAGCAGAGACACATACTCCTGTGTAGGCCACAGAGGCCACAACTGGCTAGCTACACTTAAGCTCAGACAACACACATACTCTTGAGACCACAGAGGCCACAGCTGGCTGGCTGCACTAAGCTCAGACAACACACAGACTCTTGAGGCCACAGAGGCCACAGCTGGCTGGTTGCACTAAGCTCAGACAACACACAGACTCTTGAGGCCACAGGCAAGACACAGAGGCCACAATTGGCTAGCTACACTCTGGAGCCCAGGGGCAAGACCTACACAGACACTCTTGAGTACACTGCAGACACTCTTGAGGCCACAGGCACTCTTGAGGACACAGGCATGCCTGCAGTAACATTATGTGTTGTCTTATGATAATAAACCTTGCTTGGTCCACAATAACATTAACAAACAAGACAAACATATCACAACTACTTCTGCAATTCTTAACGTCACATAGAGCGGTGGGGACTGATCACATGAAGGAAGTGCATCAAATTAAACACGTTGAACTTAGACAAAACCTTATGATTATGAACTCAAACGCTTACACTCGCCACATGACACCTTGTGTCACTCTAGTTATTTGATAGTGTAGAAAACTGTGTGGTCTAGCTTATAGGGCCGTGCCATAATGTCACATGAGTGTACCATTTAAATTTGTGCACAGATGCTAGTGTTCAGACATTCCCTCAACCTGCATGAGTAACTTTACACTCTGAAGCATTCCCTCAACCTACCTGAAAACCTCTGTAAACATCTAAAAACCTGTCCCAGTTTATCACCACAATAAACACCTGGTAAAGGTCATCGTAACAACGCATTACATGCTCAATATCAGTCAATACATTGTCGAGACTGTATGCACCATCATTATTACTAGCGGGCGAATGAGCCAAATCAGCAGCCTTTTGCGATCTTACTATTGCTTTCTGGCAAGGATCGTGTGTTTTTTGGGTTTTGTGATTGTATGGTTGCGAATTGATCAACCCTCGCAAAGTACAAAGTATATATACGTTTACATTCTAATAATGCAGTATTGAGGGAATTCTCCCAGAACCCTAGAATGTCATGTGATATCGCATACAAATACCCAGCCCCCCCTCTCCTCCGTTTTTCTAAAATCGTACACTTGGCTTGACATTTCTAAAAGCAAAGTAAAAGAAGATCTGCATTCGCACACATTACCATTATGGCCTTGAAACATTTCAAACTGAAGGCCTACATGAGTGCACGTCGTATCACTACCTACCTGCTGGTGTAGGTGCTCCAAAGTTGGGTGTGGCTGCTCCGATGGAAGGGGTACCAAAGGAGGGGGTGTTCCCCATACTCGGTGTGCCCCCACCCACTCTCTGAGAGGCAGGAGTCTCGTCCCAACGAGAGCGACGTTTGCTGAATGGAGTGGGCGTGTCTGATACATTGTCTCCACCCCCTCCACGATCAGTGCGAGGTGTCTCCGCCCACCCAGCACGACTGGGGGTTTCCCCTGAGTAGACAAATAGAAAATAGAATGAGTAAAAATTACAACAATGAAAGAATCAATATCATCATCAGTAAGTTTGACACAGTTGGCTGGGCTCACCTGATTTATCGGCTTTGGGTGTGTCCCCCCATCGAGGGGTCTCATCCCATCTGTTCTTACGACCGGGGGTAGCAGCTCCAGGGGTTGCTGCTCCGGGGGTAGCATCCCACACACGCGATGAGGGAGTCAATCCAGGGGTCTCTGAGCCTTTAGCATGTCCGGGGGTCTCGTCCCAACCACTCTTCTGGGGGGTGGTCTGAAGGAAGGAGTCGAGTTAAGGTATTGCACAAAATAATATCAATAGTCTAGAGTTTAGCCTCGATTTCAGGCCTTTTGTACGTGGTACTGAGGGTTAAGGTTTGCTTTGCTAGGCTAGAGACGAGTACTGTGTTTACTTGATTAAACGCCCGGGCGTTTGTTTCAGATCGAAGTCTTTAGAGGGGGCGTTTAAACGAGGAGGGAGTTTAATCCAGGAGGGCGTTTATTGTTATGTCCCCTCCAAAACTCTTGCACAGCAGCAGTTATCGTGCTCTTCTTGGGCTGCTGTCTCAGCTTAAAATCTATTCTCAGCTTAAATTTAAGTCATAGGAGTGCCCTCTGTGCCGGTATCTCTCTCTCTGCCATCGATGCATCATAAAAAAGTATTTTTATTCTATGCTGCCACGCTTGCAACTGGGTTCCATATGCTATTTCAGCTCCACTCACAGTGCCATGCCCCATACATGGGCGATTATTTTAAGATGGGCGTTTATTGACAAAGACAGAGCTTTTACCCTGGGCGTTTAAACGAGATGGGCGTTTATTCAAGGAGGGCGTTTAATCAAGTAAATACGGTACATACATAACGTTACACGTATTCTTTCATGCAACATTATACAAGCCCGGCCAGGACACGTGTGGTGTTCTAACCTCTGCTTGGTCCCAGGATGACTTCTTCTTGACCGGGGCGGCGCTCTCCTCGGAGGTCGTGTTATCCCAGCGACCTCGCTTGCGAGGCTTCCCCTCCTCCTTCTGTTCCACGATGGCATTTTGGATGTCTCGCTACAGAGAGATGGTGGTAAATAGTAAGTGCTTAATATTAATGTGCACAATGTACATTGCTTAGAGCATTCAACTGACTCGAGGTTCCAGAGTGTTAATTGCTACTGACACTAATACAACATTTAATTACAGAGCCAGCAATAATATACTTCATGCTCTAGTTGTACTACAGAATGTATCTCCTACCTCTTCTTGGCGTAGCTGCTTCTCAACCATGACATCAGCATACTGTCGTAGCCTGGGGTCGGGGGTTTTTCCTCCTACAGGATCAGAGTACAGAGTTCAAGGGTCGTAACGAACGTACACACCACACTACAATACAGCCAGTCCCTGGGACAATACCACGCCCACTGCCAGACGTCAGCTACGAGGCTTGTCAACCAGAGCCCTGACTTACAAAAAACAACATTTATTATGCCCTAAAGTACTGAGTGTAAGTTAGCATGCAGTTAGTACATGTAGAGGAGGTGCTCCGGATCGTCATGGCAACTGTCTGTAAGAGAAGGAGAGAGCTTGTTAGCAAGTAACCGCTCCTGACCTTCTCAGATCAACAAATAAACAAAATTAATGCATACAAACAGCTAACACATGCATGGTAGCTATTGTGGATGCTAGTATATGCATACAGATTATCACAGCTGTCTACTCTCCACTCAGATGTCGGCACGGTAACTTACAACGATGACATCTCAGCAGACAAGTTTTAGCAATTCTAAAAATAGGTACATACACAAGAGTACATAAACTGAAATGGGCAGTACAGAACAATCGACTAGTTACAAGCACAAGCACGTATGCATGATAGGTACGTCTATATACTACATTGTATGTACAGTCTAGCAGCTAACTTACCTTGCAGTGCTCTAGCTAGGGGATATATGGACAATGGATACTTCTTAACTATAGCCACTCGTTCCATTTACAACTCTCAATAAGTTATAGCAACAATTTGTTTGGGACCTACATACATTGCTTAAAATACAAAAATTGATATGTTGCAAATATTACAAGCTTACTTGCCCCACATAGCCCCTGCTAAAGCACTGTACTAATACAGGCAGGTGACTAGCTCTATATTTGTGACTTATCACCTACCATCAGCAAACGGGTCCTGACGCATTGGGGAGATCATCATGTTCCGGTACTGGCGATTGTGATACTCGTCATGACGATTGGCAATGACTCGCTGCTGCTGTGCCTCCAAGAGAACATCAGGCTGTGAGAATTAAGGAAAGGAGGAGTTAAAACTTCTCTGAGCAAGGACGTAGCAAGCAAGAGTTTAGAGTGGTCAGGCCAAGGTAAATTTTGCAAAAAAAAGTTAACTAATTGATTGCAATATTGACGACCATTACCAGGAAACCATTATGCAATTAATGACGACCATTACCTACTTCCTGACTGCTTGCTACAGCCTTGTACAGGGTGAGAAATTTCATGCCACATAAAGTGCTAATGGAGCCAGAAGGACAAGTTTTGTCTTGTCTTTACAGCTTCATGGAGTATACACTGTATACCGTAGAAACTGGATTATTAGCGTATGTGCTTTTAGGGTCAATAGCAGAGCTCTCTACGCTTATATTCGAGAATGCGCCTATAATGCAGTCATTTTGAGCCCCACCCAGCAACCGGATGTTTCTGTGATGAGAGCTGGCTCGCAAGCTGGCTAGAAAGTGAGCAAGCAAAGCAAGCAGGCAACCCTAACTGGATCTACTATTATGTTACAGTTCATTTTACAGTTCACTTACATCATTTAAATTCATATTATAAAAACATTCATATTGACCAGGAACTTAGAATAAAAGGGCCTCATCCATGTCTTACATTCTCTCAGCATGATCAGACAAGTAACAGCATGCCCAGAGAGTCCTTACAGATGGATATCACCAGCTATATAGCTATCATGCACTGTACAAGCTAACTAGCTCATAGATAAATAAAATTAGCTGAATCAATTCTAAAATTTTACTAATAACCTTCGCATAATTGGAAAAGCGCTTCAATTCGAGTATAAAAAACCTGCAGTCGAGCATGCGCTTAAAATAAAGATACACTTATAGTCGAGTAAGCGCTAATAATCCAGTTTCTACGGTATTGTGCGAAATTTCGAGGCACTTGACTTTTGTGGAATTGCCTAGAGCTAAAACCGTTTCGTTGAATACATTTCACACTATACAGTATGTTAATTTTGCACACATTGCATCCGCCGTTAGCTATGTTTGTGGAAGTTTGCTAACCCTTGAAAACATCGCGCTATACGATGACATCACGGTGTTAGTCTACTGTGTATCACTGTAATACACCCTGAGGGACAGTGCTAGTGGTCACTTCTGATCCCTTATCTATTCTCAGCAGCTGTAGTTTTCTGTGGCTATCAAGCGTGTCAATCATAACTAGCTAATCATGATCGACACTTCATTCAATGGTGGCCGTTGTTATTGTGTACCTGATCATTAGGTGGCAGGTCGTTCAGCACATCAGCTGGGGCAGAGAAGTTTTGTCGACCGGCGGCAGGTCGAATACCAGTGTCTTCTTCCTGGGGGGCAACAAAACAACAGAATTATAATAATACGTTAAATTAATTGATCATTACCTCGTCATCTTCGTTGAAGCCAATGGATGTGTCGTAGGATCCCTTATCAGAGCGGCCATAGATCATGGAGTCAAAGTTACCCATAGACTCTAACCCGATCTAAACAAAAAGGTGAATAAAATAATGAGTAAAGTGATACATGTAATTATGATATCGGCACTGTATTATACCTTCTCCTTGGAACTTGCCAGTGCTTTGTTTTTGGCCTGGATCTGTTGCATTTGGGCATCAATATCTGTAGCGTAACAACACAGCATCAAGCACACACACAACCTCACACAAGGGAGGGGGGGGGGGGGGGGGTAGTCACATCCTTCCATCCCAGTCATTAATAATAATTATGTTATGTATTGTTTTACTTGGGTCTAATAGCTAAATTTGCATGTTTTTAAGCTTTATTTTTATCCCAGTCCCTCACCTTCATGAGTAGTAGCTGCCATGTTCTTCACACAGCAGAGAGGCTGCTTATAAGAGTAGTAAAGGCTGCAATATACACGCTTGGTAGCATGCGTCTTTGGGTCGTTGTCTCCAATTGAAGGAAATCCAATCTGGAAAAATAATTATAAAAAACTGAACCTTGTGCTGGGGTTCATATCCAAGATGTGCACTATTTGGAATACTCTGCCTTTTCAACGTTAAACGACAGATTTCACACAAGCTAGCTACAAGTATCCCAAGTCTTCAGAGGCACTATGGCGTTTGAAAAGTTTATGCACAACAAGTACTTTCATCCTGCAAGTTTTCAGAACATTAAGAAGGTAAGATAGTGGTCTCCCACATGAACATCTCCTCATTGACTCCCCCTCTCCCCTGGCCCTGTACAGGTGTGGGAGGCTGAACAGAGAGATATACAGGAGCAGAAGAAACAAGATGACCTGCGGCAGCAATATATCAAAGAACAGGAGATCTATCAGAACAAGTACAAAATCACTTTGTACAATGTGGAGATGCCTCTTCAATTATTACAACATTACCGTACTTCTTCTAAAAGAAGCCTTCTAATAAGGCGCCACCTAGAGATTACTCCCATACAGCACCATATAAATTCATTGCCTATTTCTTGTTTTACATACACTAGTTAGTCGGGCGTGGCTTGACCGTCCCTGACGGGAGGTTGGGTTGCAAGCGGGAAGCCTATCTGAGATTTGTTCTGCACCACTATAGTGGCGCTCTATCAGATTGCAGCATTTTTCACGTGCTTGGTTACACTTTAGTCCAGATAAGCTTGCAACCTGACCTCCCGTCAGGGACAGTCGAGCCACGCCCAACTATACACTAGTCTCGAAAATGTAATTATGAAAAAGCGGCACCTTATTTAGAAAAAGTACGGTACATATAGACTGTATCCTTTGGCCACGTGCCCTTTATCTTTATACAATTTGTTCCCCACCCACTCTAGGGAGCAGCTTGGTAAGGCTCATCCTCTCAGCTTCATGTACGACCCTCCCCCTGGTTACGACAAGGAACAAGGTAAGTGTATTTTAGTGTCGATTCTATTGATTGTACCTAAAATTATAACCGTTTATAAAGTTGGTTTAATTTTGCGGGCAGTACAGAGCTTCCAAAACCAATTGTATGTACCGTGTATCCTGTATTCACCATCTCATACGTTACACAGGAGATCAAGAACGACTGACCTTAGTGGCAGACGCTGATCAACCTGCCAAGGCGGTGGAGGAGGAGGAGGGGAAATTTGATTGGCAGGTGCCGGGTCGGAAGGCCCCCCGCGAAGACACTGCAAAAGATGTGTCGGAGCTCGTAGACCAACCGTTTGGAGTGGAGGTCCGTAACACGAAGTGTGTTAAGTGTGGCAAGTGGGGACACGTCAACACAGACAAAATTGTAAGTGGCTTAATTGAACTACATGTACTACATTTATGTGCATAAAGTAGCCCTTGTGATGGATTATGACTTAGGCTACAAGTACTAACTTACAACTAGCCTTATGTAGCTGCTGTTACACTGCTTATAACGCACAACACTATTTTACTGTACCCTTTCTTCTCGTACAGTGTCCCCTATTTGGAATGGTAAAGCCTGACAGTGAAGACCCGACCAAAGGAGACCAACCCTCTGCCCCCATGGACGATGGGCTCGTATTTAACCAGCGTGTACTGGAGAAACAAAACAATAGCCAGGACCCTAATCAGCAACTCTTGGTCTCAGACGAAGATGGGAGTGATCTAGATGACCTCTTTGCTGGATTCTCTAAAAAAGAACGAAAGAAGATTCTTCGAAAATTGGCGAAAATGAACAGTGGCTCAGACTCTGAGGAGGAAGTAAAGAAAAAGAAGAAGAGCCGGAGTAAGGGGAAAGATCGAAAGCACAGAAGAGGTAGAAAACACTATATAGAGTACTGAAGTGCAGCAATATCCTGTGTATATAGTCACCCATACATGTAGTTGTAGCATAATTATAATGAGTTACAGCAGGAATGCATGAATACAGTGTAACCTCTGTTAACAACCACCTCCGAATAAAGGCCGGTTGCTATATAACGGCCAGGCACCCAGGTCCCAAATGAACAATTTGGGTACAAAACAACCCCTCAACAAAGGCCACCTCCGTATAAAGGCCAAAACATTGTTCCCCAAAGGTGTCCGTTATAGAGGGGTTCCACTGTAGTGCACTCCTGGTTACAGCAATCATTAATTTTCTGTGTTCGCAGACAGTACCTCGAGAAGTAGATCACCAGAAAAACGCAAGAGATCTAAGGCCGAGAGAAGTAGATCACCAGAAAAACGTAAGAGGTCTAAAACCATGAGAAACAGGAGTCAATCAATCGACAGTACTTCAAGAAGTAGATCACCAGAAAAACGTAAGAGATCTAAGGCCAAGAGAAGTAAATCACCAGAAAAACGTAAGAGGTCTAAGGCCGAGAGAAGTAGATCACCAGAAAAACGTAAGAGGTCTAAAGCCAGGAGAAACAGGAGTCGATCAATTGATAGTACCACCTCGAGAAGTAGATCACCAGAAAGACGTAAGGCCAAAAGAGAAAGGAGTCGATCCGTAGAGCGTACCTCACCTGATAGAACTCATCACAAGAATCAATCTAGACATAAGCATAGAAGACATTGATGATAAGAGTAACTCTATACATGTACATTTATATACATGATTGATATTATGGTTATTCTAATAAAACGAAAATCTGTAGACCATACAACTACAAGTAATATTGAAAACATTAATTATTTGAAGCCACCAACATCACGATAATATGTCTAGTCGGGATCTCACATTCTCGGGGCCCAATCTATCACCAGCTACTCCACCATGGCTCCCTTCTACACTTTTTTCCCTGTATGGAGCATCTTCTCTCAACTAGTAGCATTTCTACTACTACTGGGAGCACAAAGACTTCTAAAGAGACGACTTTCAAAACATTTTGACATGCTAAATGAGTTCCTGTGTTGTTGTATATGGCTGTGGTGGTCCCTGGAAACTACTCTCATCGGCAACAGCTCATGGTTGGCTGGGAACATCGCTCTATTTATCAGACTAGTGGCGTACTCTTACATACCGCAAGGTGCCTCGGTCAGTCTTTGTACTGCTCTGTATCTCTACTGGACAGGGGATCGATCAAGAAGGAACAACATCAGAAGGCTGTGTGTATCGCTATTGACTGCTCTAGTTGCCGTACCCGTAACACTATTATTTTGTCACTACTACTGGACTTTGTTGGGAGTGACTGTATCTACCGATCATTCTATATTCATGGAGGCCAAGCCAAGCTATTTCCTGACAACCACACTACTCTACGGTGTTATATACGAACTGGTCCCGTCGTTTCTGATGTTTCTACCCTCTATTTTGAATCAAAGCAAATCTCTACTCTTTGTTGTGTGCGACACTTTCGTTGTACTAGGCCTTGTCTATTGGGCTGCTGACTACACGGGAGCCTTCATGAATCCGATGGTGGCTCTGGCTTTTACCGTTTATTGGCACACTCTTTCACCCTTGGATTATGCTACGCACGTCATAGTGTTCTGGGCTGGACCCTTAATAGGCACATGGGCTGCTGCAAAACTCAAACTGAGATATGAAGACTATCAGGATAAACACTACAAATTGACGTGATTTTTGCAATTTTCATTCAACTTTGTCAACATTACAAATTAATAATAACATAAAGATGACGTTTCACGAGGAGTATATAGAGAGCAGGGAATTTCAAAGTGAAAATTATAACAAGGAATCCTTGTTATTACGAATTGTCAGATATACAGTAGATTTTTGTGAGGTTTCAATACGATTTTTGTATAGTTTGTCAAGGTTATAATAACAGATAACGTTTCATGAGAAGTATCACTTTATAAGTACATCACTGTTAATGGCAAACAACAAAGTAGCTACCTACACTACTATAAGTCCTATAAGTCTAGTTTTGTGCCGGCAGTAACTCAGTTGTACTGTCACTGGAAAAATGGTCCTGAAATAACTGGTCCGGGTATCAATTTTTTCAATGAAAATTTTGGTCCGGGGACTGAAATTTTCAGAAAAAATTGGTCCCCCCTGAAATAATCAGTCCGCCTAGACAAAAAGACGTCTCTGGACCAGGAGCGTATGTAGGGCAACCTAGGGTCCTCTCCACATTATATTACGACATACAGATACGCACATACCCATGTACAGGGATGCAGTCACATAATATTCAGGAACTATAGCAGTCTAGCTTGTCAGCCAGGTGTACTAGATAGAGCTGCAGCATGTGAACCTTGAGGCCTCCACATTCTTAAGACTCAAGTGTTTCAAAAGAAAGATCTATTAACGATTGACAGTTTTACAGCTTGATAAAATTATGTTACTACTACTACGTATAATTATAATGTCGAAGTTCTGTCCGGGAATAGATACAGACGGTACGGGTGCATGGTTCATAGTTTATGGACGGTTAACAGTTACGTCTTAGACTGGTTTAGCACTGCACTGCATACAGTGCCAAACAGCTGATTTTTTGAGAAAAGCGGCAGGAACGTTCACACAGGTGTCGTAATGATACCACTCCTTGCATGTGCTGCATTCCACCCAGTTTTCCATAGTCGCCATCTCTGGCATTCCAGGTGAGCGGAGGTTGTGTGAGCGGAGTCTTCAAGAGGGGATTCCAGGTGAGCAGAGGTTATGTGAGCAGAGTCCTCAGGAGGAGAGTGAGCAGAGTCCATTGATCCAGAATCGCAAGTAGGTGGATCGTTGTATGGCTTGAGATGGGGTCCTGACACTAGTACTGTCTCTTTGATCCATCGCTTATCTCATATGCACCTCGTGGTTTAACAGAGATGATTTTGTAAGGGCCAGTGTACCTCTTCTTCAGCTTCCCACCTTTTGTCTTTTTGCGAGTATGATTTAGTTTCAGGACTAATTGACCAACCATATATCTCTTAGGCTGTGCATGTTTCTTATCATACAGTTCCTTCTGTTTCTTTTGGGCGGCAAGAATATAGGTTTTTGCTTGGCTCAGTCGTACATGATTGTGTTCACGAGTACGTGTAACATCTAGATTGGGCATTTGCTGCTGATACTCGCGAGCAGCTTGGTCAGGAGAAATGCTTGAGACTTCTACATCAATGGGAAGAGTAGCTTGACGATTGAACATAAATTATGACGAGAGGTATTGTATGCGAAAACACATGTGTCCAGGTAGCTACTTCAGTCTTCTAGCATGTTTTGCAACGTCTGATTGAAACGCTCGTCCAAGCCGTTAGTCTATAAAATAATATTATAGTTGAAAATACATTTTAAATATAGGATATATCAGGAGGATATGCACCTATGTATCCTCCGCTATGCCATGATTACTTTGAGGCATAGCCAAGGGGTATATAACCACGGTATAGCGGAGAATATAATTATGGGTGCATATCCTCTGAGTACAAGTGTGATATAATTATAGTTTTAAAACTGTAGTGCATACCTGAGGGTGGTAAGGAGTTGTAAGGCGACGCTGGATCCCTAGGAGAGAACAGAGACTAGTGTCTAAATCATTGTTGAATTCACGTCCTTGATCTGAGAGAATTACCCGAGGCAGACCCATTCTCATAAATACCTAAGAAGGAAAAGTGTGTGATCATTATTTATTGCCCGTGCGTGCATGCAGTGGGTGCATTGTGTATGTGTGTGGCACATTCATACATAATTTTTACCTTGAAAAATGATGTTGCTACTGATGATGCACTCTTGTCAGGTGTAGGAATAGCTTCTACCCACTTGGTAAAGTAATCGCTCATGGTTAAGATGTAGCGGGAACCATCGTTAGCAGTTGGAGAGAGAGGACCAACAAAATCAATTCCTAGCATGCACACGGATGGGGTGAAGTTCGGGCCTGCCAGTAGTTAGCTTTCGATTAACTCGCTGGCAAATGTCACAAGTAGACACCTATAAAGTAGACACATAAATATTGAGGGAAGGTGTTCCTGTTTGATAACTTTGTATACATGTAGGTGTAACAATAATACAGAACCAAGTTGACATCCCAATAATTATAGATATTGACTATTATGTGCACTAAAATACAAGGACAGATGAGCAAATCTACTAACCATTTCTTTCACATCCTTTACCATGCCATGCCACATGTAACGCTCCTTAATTCGGGCAAGTGTGCGAGTCACCCCCATATGTCCAGATGTTTCATCAACATGGCAAGCGAACAGTATTTTCTTTCTCTCTCTTCGGTTGATAATGTATCGGATCAACACATCATCCTAAAATATCGAGAAGGCAATAATTATATAGGAGCTATAATACCAGAAGAATCGAACATAGATGACGCGTTATATATACCTAGAGATGGCCACTCCTGTAATGATTGTAATTTCAACTACATTACAGATACACCAACTCACTCTGTCCTTTCTCTTGTGTTTGTACATGAAGTCACCATTGTTCACTACAAACTGCTTGGCCTTTCTTCTGATGACCCTTTTTCTTCCCTCTTTACAGTCATCAGGGTACTCCTTGGTGGTGACATAGTGGAATACCTCTTCTATCAGCTCTTCCTCCCCTGTGTGTAGCTCAAGCTCCATAAGAATAACTGGAACAAACTTTTCAGCTGCATCAAAAGCTGTGCAAGTTGCGCAGCAACCAGGACTACTTTTTTCGAGGGCGGACCAACATTATCAGCTAAAATTGGTCCGGGGGACTGAAATTATCGGCGGACCAAAATTTTCATGACAGTACTTTCCCCACTGCTTGTATGTAGCTGATATACCGACCACAATCACCACAATGCAGGGATCGTAACAAGGGGGCGACATACCACCAGTTCCCAAGTCGCATTAGACGAGTTCACGAAAAGAGTACCATAGAAAGGACGGACTTTACACTTGTTTCATTGCCTAAATTTACTCCGCTGGTGTGCTCGGATCTGAAAGTAGATGATTACTTGCTTTCTGAAGTTGAAACGGTGTCAGAGGAATGAATGACTCCCCGGTCATTCCTGCCTAAGGTGTGGGTGACTCCCCCAGGAATAAATGACTCCCTATGCACATGTTTGTTCCCGCCAATGTTGCCATCAATGTAAGTATATAATAGCAAGAGTACATTCATGCACTCCTCATAGACATATAGTAGAGAATGAAGAGCCATGCAGGATGAAGAGCAAGGTTAGTAGTAGCATGCAAGGTAGCAATGAAGCAAGTGTTCATCCTGTAGTAGACAGCAAGTGACAGCTGGAATGTAGACCTATACATGTGTGAAGAGCAAAGTTGCAAGGTTAATTGTTCTATCCTGTAGTTGACAGCAAGTGACAGCTAGATCTATAGTATAAAACCAGTGATCGTTCACAGTCATGTCATTTGAAGAAGGCAGCAAGAAATGGAGAATTTACAAGAGATTGAAAACTATTTACGAAAAGGAGAATACCCTCCTACTATTAACAGCAAAACAGAGAAGGAAAACTTTAGAAGAAAATGCAGGCAGAACTTTAAGTTTGAAAATGGTAGCCTCTATTACAAGAAGCACACCAAAGCGCAGCTGACTGGAGGATATGTGTGCGCAGCGATGAGGAGAAATCAAGAATCCTCGAAGATTGCCATGCAGGTATAATAATTATTATGGCTTTGGTAAAATGATAATAGTAGGTAATAGAGCATGTATGTATGCTTGTAATCTATTATACCAATTGATGCATGCATGCAGGAACAGCTGGTGGCCACTTTGGAAGAGATAGAACTATAGACAAGATATGTTCTAGATTCTACTGCATGGAAGTCGATGGTGGAGGAGATCCGAGAGTATGTAAAGAACTGTAGCCAGTGCCAGAGAATGAACCCAGCATTTGTAAAGACAAATGCCAAACTCCATCCGATATCTGTACAACCCAAAGTCTGGCATCAGGTATGTATATACTATAATTTTTATGGCATTGCATAATAATTATTTGTTTTGAGCACAATCATATATTAATTATAATTATGTAATTCACTTTATAGGTTGGCATAGACTTTATAGGACCTTTGCCGATTACACCCAATGGCAGCAAATATGTGGTAACATTGGTCGATTATTTTAGCAAATGGGCTGAAGCAGCCCCACTCCCTGACAAAACTGCATTTGGAGTGGCAATGTTCCTGTACAACTTGTTTTGTCGGTAAGCTATGCATGTGTGTGAAATTGTAATCACATGCATCTCTACACATAATTATAATAACACGTATTTAATGATTATGGTTATACATGCACGCAGGTTTGGGTTTTGTGAGGTGCTGATATCGGACCAAGGCCGTGAGTTTGTTAATCAGGTCAACACAGAGCTTTTTCGATTCACTGGAACAGAGCACAGGGTCACTTCAGCTTACCACCCACAAACCAACGGGCTAACTGAACGTTTCAATCAAACACTTCAAACAGCACTACTCAAATATGTGAATGACTCACAGACCGACTGGGACTACCACTTGCCCGCTATTCTCTTTGCTTATAGGACGAGTAAGCAAAAGGCAACAAAGTATTCACCTTTCGAGTTGATGTTCTGTCGGTGAGTTGTTCATTATTATAATAATTACATGATAATCTGGCATGCATGCATTATTATTATAACATTCCACATGCAGGAAACCTGTACTCCCTATTCAACTGGAGTTAGGCAGCGAGGGTGAACTTGAGCAGAGCTGGGACATTAGTGCCATTATGACCCATGCTCGAGCTGTTACAAAGTTAAAGGATGATATCCACAGCAAAGCCAAGAAGAACATTGACAATGCCCAAGAAAAGGACAAGATGTACTATGATCGGAAGCATGCAGACAAGAGGGTGAGCAGGCTATATCATTGTATGAGCGTACCATGGCTATTTTCATTACTCGTTTAATGTCATAGCCATGTCATTTTTCTAGGTGTTTAAGACTGGGAGTTTGGTCTGGCTGAGGAATTCAGCCAGCTAGGGAATGTAAGAAGGGAGACAAGCTGAAGCCTCGGTGGTTAGGCCCATATACGGTGGTGGAGTGCTTGGACAAGGGAGTCTTTAAGATTGCCAACCCTAAGACTGGAAAGACCTTAAAAAAGGCTGTTAACCAACAGCGGTTAAAGCATTCCCATGGCTCAGACTCCGAAAAACCTCTCTTGGATCAACATAGTTCTCTCTCGGATCCTTCCGAATTATCAGACAACCATCACGATGAATCTCTCGATCAGTTTAACCCTTCTTTGACGAGTACTCCTGTGAAAGACCCAAGCAAGGTATAATGCATGTGTATCTAGATTTTGAAGCTAATTATAATTACATTACATTTCTCTTTACGATATTGATTTAATGTTTCTTTATAATTATGCACTCCATTTTTAGAAGCTGTGGGAAAAAAATTGTGATTTTCCCTCTTCTCACAAGCCAGACGCCCCCTCCTCTCACAAGCCAGCCGCTCCCTCCTCTCACAAGCCAGACGCTCCCTTCTCTCACAAGCCAGCCGCTCCCTCCTCTCACAAGCCAGACGTCCCCTCCTCTCACAAGCCAGCCGCTCCCTCCTCTCACAAGCCAGACGTCCCCTCCTCTCACAAGCCAGATGCTCACTCCTCTCACAAGCCAGCCGCTCCCTCCTCTCACAAGCCAGACGCCCCCTCCTCTCACAAGCCAGCCGCTCCCTCCTCTCACAAGCCAGACGTCCCCTCCTCTCACAAGCCAGCCGCTCCCTCCTCTCACAAGCCAGACGTCCCCTCCTCTCACAAGCCAGATGCTCACTCCTCTCGCAAGCGAGACGCCCCCTTCTCTCAGGTTAAGACTGCATCCTCTATGGAGCCACCTTTGAAGAAGCAAAGGACTACTCAGTCTGTAACAAGAAAGGTATAATATAGTTATATACTTGTTAACAGGAGCTATCGTTAATTGCAATTATTATTAATAATTATGTGCATGCACACTATAAACCGTTCATTATAATTATTGTGTGCACATTCGACAGAATTCAAGCTACTGGGTGAAGGATTTGGACCTGAGGACGGGAGACAAGGATGTAGTTCTTGCTGAGAGCGGGATGCTTTCTGACCGTCATATGTATGCTGCGCACAAACTGATGAGAATGCAATTTCCAAATATTGAAGGCTGCTATTCTACTCTTCTGGTTCAGAAGATGTCTTTTCCTGCAGTCACTAGTAGTGAAGCCACAGGTATAATTTCTACTTAAATTAATAGTAGTATTATTATAGTATTGGTATAATTATACCTCATCCTCATCCTTGGCCGTATAATTACAATATAATTATAATTATATCATATATATATCCTATACAGCCGTGCAGATATTCTTTGTAACAGAGAGGCATCACTGGATTGCGACAGCACTCATCAAGGGGGAACTTTTCCTCTTTGATAGCTGCTTCCAATATATGGGAAAGACCTGGAGCCAAGTGCTGAGCTGCAAATTGCACAGATGTATAAGCCTTTAATAGCGCACAATGGGCTGTTACTATCTGTGGCCTCCATTCAACAGCAGAGCAGTGGCAGTAACAACTGTGGTTTGTTTGCAATTGCCGCTGCATACCACGCATTGCAAGGAGACAATCTGGATACCATCACCCTAAATGAAGACAAAATGAGGCCACATCTTGTGCGTTGCTTTGAAAATGAGAAACTCAGAAGATTTCCAAAGTCAAAAGATATTAGTAGCCGCAAGAGACCAGAAAGATTTTCCAGCATAGTAATTACGATATACTGCCCTTGTCTCCGTCCTGACTGTTATGATGAAATGGTCCAGTGCGATACGTGTAATGTGTGGTATCATTATAAATGTGTTCGTATTAAAGTATCTCCACTTGGAGATTGGTTTTGTCCTACTTGTAGATCTAGATAGAATTTTTTTAGCATTTCGTTATCTTCCACTAGCTGTTTTTGTTTATACACTGTTAATTTGCACTGTTGTTTTGTTTGTTTTTCATGCACTGTAGATCTATTTGTTATTTTGATGGATTTTGTTGTATTATAAGTTTTGCTTTACAGTGACCGTGAGACGTGTGAAAATGTGAACAGAGTGTACAATGTAGTATAAGTACTATAGGTACTAATAGCTAGACTGAACCAGTTTACAGTATATAAGGAACAGCTGTAATTATAGTCATACTATGTATTAAACAGGTCTCTCACAGATAGCATGCATGCATGCAGTCCTGATATAACAGTCTTGAGCTTGATTGTATAGTCACACTGTGACAGGTTTTGAGGATGCATGTACTTAGTATAGCCCCTGAAGTCTCTTTAGCTCTATGGATCAGTGTTCGTATATAAATTTCGGGGGAGTCATTTTTTCCAGGGGGGAGTCATTCGTGACTAGGAGTCAGTGACCGGGGGAGTCATTTATTCCTAGGCGTGAGTGACCGGGAGTCACTGGTGCCTAGGTAGGAGTGACCGGGAGTCATTATTTAGGGGAGTCATTCATTCCTATGACAACGGTACTGTATGGGGTAAACTGCGTCAGTGTGCAGTCAGGTATGCCTTCCTGGCCCGTAGTTCTGGGAATCTCCGGAACTCCCAAGGCAATAGCCTTGCACTGCTTTGTACCCGTAGATGACGTAATGTGGCGCACAAAGATTTTTGAGTGCAAGCCCCAGAGCATACCCTTTTTATGCACGTTATTTTTTGGCGTACAACTGTTCCTCACGGAAACAATATATACAGAACAGCCAATCCGAGTATATCAATCGATTTCCGATAAGCAGTTTGAAGTAGTTGATCCGTCTAAGCCCCGAGTGTTAAAATACAACAATATGCTCTACAAACTCTTCGATTCCCAAGACATATGCCAACGCCGCGATAATATGGATTTGCTATTAGCGCTCGATTTAGTTCACGAAATTGAATATCTGTCGCTGGACAACTGCTTCTGTCTTTTAAGTCGGCCGTTTATAGAGGGAAGCCACCACCCAAGCAATTTGTCTGATTTCATTGGAGCTGTTACCTGCCTGAAGCAAGTACATGAGCTGGGGTATATTCATGCAGATATACGATTGAACAATATTGTATTTACACTAGAAGGTAGAAGCCACCTAATTGACTTTGACCTAGCCGTCCCTGTGGGCCAGCACAAGTACCCGAAAGGCTACGCTTTTTTGAGAGAGAGACATCGAGATACCAAAGAGGGCAACATAGTCAAGAAGGAGCACGATATATATTCCATGAGGAAAGTAATTACTGATTGTTTTGAATGCGATGCGATTGAAAGAGCTGCAAGACTCTTGATGAAATGCTACGTATTGTCGGCAATTCGAGAGACTGGACAATTATATAGACAGACTATTGAACAAATACTACTTTTGAACCACGTATACAATCAATGCACATTCACACGAGTATTGTTACTTTTTCACCACACGTGTATTACTGTCTGGGTAGTTAAGGCCTGGGTCAGGCATTCATTGCCAACATAGATAATGTAGTGTTAATGAGATTCATAATGTTTATTAATGTTATTCATTGCAAGTGACGTCATAAGGTCAATGTATTAATAATTATTTTGCTTAGCTATGAATTATTATAGATTTATATCTTTGGCAACAATAGGGTGGACTTAAACAAGTTAAGGTAAAAGTAGCTGTTTAGGCCCTCAAAAGATAGATTATGTTTCCTTGATGGGAAGTAAAAATGTCCAAAACTTTCTTAGCTATGCTAAGCGCTATGAAGACTATCAGAATAAACACTACAAACTGACGTGATTTTTTCAGTTTCATTCAATTATGCAGTTTTGTCAACATTACAATAAATAACAGATGATGCTTCATGAAGAGTAGACAACAGCTAGGGAAATTGAAAGTAATAGTTTTATATAGACAAAACGAATAATTACTATTTAAATGCGCGATTTTTTGTGATTTCCACACATGATTTTGTATGCATTTTGTCAATATTATAATAACAGATGACATTTCATGAGGAGTATCACTTTTATAAGTACATCACAGTAAAGCATTTTAAAACTGAAATTTAGGTAAAACAACAATTAAGGTAGCTAGCTACCTACACTACTAAAAGTCTATTGTTGTGCAGGCAGTAACTCATACGATGAGTTGTACTTTCCACACCGCCTGTAGATCAAATATCCTGATATGCCGACCACAATCACCACAATGCAGACAAACAGGAAGGTTAGACCAACAGCCAATCCAACGTTAGGCCTCGAGACTGCAGGAGCAGACGTGGGAGTGGAGGTAGGCTTGGGCATGTTCGATGTAGTGGCCACTGACATGCTGATCGAGGGAGTCACTGTCATGCTGATCGAGGGGGTCACTGTCATGTTCATCGAGGGGATCACTGTCGTGTTCATCGAGGGGATCACTGTCGTGTTCATCGAGGGGATCACTGTCTTGTTCATCGAGGGGATCACTGTCATGTTTATCGAAGGGGTCACAATCATGTTCATCGAGGGGGTCACGGTCATGTTCATCGAGGGGGTCACCGTCATCATGTTCATCGAGGGGGTCATTGGCATGTTGGAAGTATTGTTAGCAACCATACTCGAACTCGGAGATGCAGTGACATTGTTGGCACCCACAGTGGCTGAAGGAGATATAGATCTACTAATAGAGGAAGTAGCAGCTGAGGTGGTCAGTGCAAACAGAGTCAGCCACAGCATTAGAGACTTCATTATTAATACCTGCAGCAAAGAAATGAGGGTGATATTATATTTGTACGTTATACATGTACATAGATCTTTTATTGAATAGCATGCATGCAGAGACAACCTACAGCTAGCTTAATTATTAGTTGCTTACACAGCTTGCAATATAAAGAGAGAACTTAAGTTAAAAATCTTTCAGACAGCTAGCTAGAGCTACAAACACCAAATGTCTTCCAAGTAGGGCCTAGCTAGCTAGGGGAGTTATCATGATGTCATAAAGCAGATTCATTGCTATTGCACATGCACAGCACACATGTACCTGTACTGTACACATGGCAGTAGTATTGAAATACTGTGAACTGATTGCTATCAGTTCAACTGTGGTGGCACACAACCATCAACCAATACATGTACGTACCAACAACGTACATGTATTTGGCTTTCGGGATAGGCTAGGGAGTCAAACCTTTAATATGTTCACAGAGTCGGCCACTAATTATGATTAGGCCTATACTTCATATACATTATAGTTACAGTAACAGTATATTTACTCAGATTGTATGCTTTCTGCTAATTGAAGTTGCTCCTTATCTTACAGTGCAGTATAGCTATGCAGTAAGTATACGGTGACACTCACTCCAACTCCACAAGCACCTGCTAGTAAAAAAACCGGTAAAGATCGTTAAAATAACAGCAGCTTTTTACTCTTACTAAGGGTCAAGGGTTGGCTGTGGGTGTGCACTAAATAGACATTTTTGAAAAAGTGTACAGCAAAAAAAGAATTTACGCAGCTTCTCAAGATTCTCGTAAAAATGTTAAGGAACAGAAGGCAGTCACTATCTAGAGAATGTGGGGATGAAGCTGCTGTGGAACAGAGGGGAAAGATGCACAAGAGAGCCACGAAATTTAAAATGGTAGGCCATACATTTTTACATTTTAGTGTTAAGATTATCGTCTCTACAGAGTCCATACCCTGAGGTGAAGGGTGTACCTCTCAAGGAGAGCAGCCATCGACTAAACCAACTTGCAGAGGTCAAAACAAGTCTCCAGTTTGAACTTAGTGGCCAATGTGCCCACAATGATTCTACCCCTTCTATTGAGAATCAGAGTAGTGTTGATCTGTCTGCTTCATGCACGAAACTTGAGAAGTCGTCCATTGTGAAGCCTACAGTGGAGTATGTGGTACCGGACACACCAAAGACAATGTCTTCGGGTAGAGAGACCAACCTCAAATTGTTCCCCCCTCCTCATGAAGGTGGTCCCAGTGCCGAGCCTACACTCAAGCCAAGCAGTGTGCAGCAATTGGAACGTCACATGACACCAAAATATCCAAGAGGTAATGAAATCTTTCTACTCATGTCTAATTGCACTTACTCTTAACACGCAACACTAGGTGGTTCCCATGGTAACATCGGAGAGGGCGAGACTCCACCCGCCTCTATCACTAGTGTGTGGGACAGTGTAGTGTCGTGGATGAAGCAAGCAGTGGATTTTGTGACTGTAGAGGCTGACCCCACCACTCCTATACCACAGCAGGGAAAGGTACGATAGCTCTCAATCTCTGTGTTAAATGTATTGCTTTATTCACACTAACAGAAGAGACCTCATCCTGGTGATATCACCCAATCTATTCCCGGGTCCAAAGTCCCTAAACTGACCAATCAGAGAGCTGCCGCTAGTGGGAGAGGTGTGACAAGACAGAGCAGAAAAAGTACCAAACGAATGTCATTTGGTGGATATCAAATGAAGTAATTTATAAACAACCCTCCTTGGCATAATTATTACCATCATCTGTTGTGTGTGTACAGGCCCAGTGAAGGACTGGCAGACCTCCTGTTAAACAAGCTTCCTCCCATCACGGAAACAACCTCTCCGCACTCGGTAAAAATCTCTCAAATCAAATCCCCCACAACTCTACTGGCCAATCAATTCTCCCACAACCTCTCTGTCAAGTCACCACCACAAGATGAGCCCACAGTGAGCAATGTTGTCAACCCATCGCTGTTCAAATTCACCGCTCAAAAGTTCCAGTCTACAAACGATGGCCTCAACACAATTCTGGACGGATCTCCGGCCGCTGTTGTCCCCCGTAAGAAAAAACCAAGAATTCGTAGACAGTCTCTGAGCCAGTACTACGGCCGCAGTGTAGATAGCCCTAATCTGAGGATAGTCCCCTGTGAACTAATCACCGTCAGGAGGAGCCCAAGACTAGCACGTGAGTGATAACACTGTGTGTATGTCGTGTAGCTATTCTGTACCTGTATGGCATGCACAATCTACATGTAGCAACCTAGATAAAGTCTGTGTACTGGTACGTTCCCTTGAGTAGTACCTTGCTTCAAACGTTCTTTTACTTCCTTATAATAGAGAGGAGTACACCTCTAGTGCCTGTGGTCCCACCCCCTCCACCACCACCACCCCTACCACACACTCCTCGAGCGCCCCCTCCACCCCCCACTCCCAAGATACCCTCCATGTATGACTGTGACCTCAACGACACCCCCAGCAGAACAGGAGTCGACCAATCACGTGCCATGCTGCAGAAGATGCAGAGTCGGCTACGCACGAGGATGAAGAAGACAGCTGTGGGAGGTCCGGGGGACAAGGGGCGGAGTAAACAGATGGACACTGTGGATATTAAGGTACACGAATAATATACTCAAAGGAGAGTATATACAATTGTTTTCATTTGCAGACACGACAGTGGGCGGAGATCCAAGCTCTCAGTCGAAAAATTTCAGTGCCTGAGTTCCTTGAAATGGTTGAAAGTAAAAAGAAACAGACAAAAGGAGCACTGGAGGTAATAAAACGTTTGATAACATAATTATTATGTCATTATTCCAGTGTGATCAATAATTTATGTTTTTGCTTCCACAGGAGCTACATTTAAAGGTTCCTCCTACAATGGCTGGCATCTCCAACACTGTGCAGCTCCTTCACGATGCCTCTCAATGGTTCTCAGGCGGTGTCAAAGAAATGAGGGTGAGTTGTGCATACAGTCTGAGTGATGTGCCCAGCATTTTCGAAGTGGTGGGCTATTTTTTAATCCTCAACCTCAATTGATTATTCAATGCGCAAAATTAACAGTCATTTGCCTCTTTTTGTGCGTATAGGCCTGTGCGTATAGGCCTAAGTCTTTGTCCTTTGTCTAGTGTGAAGATGTGGTTATTTTGCCTAGAGGTGGTTAGTACCAGCCACAACACCGTGTGAGCTGTGACCTGTACAGCATGTGTGTGTGTGTGTGTGTGTGTGGTACATGACTGTACTACGTGTAAGGATGTTATGATTGATTTTCCCCTTATTGCAGGAATGCCTCCCACTGTACAGGGCTTTGGAGAAGAAGATTGATGTATTGAACGAGTTCACTCAACTGAGCAGTCAGATACAAGACAGTTGTTCCTCTGAACTGCCTGAGGGAATTCACTACTCGGAGCTACACACAGCTTTGTCACATATACGGTGAGCGTGCTCCAGTGCTAACAGAGCAATACGTGTTGGTGTAAGTACTATGTAAGTCGTAACAGTACTGTGTACTTTTGTTAATGTACGTACCAACCAATGTGTTTGAATCTCTCTTGCAGGAGTGAATTTGACTCCAAGCATCGTCAGTGGGGACCTGTTGTTCTCTCCAATGCTCAGTAAGTTCGTTTATAGATACTTGTTCCTATTTTCACCTATTATGTTTTGTGTATCTGTGCAGGTCTTGGCAAGAGCTTGGTCTGCCCGTGTGCCCTCAATTGATGCTTAAAGCAAGAGGGTATGTATGTCATTTGGTGGAGGTGTTTGTCAAGTACACACTGATGGAAGCTAGCAAAATAGAAGGAGTCCTTCTCTCCCTGAAATGTGTCAGAACAAAACAAGTGAGTTTGTTATAAGGAATACAAAAAATAAAAAGGAAAGTACTCCCATGCGGGGAATCGAACCCCGGCCACGACGGTGAGAGCGTCGGATCCTAACCACTAGACCACATGGGACAACTTGTCTACATTCTTTACACAGCTGTATTTAAATTGTAATTTGACTATCCCACCAGGTTATGGACAGATTGAGAGAGTGTATGCAGCTCATAAAGGACTCACAGTCATACTTCCAATTATCTACAACTACTGACAACTGCCCTGGCTGTGATCAATGCAGCCCCAGGGCATCCATCGACAATTCCCCACCTGTAAACTGTTTGGTGCCCACACTGCTCGAGTACATACTGGACGTCTCTCTGTCGTACGTTACAATCGCCCTTGGGCAGTTTGAGGGATTCGTGAGCAAGTTTAAACGTCAGGTGAGTAGTCAAGACGATCATAGAGGAGTCTCAATACTGCATAGTTACTGGCAATGGGGGTTCACTGTATTTATTTGTGTGGAATGAATTGCATCTACAGGATGTGTGTGAACACTTCGAGTCCATGCTCAAGATCACCAACCTTGTCAAGAGCCTTGTGTGTGACCTCCACCAGACCAAACCCTCCCGTGTCAAGGCCAGTGGCGTCATCTGTCTGATCCCCAAGGGGGAACATCTCGGTAACGAGATCTACCGCTCCTGTGTGGTCCTCATTCAGCACATACTGAGCCAAACCAACAGTTGTGTCCAACAGGAAATATCACCCAAGAGTCAGGAGAAACTGTCTAAAGAAGTGAGGTTATAATAATGTGCAGTAATGTACTCAGAATTTTCGAAGTTGTGTCTTGTTTCAAATCTCAATCTCAATTCAATTCAATGTCTGTTATGTTTGTGAGAATTAATATTTGCCTAGAATGCTAATTTTTTAAACTATTTCTCTGTTTGTGTGTACAGGTGATCTTGTGGATGATGTTCGGTTGCAAGTATGTGCATCAGACGTTGGAAGTGTTGGGGTCAGACAAGGCCAACGCTAGGGGTGTGGCCAACCTGTTAAACGAACTACAGCAAATGGAGAACTTATTACCTGTATAACTAACACTATAATTATCATGCTTTGTATTGTACCAGGAGTACATGAATTTCATGCACTCCTGATCGTACATATACACGTATTATTTATCTGTTTTGTAATTAGTCGTGCAATAAATTGTTGAGTTTTTTTAATGAACATGTACAGCTGTCTTTAATTTTATTCTCAGCCTCTCAAATATTTATAACTTTTTTCGTTAGAATAAATTATAATTATAGCATGCTGCATATGGAAAGACGGGTGTATATACATTATACGCATATAGCCTTCGTGTAATTATATAGAACACTCTAGTCCGATCCTGCCATGCAGTCGGTATGCATTGAAATTGCATGACTGTATTATAACATACGTATACTATATATATGACATTCATAAGAGTTATATACAAAATTATATTGTGCTGTACCGAAGGGCTAACTGTTGCAGTTGAGGGTAACTAAATACAAATTAATACGAACGTATAAAACATGCAGTTTCTGTTTTTGCTGTGCAGAGTTCTTTTTACTTCAGCTTTTCAACAGCTGTGAGGTCCATGGTATGCTGTAGTGTCGCCAGCAACCCTTTAGCCGTTGCTCTCCTTCGGCAGTCGATCTCGAGACACTCTGTTGCCAGTTGAGCGAGAGGCTTCAGCTCGGGGTGAGTGTGAGAGAGGTTTAGTAGTCGTACTAGCCGAATGGTGGCCACTGATCCTTCAATACGAGGATTCATCTTGCTAGCCTTGTGGCTGACCAGGATACTAGCCTACAGGGAGAGAGATTAGGATGATAGTAACCAATAGATTCAACACACAATCATGCAAACAGTGCATAAAAATGTAGAAAACTGGACTCAACAGTGTAGTATAATATACTACACTGTTATATTATAATTATACACATTATAATTATGTATTATGTATCAACCCTTTTGAAATGCAAATCTTTTTTTATCAATTAGTCAACTACTCCTGACCTAACAGTGTACACTGTGGAACCACATGATAGGCTCTGTATACAACAACGTCAGTACAACATTTCTCCTTTTTTTTTTTAATGTAAAAAGAAAAGGGGCGTATACAGGCACACTCGACTACCTACCTCACTGATGTATGGTTCCTTGTTGTGATTGCCAAGAATCATCTGCAGTATGATTACTCCCAGACTCCAGATGTCGCACCACGGCCCCTCCATATCGTGAAACACTTTGCCGTCTTGTAGTGTCTTCTTGTACTCATCACGGATAGTCGTCATCAAGAATTGCTGCATGCAAAAATGGTCAGTAAAGCTGTTAAACTACCACCACCTGATGATTGGTTATTTTTTTTTGTCTAGAAGTGGTTATAGTAACAACCACCCACACCAGTGTGGGCACATCCCTGTACACATCCCTGTACACATGCATCCCTGTACACACTAGAGCCCAGTGTTGCCTACCTCGGGCGCTCTATAGGCTGGTGTTCCTTTGACAGTGCTCCTGTCGCAGTCGTTCATCATCTTGTCCAGGCATATCTCCACAAACTGAGCAGTATTTCGTTTGAAGGCCGTCCTCTTGAGGGAGTCAAAGTCAGCAAGTTTGACTTCATACTTGCTCTCTCCAGAACACTCGCAGTGCAATATGTCGGGGCAGGCACACTTTTTCAAGATCAGGATGTTTTGAGCTACATGTATGTGTATGTGTGTGTGTGTGTGTGTGTGTGTGTGTGTGTGTGTGTGTGTGTGTGGGGAAGGGGATTACGTCTTAGTCACATTTATATGTAACAGTGACAAAAGAGTTTACAAAGAGCAACATTTACGATGGGGTGGAAACTTTTAATTGCTATACCTTTGATGTCACTGTGTTGGATGTTTTCGCTGTCCAAGTAGACTAACCCCTTGAGAACCTCCTGGAGAATGTATACCACGTTGCTCATGACAACCTCCCACTGCTCAGGGTGTTTCTGTAACAGGGTGGCGAGGTCACCGTGATTGATCATCATTGAGCGAAGGTCACTCGTCATTTTGGGCATGAACTGGAAACAATCTCGAGTAGTTGGCTCCCCCAACATTACGCCCAGTAGTGGGAGGATGTTTGGGTGGTTGAGTGTAGACCAGATGTTGAGCTCGTTCTCACGATATTTAGTCTGTGCGTGTGGAAGGGATGGTGTGGTTATACTGTAAATATATGAACCTTATGTGAATGACCATTGTGATGGAGTATTTAATTAACTTGTTCATAGGCTACATAATATCAGGAGTGTATTAATTAATACACTCCTGATAATACTTATAATTATATACACATTGTGTATCCCCACCATACCTGTTTGAGTGCGTACTCCTTGCCCCCCAGAGAGAACTTGACCACGGTCCCATTGCCTCCCTTACCAAGTCGGTCTCTGTCTGGTACGTGGGCCACGTTGTGAGGACAGGGGTAGATATCTCCTGGCATAAGCTCACTCCGCTGTGTGTGTGTGGGGGGGGGGTATGGTCCATTAAGTATGTCAATGATAGAGCTAATTGCTAAATTCATTGCAATAAATTATGTATGCATGTACAGTGTGTACAGTGTGTATAGTAATGTAATTTCAACACACCTCAGAGCTATAGATAACGGTCCCTGCTTTCCTAGGCAATGTACTGTAGCTAGGAAACTCGCCAGCCCTGGCAATGTTCAGTTTTTGATCAGAGCCTCCGTACAGCTTACGGAGACTGCCCCCACTTCGTGATGGTTCGATGTATTGGTACTGTCTCCTCTCCACCGGTTTCCTCAGGTCTCCCTTGCCTTTGTCTGACACCTGCTGTAGGTACGTCTCGGCTCCGAGTTGTGACTCCTGGTACTGTTGACCCCTTACTGGAGCAGCTTCTGCAAAAGACGCATTTGCATGTTATTTGTTGAAAGCTCATTTGTCATTTGCAGTATTCAAAATTAATTAAGTCTATCTACAATCGACTCAATTGTATCCACTATACAACTATAATTAAAAACAGTTACCACAGTTACCTGGCATTTGGAACCCTTCACTGCCCATGGGACTCTGGCAGTCAGGTGTCTGCTGAAAGCCGTGAGGGAACTGCTTGCGCATCGAAGGAGAGGTCAGGTAGAATGGACCATGTGGTACTATTTGGTGGGGGTGGACATACGATTGTCGTGGCAACTGTGGAGAAAATGGTGCTGTCTGATCTTGACCGGGTGGAAACTGTACGTTATCAGTGAGATCATCTGAGGGTTGTGCAACAGGACCTGGGGGGCCGTTGTGCTTATAATGCCTTTGCACCTCTGAGTCAGTGGACAGGTTGGCTTGTTGGTCGAATTGTACAGGAGATCCCTCTTGACACGGCGGACGGGAAGAGAGAGTGGGGTACTGGGGGGGGTACGTCTGGTTGCTGGAGTACGTCTGGTCGCTGGAATACGTCTTGCTGTTGCCGGGTGGGCTGTGGGGGGGGGACATGTAGGTTGAATACAGTCATTATGTCAAATATAAACAGCCTATACCCGTAGCAAAGGTGTGCAAAGGGTAATTACCCCTGCTATTGTGCATAAAGTTATGGGAAATTACCATTAACTTTCCCTTCTTAGAGTCACCCTATGACCCATACCAAATAAACGTGCATGGGAAGAACCCTACACTATGAATATATGAATATATACATGTGCAATAATTATGGTACTCCCCCAAACTCTGCACTCAGCCAAGAGAATACATGCAGAGAAATCACAACGCATCATATGAGTCAACAATTACCTCGCAGAAATTTCACACTATCAGGTACTGAATCTAGTTGAACACCAATCACACACACACACACACACACACACACACACACACACACACACACACCCACACACACACACTCACCACCCGGCCATGATGTGGGGGACCTTGCACTCTTTGTCCCTGCATTGACGACAATGCTCTCGGATGATTCCGTTGAGATTGTCGTCAAGGCTACCCATTTTGGCGTGCTCCACAATGCTTCTCATCTGGTCCAGGGCTTGTGAAAACTCAGGACTGTCATGATCAATCGTTCGACATAGGTCCTACAAAGAGAAGTAAATCTACATGAACTGTTGTGCATAAAATGTTAATTAAGAGCGACTCAGAGTCACATGTAAACTAAACAAATCGTTGTCGTACGTACATAACGAAGTATCTAATAGAGTACAAGAGACAATGATTGCTATATATTACAAGTAAGTGAAAAACTTAAAAAATATAAACGGAGTCTCTCTCTCACCTCAGTACAGCAATATCCATTCATGGCGTGCTCAAGGAAGTGCACTTGTTGCTGCATCAGGTCGCCAGAAGATTTGTCCAACATCATGGGGCTGTCCTCGATTGGGGAGGGAGCAACGTCACTGGGGGGGACCTCACATTGATCATCAAGGACGTCTGAAGCGTCAGCGTCTCCGGACTGTTTCTCTGTGATCTTCGGTAGTAGTCCGTTCAATACGTGCTGGTGTTGCATATCTGTAAATAAGACACACAAAGTTTATACAAAATCAATAGCTACCATAATTGCACCTCATTGTAAATAATATTACTTCCTTATATGAAATATTTTCATAAAGTATATAGATGTACTGTATGATTTTTACCTTCGATCTGATTTTTGTCATGAAACAACATGTTGACCACAAGTTCCGGTGAGGCTACACTCTCCTGTCTCTCGACAGCCAGCGGCTTGGTGGGTGTGGTGGGGGTGTGTCCAACTATAATGCCAGGCTGAATATTTATTGGCTCCTCTCTCAGCTCGAGGTTGTTGAAGGATCTGGCACGTTCTGACTTCCCTTGTAGATTCTCCAAGCAATCCTCACTAGCGTTACGAGGCAGCGCAAAAGGTCCGTTCAATTTCTCTCCAGGCAGAGACAGCTGACGACCAAAAGGTACTTTTTTCAAGAGCGGTTCTTGTGAGCTTATGGATAACTTTCTTCGCGTCTGACCGATCCCGATTCCAACTACAAGCTGATTGCCGAGTGATGTCTTATCGAACGTGGAGGTAACAAGAGAGCCGACACGTTCTGGTTGACCTGATAGTCGCTGATCTGACTCCTGACTTGAATTTTCGACTGGGTATGAAGCGGGTGATTTTGATGGCGTAGAATCATCATTTTGAATCGTCACTTGGAATTTTGGCGGTACAAACACTTGAAAAGTTGTGTTCTGATCGGGTGTATCCAAATTGACGATACCGATCTGATTGGTCACCTCTGCGTTCCCTTGCTGCACTTTCTGGGCGGGTCCAAGCGTCTGATGGATGAGAGTGGGCACTTTGACCATCCCCTCTCTGTAGGCATGCATATCACCCTCTTCATAGCTCTGGATACTTTCATCGAATTTACCGTTGCGCGGGTCCCCTGGCATGTTGAAGCTACCGTTACAGGCCACGATGGCGTGGTTCCTTGGGAGGTTTGTATTGGGTGTGATCACAGGATGAGGGGTGATGAGGGTTGATTTGAGGTTGCTCATCGTTAGAGGTAGGCGTCCAGGGCGTGTGACGACGCGAGGGGGTAGTGTGTGTGGGGGTGTGGTGGGGCTGTAGGAGGAGGAGGAGTTTGAGCAGCTCTGACCGGATGTGAAGAGAGTGCCACATGGGTACCCTATGTGTGTGTGTGGGTGTGTGTGTGTGTGTGTGTGTGGGGGGGGGGGGGTGAAGTATGAGCATTGAACGACTGTAACTATGCAACTAACAAGGTACTTTTCTGACAGATAATCACACCATTCTTAAAATAGGACCACACGATTATTATTACATAACATGATTTCCCTGATATCACATTGTGTTGTCGAGAAGTCTAGCCAATAAGTTAGAGGGGAAAGTTTTCATCACATGGCAACAACTAGTAAGAAAAACAGTTTAGCAGTCACACCAGCATGCAGAGCTTATAGTAAGCTTAGTGTAATACGTGTAGCATGCTGTACATACACTGGTGTTACAAATGGAATATTCACTGCTTTAATAACATTTTGACAAAGCATAGCCATTCTACGATCATCAAACGGGTGTCTGCTGTCTACCACAATGACATGTGTACTACACACACACCACATGACACATGTATAAAATTACCAAATTGGGTAGGATATAATCTACGAGGTACTACACTACTACAGTAGTTTGCAACCTCAATGCACAACAGTTGTGCAATAGCTATCTATGCTACGCCTGCAAACACCCCGCATATGTTTAAATGTATTCACGAATATTCTAATGACCTGTGGTGGTGACCACAGCAACCAGCAATATTAAACCAACAAGTGGGAGCAATTAATACCACGTAGGGCTCACAACTAAGGGGACAGTCCCAGGGAAATTCCCATATGAATATCCCTGAGTACGCATACATACCACGCAACCTTACACATACACCACAGGCCCAGAACCTTTACACCTTACAAACACTAGCCTGGTACCCTTTGCTTTCAGGCCTCCTACAAAGCCCGACTCTCAACCCTCTCGAAGAACCTAGCTGCTATAGTTTAAGAAAGCTGTTAGTTCCACTAACAGTTCGTAACAGGCAAACTACACAAACACACACACACACACAAGCTGATAACATCCCTACAGACAATGTACACAGCTACGACACAGGACAAGTAACACTGCATGTTAGTTACGGCGACATGCAACTTGACCATAAAAATAAGAATCTAAAAACCAAGAGGTTCAAACAAATTCATAAGCTATAAGGGCTGTAAGGGCTGAGGTCGTACATATCACATGATTTAGTGGGCCACAGTAAAGGTTAAGGAAGGGAGTGTTTAATGATCAATGAATTATAATGGTACGCAATAAGCAATAAGTATATGTTACACACTGTCCAAACATTATGCATATATACCATACAATAACATTATAACCACTGCATACACTAACATGTACTAACACATACCTGGCTCTCCATTTAGCATCTCGATATTCTCGGGAGTATTGTTGGCCGTCAAATTCTCCGAGACATCCACTCCGAAAATATCCCTCACACGATTCACAATCTGGTCACATGATAGCCGAGAATTTTCTCCACATTGCACTCCGTACACAACCATCGAGTCTTCGTCTTGAGTCCGTACCATAATGTGGGATTTTCCAAACGCAGGGACTTGAATCTTGTATTCCAAATGCATTTCAGGGATTGGAATGGTGCGTGTGTGTCCATCCTGAGAGAGTTGAAACACTCTGTCTTCAGGGGACATCCGATCAATAGTCGGCGAGGTGAGCTCGAATTGCGGACCACCTTCTAGTATTATCTTGATTGACGTAGGGCACTCCATGTTAGCATGGAAGGGGGTCTTGTCACATGACAGTGTGCTCTCGTGTGTTCTTCCAACCCCCCCTGATGAGTCAATTGGTGATTCCAATGTGGAAATTGGTGCGAAAATTAACGTCTTACGAGTTACTAGAACTAGTGTAAACGCGAGTAGACGAATCTGTATTGAAGTGAGAACTTGATTTGTTTTTAGTTCTGCACGGAAAGAACAACAGGCCAAATATATATACAGTTGACTTACAATCTTAGACAGCTAGCGCTATAGCTATCAATAGCTGGGGGTTTAATAGGGCCAGGGATAACAAATATGCACAATTACAACCTGTTGTTACACTGATTAGTACCTTGACAATCGGTTACCAAACGACTTAGGCCTGGCTTTCCCGATGACTATACTACTAGTTTGTTATATTACTAAGCTTACCTCAACTGAATATAGGCGATCGCTGAACGCCTTCTTAATCTTGTGTGAATTCCAGTTCACTGCAAGCTAGCTAGCTAGCGATTTCCGGGTCCCATGCATAACGTCATTTGTAGCTTACATCATAATGAGAAACTCAAAGAGTGGGTAATGATCAACTATGATTTTTGTTAAGTACTATACTGCTGTGCCTGTTTAGCCCTGTTGCAAGGATTTTGCAAAACCTTGTAACTAGCTATAGATTTTGCTTTGAGTTCCATTCAATAGTATAAAAAATTAGAATAAAATATCTATCAAGTGTTGTTTTTAAGCCAGATTCTCGTAAAGTCTATATGGATGTACAGACAAATCACGTTTGCAAGTTTGTCGCCCTAACAATTTCTTTCGTTCACTATTTGTTAACCATTGCTGCAAAATTGGCTCAACTGATTTTCGATACTCTTCTGGTGTTTTTGATTGAATGTCAAAGACAATTTGATTGAATTCATCCTGATCAACCGTGGGTACCCGCTAGACGGGCGTTGCCGCCCTCCTTCAGGGAGGGTGGCGACGCCCGTCTAGGTACCCGCGGTGCTGTAGGTTTTCTGCTCTAATACGAGAATTAATAACTGCTTCACCATTAAATATGACATTACACTTCCACCAGCTCACTGAATCGTACTTTGTTGTGTATGGACGTATACGGTCGATCGATTGATAGTGAAAGGCGTTAAACATTGCATCCATGTGGTATCCTGGGAGCTCAAAATTTGGCTTGGGAAGAGTTTCACTCCTTGTCGACTGAAAAAAGTGCAAAAACTGCAGCGGGTTGGAAGATCTTGAGAGACTCCTCATACATTCTATATAGATTCTGTGTACTTTTATCCGCAGTTTTCAGTTGAATATCGTCGTCCATGAAAATGTAGTACCGGTATATACTTTTCTTTCCTTTCCTTGGCTGCTTGGTAAAGCAAGTTTCTTCCAACTGTCCAGGTTGTAGACTTACTGGAGTTGAATTATGTATTGGACCGACAACATGAGGCAATGATGTGTCATTGCACTCTTTTTGTAACTGAGGATGATTCTGTTTGCGTTTAGAGTCGTCGGTGCAATTCAATATCATATTTTTCCAAACAGCAGGCTGATGATCTTTACCAATCTTTTCAATTGCAATGAAATTAGCTTAATGATCTTTACCAAAAGCAATAATTGGGAATGAAATTGTTTGTGTAATTATAGTTAAAGATCTTTACCAATTATGTACCAAATGCTAGTGTGGTATGTTGTATAAAACAAAATGCGTGAAATGGCTTATAATACACTGAAGAGGGAGTTACAGCATGGGTAGGCCCATACTCCATCTGCAGTAGAACAGAGCCAGAGAGAATGAGACGAGAATGTTAATAGGGACAAACAGGTAGCCAAGATGCCATTCTGTTGACATGGAGATCTCCCTGCATAGGACAAAGGGTGATACAATAAACATTATTGACAGTGAATAATGATGGATTTGTGCTCGTCCAAAAATCGTTCAATTAGTTTTCTAAAATTAATAATGGTCACCCAGCAATTCCAGTATTACAGTATTCTTTACAAAACCCTGTCGGGGTTTTACCATTGTTGTGGCTCGGGGATTTACCATTGTCGTGGCTGACGAGGGTCTAACCCTGTCTGTACTGTGTAGCCAGCCTACAGGGAGCACTCACCCTCTTTTGTGTCTGGGGGGGGAGACGGGTGTGGGGGGGTAGCTGCCGGGTTCGTCTGAGTCATAGAACATGAACAGACAAGTGAAGGCACCACACACTGACCCCAGGGCCAGTGCTAGTGGCAATGCTCCTAGAAAGCCTGCAGAGACAGGGAGGGGGAGGGGCACATGTACCTTGTTACTATATTGTTGTGTGAGGAATATACATATTGACTAAGCAACATAAGAATGGCAAATCCCCCAAAAGCATCTAGACTTAAGTAAGTATCCACAGTAAGTATCCACAGTAAGTATCCACAGTGCATAGCTCAGTCAAAATTATATGCTGTACATTGAAAATTAATATACAGGCACAAGCAGAGGGCAAATACCTGAGGGCGAGTTGCCTACAGGTATATTGCATAAAACACTCAGTCTCATGCTATTATGTGTTTTATATCATGAGTGATGACCCCTTACCAAATCTGCGACCGTGTAATAAACACGGAAGGGACTGTATGACTTTTATTACACCTTCGTAACCTTGACAACGTGATATAAAGCTGTATACAAATACATGGGTACATAGCCTCAGGGAAACTCACGACTTACCGAATAGTGGTTGTCCACCAAAGTAGAAGTGGCCAGCTAAGAGTGATCTGTTGTCAGGGGAACTTGAACGCAGTAACTCATTACTGAAGAATCTGTGTATCTCTGTCAGTAGGGGTGGGGGTGTTTTATATGACCATTTTATATACAATGCACAATTTAGTAAGTGGATACTTACCTAATACCATATGTACACACATAAACAAAACCTTAGTATTAGGTATTAATGTGCCTACAGGCGTTGTGTGAAATTGTCAATTGATAGCTATGCAATCAAAACACACACACACACTGCGCACAGTGTAGTCTACATACCGTCTAATGTCAACTGTGTCCATCCGTTGTTGAGCTTTGCCGTGACGACCACCACACTCACACACAGGGCGAGGAAAATGAGGGCTCCCAATATACCAGTTCTAAATGAGCTACGTCTGTTCTTTGATCTCCAGAAAGTGTAGTGTAGAGGGGTCCTCTTTGTAGCTGCCTTCTCAGGTGTAGGGGGAAAGAGACGCTTCACCACCTCTCCTCCTTGATCTCCCTTTGAGCTCATTCCGTACAGTCCTACTAGGTAGATTAAAAAGCTCTCTGCGTGTACTGTACTTCTGCTCGAACACTTTTACTTTTTGAAATAATTTTACAGTTGGTTACACCACTTCGGTTAAATGGAAAGATTAAGGGTTTCCCTGAACTTTTGTCTAGTAGGCATAATTTCAAATGCTGAATCATTCTCCCTTTATGCTTATCATATCTCGGGGCCGGGACGGAGCTGAGATATTAGAAGACTGCTTGGCCTTGGAGGGGGTACAGGTCTTGCCATGACTCAGTACTCAGTGGAGGAGCTCTCTCTGTCGTTAGTGAGAGAGTTTCTCAGTAGAAAGGTAAGTTGTGGGTAGACCACACTAGGTTGCTAAGGGACAATTTTGCATAATCATTGAGCTTTCTTTGGGTGTAATTTATACAGGTAAATTTTAGATGTTTTATGGCATTGGGAAACTTTATAATAGACTGTTGTTTATAGATAGTGGAATTGTGTTGGGGAATGAGACAAGATGACATTGCAATATTCATTGCTTTATTAAATCGGGTTAAGAGTGTGTGTACTATACGCAATGAATATTTAGTTTTAATAAGCAATGATCATTACCAATGTATTGCACACATATACCCATGCATAAACCTGTAACATACGTTTGTGTTTTGCTGAGTAGGTCTTTACTGCGTACAGAATTGTACGTACATACAACGTTGATTGCTCACTGCTGTCCCTCACACATACCCCCCATAACACCCCATAACACACACCCCATAACACACACCCCATAACACACACACACACCCCATAACACACACATACACACACACCCCATAACACACACACACACACCACACACACACATACACACACACCCCATAACACACACACACACACACACACACACACACACACACACACACACACACACACACCACACACACATACACACACCACACCACACACACACACACACACACACACCCATAACACCCTGTACACACACACACCCCAAAACACACACACACACACACACACACACACACCCATAACACCCTGTACACACACACACACACACACACACACACACACAGGGACTGAAGGCAACTCTCACTAGCCTGGACACGGAGGCCCCTCGTGGTGAGAGGAGTATCAGCAATCGTGGAGCGTTGGCCAAGGCAGTCAGTGTGGAGAGACTCATGAGAAAAAATAAGGTATAGTCAGTGGTGGATATGCTTTGCAAGTTTCCCTACTTACTGCTATTTTTTAGCTTGTATAGTAAGCTTACATGTACATATATTCTTCTTGTTGAGGTAACAATGATATTGTTTCGCAATGCATTATTGCTCGTCTGTTTCCTTTCCCCTAGGAGCAGCCTCAACCATATCGCACAATGATTGAAGTGATTGTCCACTCTCTGAGTAGTAAGACCACTACCTCCACCTCTAGATCACATGAGCTGCCGTCAAAGTCACCCTCACCTCAAGTACACTCGCACACAGTCACAAGTACCACGCCCCCTGGAGGCAACCCAATCGCTTACACAAGTACAACAAGTTCTGATCCTAACATTACTGAACCATCTCGTTCTAATCCACTCTTCAGTAGCCCACCTGTGAGTCGCTTTCAACAACGAACATCATCGGCCACTCCTAGTACTGCGACTACAGGAAGAGATGCTGAACAATATCCCAGCTCAAGACTTACAACTAATCCAAGAGATAAAAGTGTATTGAAGACAAACCCTGTTGGCTCTAACACACGTGGTGGTGTAATGCAAGCTGGGTGCAAGACTTCCGGGAAGAAATTCAAGCCTCGAAGTCTCGCCGAGCTCAATTCCACAATAGACAAGCCAGAGACCACGTCACTACCCAATGAGACACCAGCTGTGAGCAGTGGAGTGAGTAGACACAGCACTCTGGAGGGGGAGCCTAGGGCAAATACCTTGTTTGGTGGTGTTGCCAGTGACATGGACCAGCCGCCAGCTGTACCGTGTGGGAGTTCAACTGCTAAAAAGGTGATTTGGTTTACTGTTGCATGTGACTATATAGTTTGGTTTAGTGATGTCACGTCACACCATCCCACCATCCCAACACCCTTACTATCTATGGTGGTATAATTATTTCATGTACATGTACCTAACACGCTTTTCTATTGCATACCTGCCCACCTTAAAACCACCTGTGTAAATGTGTACCACCCCCTCATACACATCTGTGTGTCTCTTCCCCACAGACTAGCACAGCTGCTGCTGGTGATCTGTTGGTGTTTGATGACTTGGATGACCTTGAGTTGGGTGAGGGGTGGTCGTCAGTCGCTCCTCTGTCCAATCAGAATGCAGTATTTCCAAAAGGCCATCCAATCACTGTAGAAACTGCTCAGGTATGTATTGTTAACCCGAGGCGCGCCACGGGTTATAGTAGTCGGTCTGTGTGTCTGTGTGTCTGTCTGTGTATTCTGAGTCTACTGCGATAGCACTGTGTTTATGCCATGGATAGCCTCAACACAACAAGGTAGTAGTTTTAAATTTAGCATATTTTGATGTTAAAGCTTTGTTGTCGAATAAAAGCGAGCAAAAGCTGAACTTACACGTTGGCAGCTAGCTAACTACACACGGCCTTTATTCGAGGCACCCTACGTATTTACAGCTGAAGTGATCCCGTACCAGGAACAATGGAAAAGGGTCGCTATAATAGAAAGCTAGAATTGTGTCTGGCTTGCTGTCTCTGTAGCACACAACTAGGTCCTACTCCAGGAGCCATACTTTTCTGAGACTCCAAGCTTCTTTGCTGTGATCCACAGTGCATATATTTATGTACCACTAAAACTGCATCTGTTTTATTGCTCGATCCTGAGTTGCTGTGCATGCTAGACAGCTCAATCATACATCACTACATGCACTGCATTATATCACTCTTCTGGTTTCTTAAATCTCAGTCACCAGCCGGCGAGGGTTTGCACTTTAGTGCTCTAGTTGTAATAATGTCCATGTAAGGTATTCCATTGCAATTACATCATTGTAAATTATGCTGAAATCAGAGGTTGTTTTCAGTGTTGCCTCTTGTTTTCATTCTTTCCCTATGAGTTACAGATGTCCATTTTAATTGCTATAGTCATACGTAAGCATAGTCAGCTGTGTGCGTGTAATTGTTTCTCTAGGATTTTTCAGGGGAGTTGTCAAAATACGCCTGAATGATTGTTTGTTTGAATGGATTGCTGAGAATACAAGAGCCTGTCAGCAGCAGCTAGATAAGGGGAATTTCTTCATGGACCCCTGGGTAGTCCCTGGCTTATTCAAAATCCCCCCCCCCCCCCACCACCACCATCATAATTTGGGGAATTCCTTGGAATTCCCATTGTATTTACATACTATGAATCAGTTGATTTGGGTATTTATTTACATACCGTATAGCGCGAAATTTTCGAGGGGCTTAATTTTCGCGGATTTCGTGGGTTGGAATTCTACACGAAAATTAAGTCCACGAAAAGTGTTCGTTAATAAGAATTACCTGCTACATGCAAATATTTAAAGGCGTGGCTTCCGGTAAACAGTCATTCCGCGAACATTGTGCAACGAAATGGCTTTTAGAGGCCAATCCACGAAATATAAGTGCCTCGAAAATTTCGCGCTATACGGTACTATGAATCAGTTGATTTGGGTATTTATTTACATACTATGAATCAGTTGATTTGCTATTTCCTGCCTGATGACTATATTTGCGCTGATTAAATGTACACTGATTTACTATTTTAGTTCTGTTGCAAGACTTATTTGCTGGACACGTGTTTTTGTGTTCCTATTACCTGAACTAAAGATCATGTGTCCGACACTATAAGGCTGTATTTAGTATTCATCAATACACATGTACTGTACAATTATTTTGTTAGTCAACATCATAGCAAAAATTCCGTGATCTCCCGTCATACGCACATGTACAATACAGTGATGTGCCTGAAGTGGTGATATGGCTATTATATTCAACACATAAATTATAGTAAACTGACCTAAGTGGTGGTTATTATGCCTCGAGTGCGCATGTTGTGAAATCCCTGGGACTCAGTCGGGGATGTGTGTGCATGACTTTCATATTCCTTGTTGGGAATTTGTTTACTAGTTATTAATAGTTATTACAAAAGGTTAATGACATTGTGACTTCCTCAATGATAAAAAAAACCCTTATATCCTGTTTACTGTTGTTGATAAGCAATATTAATACATGTTAATTACAATCATGTGCATGATGCCTACAAGATTTCTGGGTATACACATGTTTAATTTGTTTATACATATACAAATGGGTATGATATTCACACTTCCTTCTCATGCACTATGTCATGCACGACAACATTTTCCCATGATCGCGCTCACATTCTCCCACACACACACAGTCACTCCGTCATCTGTTGTTCGGCACCTCCAAGGGTCCCTCTTTCAGCCAAGAGTGGAGAAGGCAGAACTTTGAGTTCAGTGACATACCAGGATTAGAATATGGTCTAGTACAGCACAAGGTAGGGCATCCAATAATTATGTTGAGATTTGTTATGAACAAGCTATTCAGCCCCCTATACAAATATTTTGTGTGGGAAATTGCTCCCAATTTCTATGTTTACATTGTGTATGTCAGTTGTATGTGCCCCCTCTAATTATGTACATCCTCTTATATCCTCCCCTCCTCTCTAGGGAGGCCCTTGTGGTGTGCTGGCAGCAGTGCAGACCTTCATACTCAAGCATCTTATGTTCTCTGACTCTAGCAAGCCGCTCAACGAGAGGTGAGTATATATACACAGTGAGGTGGCTCTTTTGTGACGTGCATACAACTATTAGATAGACCTACACACTACATGTTTACGGACCATACGTGATGGTAACAAATGTGCAGCTATTTGTTGTGCCCAGGTATGGTTTTACATAATTATGCTGCATATACAAATCTGTCATTTTGGTCCTTGGTTGACAACAAATCTAAATTTGTAGGCATCCATTGCCTTTAATAATTATGTTGAATACCTCCCCCCTTACGTAATAGTCCTTCCACACACACACACACACACACACACACACACACACACACACACACACACACACACACACACACACACACACACACACACACACACACACCTCTCTAGTCCCCGCCCCAGCCCTGATGAGAGGAGAGAGGGTCTGGTGTCAGCACTAGGGGAGATCTTGTGGAGGGCAGGAGGAGGAAAGAGAGCTGTGGTTGGATTGTGAGTAAGAGTAGGTGTACTGTACTGTACTGTACTGTAGATATCTAGACTAGTAAACAATTCTATTCAAGGTAGTGTATGTGCAGTGTGCATTACCAGTACTCGTTGGGGCAAAATGATCAATGATCTCATAATGGGACTTGTAAATGGACAGTGCAAGACTGAAGGATTACTTGTATATATAAATCACATGGTTAAAAGGATTGTTATAATAATTATAGTCTGATAATTATGGTGGTCCAACTTATGGTTCAGTTGCATGGTCTTAGGCGCTAGGCTGATTTACATGTGTTGAAATATGAATAATTATACAAACACATTTCAGCAGTTGTGATACTAATAGCCTTAATAATAATTTATTACAGTTACAAGTTGCAATACTGGTAGTGTATTGCATTTGTTTGTACTGCCTTCACCTTTATGATGAAATGCTTATAACCAATTACTGATATTCAATTATCACAGATTATCATCAGCGGAGACTGGGTATGGCAAGGCCACACCTACGTATAAGCCAGACAACATTACAGAGAGGGTGAGTGGTATACATGCATCTGTACATACACAATTAACTCTCTGCCCCCTCAATTGCCTACTTTGTTTACCGCCACCGGTATTTCTTCACATACAACCCCCTGCTGCTGCACCGACCATGTTAACAATTGATGCCTTACACATACAAACATTGATTAAATGCAGTAAAATATTCACACGAAACTGAATCACTATCTTTTTGTTGTGGTCATGTAGTGTTATCCCCTTTTAAAGTGTACATAAAACAACCTTTTAATCTATTTCACATATGGTACCACCTCGTACCTCACTCCATTGGTTTCATATTCAATATTGCATACTCACTCAAATTTGTGTGCATTCTTACTGGGTTAGCAATCAGGATTACTTAACTGTTGAGAAATATTATTATTCTACCCAACATTTGATCAATTTGTCTTTTAATTCCATGCATCCAGATGATCGAGCATACATTCACGGATAGAAATACAATGGACTCCTTTCTTCGGTCAAGGCTTGCGTTGGTAAGTCGGCTTATTTGCTTAAAATATGTACAGTCATTATCGTTACTATTGTTTCCACTCCACAAAAACAATTAGGTAGCTATCTGTTACTATTTTTGTAACAATTTAAAATTGGTAATAGTGAGGTTCATTATGCATAACACTCCATATGCATAACTTAATTATCAGTACAACGTTTTGTTAAGTATAGCCACATGTGACTATAATTAACACTAACCTGTGTTGTACTGTCTTCCGGCTAGGAAGCTTTGAACATGAGCTACACCATGCATGTCAGGCCCTGTATTCATAGCTACATGTGATCATATTGTTTTACACTCCCACACAAAATAATGACAATTCCATACCACAAGGCCCGTGAGTGACGTAGTCAGCTGGTTATAATTTGTACTATCTCAGTTTGTGTCATCTTGGCTTCAAGTCATGTTAGTTACACCATGCACAAAGACTGTTGCTTATGAATCTAGTGTGATTCATTGGGTGTGTTGGCCAAGACAGGAACAAATTTGTTAAGAGTTCAAAATTTCTGTTTGTGTTGGCTTAAATTAGTGTAGAGTATTGTTGCTGCATTATTTTATGTAAACTGCACCAGCGTCACATTATTATTAGTACATACATGTACAATGGGTCAGAGGGGGAAAATTGAGCAAATGAAAATTCCTCCCGCTGTGTATGCATGCACCGAAAGTGCACCTCAAATTGAGGGGTCCGGGGGCATTTTCGCCATGCATGTATGTGTGAATTGTTGAGGCTACTTCCATGGTCATTAGAATCATGATGAATCCCGTTTTTCGTACTCTTGCACCACCATGATATCAAATAAGAACAATGAGTCATTTCTAAAACAAGCTGTAAATTACATTCATGAATACCTACATGTGGCGTGTACGTTCATTACACCGTTATGTAGAGGCCCATTTTCTTTTCTTTTTTGCTAAGCTGTATACCTACAGTTCAGTGCACAGTCAGACCTGTTAAGATCATGCTGCATGTAATAATTATGATGTGAAATCATTCGCATGACTTTAATTTGACCTTTGTCACCATACCTTGAGTTGCCAGCTCCTACATGTATATAATACTGTACGTTTAACTGTGTACCAGTTAATTTAACAAATCTTGTCAGTTGTGCTTAGTAAAGTAAAGCTAACAACTGAAGAGTGAGAATAAAAAGAGAATAGAAATTGTGTTTGCAAATATGAAATTAAGATTATTGCTAAATTTATTGCAACAAGGTGTAACAGTTCTGAAGTTCATGTTGCACGAGACTAGTAAGTTATTGCAGTTGCTAAAATTCGAGATCACACAAATACGTACTTTCTATTTTCATGTTCATTTGTTTCCTCGGTGGGTGTCGCTCCCTCTCTGTTCTCCTGTCCTCTCCTCGTTAGCAACAATAGCAATAAAGCTGCTGCTGTAAACAATACCAAGCCTGCTACGTTATTCATTCTCACTTTTCAGTTGTTAGCTTTACTTAACTAAGCACAACTGATAAGATTTGTCTGTATTCCTATTTTGAATACCGTACGGTTTTGTAATTGAGTGAACATGGGAATCACTATAATCCATAATCGTATTCATTACTAGATTGTTATGCCTCAATGCTCATGTTTTCACTACAGCTCCAAGATGGGTCCTCTAGTGGCTGCATACAGTTTCTACTCTCTGTGCTGCTTACCAAGGGAGTCAGTTGGTGGGTAAGAGGGAGGTGAAGTGTGTGTGTCTTTGTGGGCTGACTGTTATGTCCCACACAGTGTGTTTTTACATGGGTGGCTAGCCAGCCATGCATGAATAATAAACATTGTGTGAACTCCAGTTTTATTTTCTACCACACACCACATGTATAGACAAAACACCCACACCCCTCCCCCCCCCCCCCCCACAGCATTCAGTCTGAGATGGACGAAGTCAACGGTAGACTCATTGGTTCCCATGGATACTGTACTCAAGTAAGCTACGAACGCTATATAGCTGCTCCTGGCAATAATGATTACCTTCATGTTAGCTCAAAAAGGAACTGCATGACTTAAAGCGTAATCCTGCCAGGAGTTTATGTCTAGCCCTTATACATGACCATAGCTGTTTCCTACATGTATGTAAAACCAAAATATCCTGTCAGATGACGTGTATTCTGGTCATGCCCTTCCCCCTCCACACAACACACACAGGAGTTGGTTAACTTGCTACTGACTGGAGTGGCAGTGTCTAACGTCTTTGATGGGGAAATGAACCTGGGCAGCAAAGGCAGCGAAGAGGTTGGTTAGGGAGTATAGGTTAGAGTTTGGAAGTACATGTACTTTCAACTGAACTGAGATCCAGACAGTTCAGCAATAATCATGATGTAGGGAATTCCCCTTGAACCCAATCTATGGGGTCAATAGTATACCGTATAGAGTAATTTTGTGTATCGTATAGAGTAATTTTCGTGGGGCAAAGTTTTCGTGGTTGAAGGTCTGCAGTGCAAGCAACAACCACGAAAATATTACCCACGAAATGTCTCACTATTGCTGAACCACGAATATTTTGTCCCCCCCCCCCCCCCTGGTAATCCCTTGATTATTCTATGCCTTATTGATCATTAATTTTGTTTGTTATTTTCCATGGCGCTGAATGTAGCACATGGGGGGGGGGGAATACATGCATAACGAAGTCGCTGGTTTTCCAATAACAAATGAATTTTGTTTCTTACAGCTACGTTTGAGAGGTCTGAGTAAACAGAGTGAAATAGGTCTGCTATCATTATTTGAGCATTACCAGTCGTGTAAGGTAGGGGAAGGTATTTAGGGTGTAGCTATGCACTCATTTACCACACCTGTACACACGGATGGGTACACCCATCACACCCACCCTCCCCCCACAGGTTGGGAGTAATTACAAGAATCCCATCTACCCTATATGGGTGATCTGCAGCGAGAGCCACTTCTCAGTGCTGTTCTCTCATGAGAGATTGCTCCTTGAGAATCCGTAAGTTAATTGCTAAAAGTCTCTCTGTACAACTTTTCTATTCATGGTAAAAGCTATTGAGATGTACTTGTATAGAAGAAATTGAGAGAAGACTTATTTTGCTATTCAAAATATGTGCATTATTCATTTTACGGTGCTATTGTTATGCCGGAAATGCTATTATGGCTCAGCCTATAATTCTTCCATATCAATGCAGACTGCAAAAGAGATTTGACCTACACTACTTCGATGGTTTGGCTAACCAGGACAAGGCCATACGACTGACTATAGGTACGTTGAGAGATGTGCAAACCTCAGCTAATGTAATAGTTCCTCTCACAGACAATGCAGAGGGGAGAGAGTCGTTGGTGGAGGATGGATTGACCCCACCATTGGAGCTCTGCATTCGGACTAAGTGAGTTTTAAACCTGTTGTGCACTATCGTAAGTATCGTTTGTACCTGCTGCAGGTGGAAGAGTGTCACTGTGAGCTGGAATGGATCTGAACCAATTTTGTAGTTAATATGTTTTTGCTAGTTTGTATAATTCATGCATAATTATGATAATGTGTGTGTGCAGTATACCGGTAACTAGTATAGTACAAGTTGTACTAGCCTCGATTCCCGGCCGCTTCAAGCGGCCGGGAATCGAGGCTAAAGTTGTACTAGACTATTCATGATCGAGTCACGAGTCTATGACATCATTCCAATTATAAACACTTGTACAAGTACATGTGGTATAAAAGGTGGACACGTACTTGGGCCTGCAGAAAAAATAGACCAATCTTAGCCTATAAACAAAAACTGATGAGTACACTAGTGTGCGTTAGCTGTCAAGAGTATGTGTTCCACGATCCCTACCAATGTGATTGTGGAGACAGACTGTGTGGCAAGTGTTACAATTCCTATGTTGAGAGGTAAATCGTTATTCATGATGGTGTGTCATTGACTGTCATCCAACTATCATTTCATTTTCTGCAGAGCCCAGAAGAAGTTCATCTGTTCATCTTGTAATGAAGAGAACATTGTGACCAACTGTTTCCGAGACAAGGCAGTGGAGTACGAGCTTCGGAACACCACCCTCAAGTGCCTGAACCAGTCCTGTCCCTGGGAGGGGGAGAGCAGATTCTATCAGGTAAGCACAGTTCATAATGATGTGCAGCATGGACTTCTTTGTTTGAGCTGAGCACATGCATGGCTTATTGATAATCGTATGTGCGGGGAATCTGTAATACATGTACCAGGAAGCAATAGCAATAGCAATAGCAACTTCCGTGGCATGCAGTCAATAGCTGGGAAATTCATGACAACTATTTGAACTTTCTTTTAAAAGGTGTTACGGAAGCAGGGCCGTAGATAGCTTAGGTTTGCAGGGGTGGCAAAATTACAGCTGAAAATTTTACTAAAAAACTGTCAACTGTTATTTCATATCCTCTGAGTATGGCAACTTCCAACTTGCTGTGGCACGAATTTAGAGCAACTAAAACAAGGTAGCTTGAACTAGGAAGGTGCTCCTGCTTCCCAGAGGCGCAGTGGAGAGCAGAATTTTACCTAAAAAAAGGTCATCGCTTATTTTCAGCAGTCAGCATGCGCATCAGATAGCCCTGCCCACGTCTCAATTTCATTACATCATTCTAATCACTAGAAGCATTGGCTATGTGCAGATCAGTAATTTTAACACATCTAGAATCCCTCCCGCTGTCTACGGCCCTGGGAAGTGTATAGTAGGAATCATAGTTCACTGATACTGTTTGCCTAAGAATCTTGTTTGTAATTTGTTTAACGTCTCGGTGTGAGTGTTGATGGTCAAATATTTGGATTGATGTCTTCTCTTGTTGCCAGTTTGTTGTTTACAGTGTTCTTTGTTTCTGTAGGAGCATAATAAATCCTGCAAGTTTGGATCAGTACAATGCCCCAACTCAATATACGGCTGTAAAGAGGAACTGATTAGGAGTCAATTACAGGACCACCTCAACAATAAATGCAACTGCAACCCAATCACTTGTCGATGGTGTGGACAACGCACCCTCAATGAAGACGTAAGTTATTTGTGCTTCTTTAAGAGACACTATTATGCATGCATAGAACTCCCAACTAATCATCATGATTCCCAAACACACAGATTCACATTCAGAAGGAGTGTGAGATGGCACTAGACTACTGCCCCAATGGGTGTGGGGAGAGGTTACCTAGGAGAGAGGTCAGTTCTGATGTCAGAGGTTAATTCGATAAATTGCCTTTTTAGTAATAATTAATGGTTCTAAAATTGAGGTTGTTTAGTTAATGATCTTTACCCACTCCCTCCACAGATGCTCAAGCATACTAAAACAGTGTGCACTCACCAAGTAAGAGAATGCGACTACAAAGACTTGGGGTGCACTTACAAGGTACGTTTACACAGCATTTATTCACTTCTCAACTTATATAATAATGCACTCATGTAATTATGTGACCTAATGTACTCGCTTAGTTATATGCTCTTATTGGTCTGTAGGGTACCATCAAGGACCTAACGAAGCATGCGAAGGAGTACCCTGCATATCACAACCAACTACTGAAAATGGCCAACAAAGAAATGAAGCAATCTCTTGAGCACCAAATTGCCTTATTAGACAACAAAACAGATGATTTGAAATCTGAAATTAGCAAGATTAGGTCTGAGGTGCAGTCACGACTGCAACCGGTAACAGATGCTGTGGTCAAAGCTGAGTCAGCAATTATCCAACTACAAGATGGACTCAGTGAGGTATCTCTGCTATTGCAAACACTTCAAGCAGCCAGTTATGATGGAACATTCATTTGGAAGATCCCCGAAGTCACTAGGAGAAGACAAGAAGCTAGAACTGGGAAAACTGTCTCTCTGTATTCTGCTCCATTCTATACGAGTCGCCATGGATACAAGCTCTGTCTAAGGCTCTACATGAATGGCGATGGTTCTGGGAAGGGCACTCACATGTCGTTCTTTATCACCCTAATGCGAGGAGAGTACGATGCCCTCCTCCCCTGGCCGTTCAGACAGGCAGTCACTCTGACCCTGGTGGACCAGAACAAGCAGCGGGACATTGTCCAGTCATTCCGTCCTGAACCAACGTCCTCATCATTCCAGAGACCACGCAATGAGATGAACGTTGCCTCAGGCTGTCCCACATTTGCCCTCGTTTCTGTCCTTGACAACGTCTCTTACGTCAAGGACGATACCTTGTTCCTCAAATGCAAGGTTAACACCACTGGACTGACCAATGAATGACAAAACTATCTCGGAGTACATGCATGAAGAGAAATATTCGACATAGACATTGCAAATGATATAGTATTATCATAGCCTCGAATCCACGCCGATTAAAATACGGATTTTAATCGGCGTGGATTCGAGGCTAAGGATCAATTAGACCATATCATTTGCAAAGTCTCTGTGTTATATTCTTCATGCATGTACTCCAACCATAGTTGCACCTCAAGAGTGCTTCGTTGTCTTCAATCTATGCTCCCCGCCAACTATAAACATTGTTATTTTTTGTTTTATTTATTTATTTATTTATTTATTTCATTTGAACCACAATCTCTTCATATAATTATACTATAGATAGTATCTATGATTATACGCCCTTGTTATTATTTAGTGATAATTATAGTCCATTGCTGCATGTCATTGATTGCCACATATCCTCTCCTTGTTAACGTTAGCAACAGTAGAAATAATATTATAGCCACTATATACTGTACAACAGTACTAAGCCTGCTACCATTCAGTTATAAGTATGGTCATGGAACAACTGGCAAGATTTAGACACAACAGATCCAAAATCCCAGAAATGTTCCCCCCTAAATTGAGGTTGTTTAATTAATGATCTTTACCCACTTCTCCCGCACAGTGGAACAAAGAAGAGATAAACGTAAACAAGGATCGAGGACATTATTTTCCCTTTGGAATTGGGTACATTGTACATTGCAATGATATAGGTCAAAGCTAGTGTGCACTCACCAAGCTATAGTATAAGGACTTGGGGTGCACCTACATTAACAAGGTACGTACGTTCACACAGTAAACTATAGCGGCTAGGGAAATTGAAAGTTAGTGACTGTAGGAAACGTACATAGAAATAATCAAACTGCAATGGATAAAATTATGAGGACTTAATATTGCTGTTAGCTGGTTACAATCTACATTAAAACAAGTACACGCACGCTTTCCATTTCAATGTTCATTTTGAAGTATTGCTCCCTCTCTGCTCTCCTGCCCTCCCCTCGTTAGCATTTTTAGCCCCTTTTTATTTTTGCCTACAATTACAGAAAAATATCCATTCAATCATAATCATAGGTATGTACGCATGCAGAGTCAGCTCTGTGTATGTAATTGTTTGTCTAGGGGTTGTCAGAATACGCCTGAAATGTTGTTCATTTGAATGGATTAATTGCTGGGAACACAAGAGCTGCAGTCAGCAGCAGCTAGATAAGGGGAACCTTCTTCATAGACCCTTGGGTAGTCCCTGACCTTTATATAAAAATCCCTAACCGTGTTCTGGAAATTCCTATGAATTCACTACCTGGCTTAGAAAATGCTGGAAACAATCGAGTAACCTAGCAACTGATTAGCAACTTTAATTAACGAGAGAGCAAAAAGACGCAAAATAAAAGCTGCATGGGGACAGTGACATACCAGGATTAGATAGTACAGCACAAGATACAGGCATCCAATAATTATGTTGAGATTTGCTATAAACAAGCTAGAAATCTATCATTGTCATAAGCTAGGCCAGCAAGTGGTACATGCACGCCGGTGACCGTGTCCAACCTCGTCTGTTTATGGACCATAGTGGTATGTGCAGCTGTTGTGTTTGGGTATATGGTTCTGCTGCTTATACTTAATTGATCAGAATCATTAATTTTTGGTCTTGGTTGCGGACAACAATTCTCTAAATCTGTGAGCCTGCCTTTTTCCCATACACATGTATGTTGAATACTTCCCCCCCCCCTTACCTAATCCCTCCTAACACACACACACACACACACACACACACACATCTCTCTAGTCCCCACCCCAGCCCTGATGTGAGGGGAGAGAGGGTCTGGTGTCAGCACTAGGGGAGATCTTGTGGAGGGAAGGCGGAGGAAAGAGAGCTGTGGTTGGATTGTGAGTGGGTTGAACCACATAATTATGCTGTCATAGCTAAAAATAACAAACTTAATTATGGTGAAATGAGCGTGCAGCTGCTATGAATATCATACAAATATCATATTTATACTTGTTTACGAGTATGATTATACTTACATGTAGTGTCATTGTTTCCGTGGTATTTTTTACCTATGTGATCATGCACACATAAAGGTGTTGTTTACACAATACATCAGTGTTTGTATTAGGGATTATATGGGTTCACCGAACTCATCTCAGTATTTACATGATAATTATTATCAGTGGAGACGGGCCCCAGGAAAGCCCACCAGCCTGATTGCATCACTGAAAGGGTAAGTTCATGTAGAATAACTCTACCATAACAAAGACATTGGAAGATATTGATCTTTCTTTGCTGTGGTGAAAATAAAGCCTTTCCTTTCTGGTTCCATGTCAACATTATGTTTATTTCCCTGTGATAGTTTTCGAAGGGGACATAATTCATTATATAACCGAAGTGAATTTTATATTTGTCAGGGAAGTTTATAATAATTACAAGTGTTGCTAAGTAAACACGTACTTTATGTAGATAGTGCATGAGCACTCATTTAGTGTTGAGCAAACACTTGAGTCGTTCCTACGAGAAAACTTCCGCTGGTGAGTTGATTGTTTTGTTCATAATAAGGAACACAGAACACATGTGATGGTAACCGATCCTAACCCTGCGGTCACATGTGCTTATATTGATACTAACTTGTGGCTAAAGATAATTGTAAATTATGTAGTTAGGACTGGTCATTGGAATCAGTGTACATGTCCACCACAACAATAGGAACTATGACAAATCACAAATTACTTTATTTTCTAAAATTATAGGGAAGAAAGTGTATGTACATTCATGAGACTTCGAGATCACAAAGTCTCAATTGCAATAACTTATTTGCGCAACTTCAGAAAGATTACAGCACTTGTTGCAAAATTTAGCAACATCATAATCTTCATTTATTTCTTCCACACAACACCTCTCCCCACATCCCCACTTCTCGTATGTACAGTACAGACAACGTTTTTTCATTGTTTTGAGATTGCTTACTTTAACTTGAATATAATTATTCTACCCCAACATCTTAATTCCATCCAGATGATTGAGCATACATTCATGAATAGAAATACAATGGACTCCTTTCTTTGGTCAAGGTTACCATTGTGGTCAAGGTTACCATTGTGAGTTGGCTTACTTGCTTAAATATAATTGTTTCCACGTAAACAATTACACAATATGTACTATTTTTATAATTGTAATTAGCAATGGTAACTACGAGGTTTCTATTCCTGGTCCATATAGCAACTAGCTATGAATATCATTATGCTATACTCGAAGGCTGACAGGTTATATTGTATCAATCAATAAATCAATAAATCAATAAATCAATAAATCAATCCTTTTTCTGTGTACCTATACATGTACAGTTTTCTGGAACAACAAGCATAAGGACTCATCTCGAGGCTAGCCTCCTATAGGAACTCTACTCTATGATATTCAGCTCTGACAACCTAAGTTTGTGGTTTTGTTATGATGCCCTTGCTGCACAACTGTACACAAGAAATTGATATTCAGTTGTACTGCCTAACGACTTGAACATGAACTACACCATGCATCATCATAGGTATGTAAGCATACAGAGTCAGCTCTGTGTTTGTCTAGGGGTTGTCAGAATACACCTGAAATGTTGTTCATTTGAATGGATTGCTGGGAACACAAGTGCCAGTCACCAGCAGCTAGATAAGGGGAACCTTCTTCATAGACCCGTACCCTTGGGTAGTCCCTGGCCTTTATATAAAAATCCCTAACCATGTTCTGGAAATTCCTATGAATTCACTACCTGGCATAGAAAATGCGTCACTTTCTGGAAACAATCGAGTAACCTAGCAACTGATTAGCAACTTTAATTAACGAGAAGTTAATGCTGTATAGGAACAATGACATACCAGGATTAGAATATGGTCTAGTACAGCACAAGGTACAGGCATCCAATAATTATGTTGAGATTTGCTATAAACAAGCTAGAAATCTATCATTGTCATAAGCTAGGCCAGCAAGTGGTACATGCACGTGACCATGTCCAACCTCGTCTGTTTATGGACCATAGTGGTATGTGCAGCTGTTGTGTTTGGGTATATGGTTCTGCTGCTTATACTTATTTGATCAGAATCATTAATTTTTGGTCTTGGTTGCGGACAACAATTCTCTAAATCTGTGAGCGTCCATTGCCTTTCCCCCGTACACATAGATGTTGAATACTTCCTCCCTTACCTAATCCCTCCTAACACACACACACACACACACACACACACACACACACACACACACACACACACACACACACACACACACACACACGCATACGCACACGCGCACAGAAACACACACACACACACACACACACACACACACACACACACACACACGCACCTCTCTAGTCCCCGCCCCAGCCCTGATGAGAGGAGAGAGGGTCTGGTGTCAGCACTAGGGGAGATCTTGTGGAGGGAAGGCGGAGGAAAGAGAGCTGTGGTTGGATTGTGAGTAAGAGTAGGATTACATGTAGAAGTATCCAGGCCTAAGTTTCAAAAATTCTATTTAAGGTAGTTTATGCAGTGTTCATTGGTGGTCCTCAGGGGGAAAAGGATTTCATAATAGAACAGTGAAGATGAAATGATAATCATGCCATGGATTGTGCAATGTAAAGGTCACCTATTAATTCACATGATTATAATGTATACTGTTATAAATTATAGTCTGATATGTACAATATAAAATTATGATGGTCTGATGTGTTGCATGTTAAACATTTTTCCCTGAATGTTCTGATACGCATGTGTTTGCACGTATAGGTGTGTTGAAAAGGTGATTATAATCATCTGATAGTTATAATTATTACCATATAGCGGGTTATATTCGTATGATGTATATTTCGTATTTTAGAGCATCATACAAAAATTTAAACTACAAAATTATTCTACCGCAATACGTTCAACATCACTATCCTGAGCTTTAAAATACGAAACATTTAAATGAGTAGTTTATACGAAACTTTGCGCCAACGAAATTACCCGCTATACAGTATATATATTGCATCACACAAATCCAATTCAGTGGGAATTTCCACAAATATTTTGTGGCACAGTATAGGTTGATCTTGGGTGTTGCAATCCTATGGGTGATTGCTGAAGGTCCTTATAATGATATTTATTTTTATCACAGGTTATCATCAACTGAGACAGGGTATAGCAAGGCCACACCCACGTATAAGCCAGACAACATTACAGAAAGAGTACGTAATATAAACACTCATTGCTTGCTCGAATAATAATGCTTATCACTCGTGGCTTTATAAAACCAATAAGGGTGTATAATATACACCTATTGTTTACCCCCACCCATTTGCACTTTATATTTCTTTACAACCCCCTGGTGCTGCACCGACCAAGTTAACGACTAATTAAAAAGCTTCATGATGCCTTACACGTGTGTATACATATACAAACAGTTGGTTAGATAGGTGCTCACCTTGTTCTTTTGTTGTGGGCTGTTTTTAAGTGCAGTACTGTTAAGGCAGGGTTTCATAGAGAGGGGGGAGGCCTGGGAATTCCCCCCTAGAAATCTGAAAATTAATGATGTCATAACAAAATGTACGTTTCCCCCTCCCAGCAAAAAAATATGTGTGAAACCTTGTAAGGTGTGCATAAACCACCTCTGAATCAGTGCAGGGGCAATTTAAAACAAATACATGTACTTGTTTGACTGCCAAATTACCCTCTATACAGTATACGGTACTGTTTCACTGCCAGTCTCTGGGGCTACTAGCATCAGCGACTAGCATTGCAATTCGGTATTCAATATTGCAATGTGTACATTCTTAATGGGAATCAGGGTTGCCTAATTTTTTTAGCTCTTGAGAAATCTAACAGCTTGTGTATTGCTCTTACCAGATGATCGAGCATACATTCACGGATAGAATTACAATGGACTCCTTTCTTCGGTCGAGGCTTCCGTCGGTGAGTTGGCTTGTTTGCGTATGTACACTGCAGTCATTAACCATAATTATCGTTGTTATCTATACAACATGTAGTTCTCGCAAAACAATCAAGTTTCTAATTTTTATGACACCAATGGATTCCTTTGTACTGTACAACAATTTAATTAGATGTAAAATGTCCTGTTCCAGTAATCAGTCATACAAGAGATCAGGAGTGTTCAATTACATGTATACAGTGCAAAGTTTTGCTTAATGCATTCCAAGTTACCCACATGTGACTATTGTTTTGTACTGTCGTAGGAAGTTTCTTGAACATAATATTATACAATTATGTATTATTTATACACCGATGCTTGTCATGCCTGCAAGCATGCCCTTGCATGCCCTTTACATGCACGTTATTGATACTGTATTCATAGCCTACCATGTGATTGTTTTACACCCACACAATGATTATTCTAGAAGCTTTTAGAACATACGTAGATCACCTGGCTATTTTTAGACCAGTAATACTATTCAGTACAACCCCGATCATCTGAATTCTTGATTACCCGGATGAAATATTCGGTCACATTCAAAGCAACATATACTCGCACATGCGCAGTGTCCACGTGGTTGAAAGCTTTGACAACAGAAGTAGCTAAACGCTTCAGCTTAGCCAAACAGTATAGCTTGCTACTGTCCACTGATGCATTATGCTAGTACATTGTAATAGCTCTGGACATTGTTTGCTGATTTTGCATGCAGAAGCTACTTAAATTATTGATGGGTGTGGCTCAATGAGAGTTGTTCTGGTATCCGAATATTTTAGCCATCCGGATGAGGTGAGGACACCAGGTGTTTGGATAATCGAGGCTCAACTGTATGTGTTACCCTGGTTGCCTTGTCACTGTTGCTAAGCAATCATTCTTGTGCAATAGCCACAGCAAATTATAACTGACAAAGTTCACACGAATATGCTCTTCTCTGTATCAGGAGCGCTCTCCTTTGATGGACACTTCGCAGGCACTGCAATAAGTTGCCGTAGTTGCTGATATTAGCGAGCCTTGAACAAAACACATTCTCTGTTTGCTTTGGCTTAACATTGACTCGATCCTGGAGAGACTCGTGAAATCTACTGTGTAGAATAGTGCTCAGCGGTGTGAAGCTTGATAAGTGTTGTAATTGTGCTCTACCTCAAACATTCCTTAGGTATAATTGTAAGCTGTACCTTTTCTCTTTTCACTCGCGTTGTATCTTATGAATATACTAACGTGATTATTGCTGTTTCAGCTTCAAGATGGATCCTCCAGTGGCTGTATCCAGTTTCTACTGTCAGTGCTGCTCACCAAGGGAATTGCCAGGTGAGATATACTGCATTGTAATTTTGAAAATAAAAGCGACCTATCACCAGTCAGGGATCGACTACAAAGATTGATACATGCCCGTAAAAAGTTATTAGTGTACGATGCAATGTAATTCACTAGAATGTTTTGCAAGCATCAAACGATATGCGAACTTAAAATTGCAAAACCTACTGATATTTACACACGATCCTTGCCAGTTTGCAAAGGGTCAATTTTTCTGCTGATTTGGCTCTTTCCCAAAGTTTTTCGCCCTCAAAAATACGATATCTGATGTGTAACCCCTGTGTTTTGATATCTATACTGATACTGAGTGGTATAATTGTATAACCAAATCCTCCCCCAGTTTCCCATACAAATCTACGCTCCCACGGATAAAATATCAATATGGTTTTTCATTTCACTCCCCCAAACCACACACAGCATTCAGTCTGAAATGGATGAATCCAATGGCCATCTTATTGGAGCACATGGGTATTGCACTCAGGTAAGCATGCACCCCTCTACACTTCTGTCAATATATAGCCCTGGCTTCTTGCCTGCCTGCATGTGTGTAAGGATGGCCTTATTATGCATGTAGATCATGACTCTAGGGGAAGGCCATTTGGCAGCAGAAAGAAGGAGGTGCACCGGTTGTTGTACTATACGTTATTACCAGCAGGATGCTGTGCATGTACTCGGATTAGGGTCATGGGACTTCGTAGTCTAAGCTAGAGTGCATGTCAGTCACTGTGATAATTATATTATGAAGACCCAATCATTGCCCCTGCCCACACACACACACATACACACACGCACACAGGAGCTAGTTAACTTGCTACTGACTGGGGTGGCAGTTTCTAATATCTTTGATGGGGAGGTGGACATGGGCAGTAAAGGAAAAGAAAAGGTTAGAGAATGAATCACTAGCTTCCACTAATAACCCCATGGTGTAATTTCCTGTGTGACTTTACCAGTTGATTACTGTGATTACTGTACCTACAGTTTATTACTTAATATGGAACTTTATGTTTATTGTGATGCATTATTCTGTCACAATTTAAAAGCGACCTAAACCGGTTTCAGGTTTTCAGGGAGTGGTACATGAACTGTTAACAGTATAAAGGTTATTGGTTTATAGTACATTATGATAATCAAGAGTTCATTAATTAGGAAGAGTACCACAAAGCAAAAGCAACAGAAAAGCAATAAATAACATTCACCACTAAAACTAGTTTCACAGTTTATACAACAGCAGTGTAACGCAGAACTCCTATAGTTTTAAGTGTAGTCAAGGGCGTATACAGAGAAGGGTATACGCCCTTGGTGTAGTCGTGTACGCTTCCTTATGATATTCATAGTTTAATGATGTCATGACGGCTGTTTGTTTGTTTCTTACTACCCAGAGAATAAGATCACTTTCAACAAACAACACATGAATTTCTTTGTTGCTATTTACCTGTTATTTCTGTACCATCCAGCTAGTCCTCCGAGGTCTAGGCAAACAGAGTGAGATCGGATTGTTATCACTATTTGAACATTATCAGTCATGCATGGTGAGTTCGTGTGGTCCTGTTATTAACACACCAGTACTCCCTCATACCAACGCCTTGGACCACGCATCAACCCCACCCTCATTCTCATTACAATCTTTCCCCAGCCCCTTATCACTCCCTACGTATAGGTGTATACCCTAATGAACACTTGCTTTCTCACACCCCACCCTCCCCCCACAGGTTGGGAGTAATTACAAGGACCCTGTTTACCCTATATGGGTGATCTGCAGCGAGAGCCACTTCTCAGTGCTGTTCTCTCATCAAAGATTGCTGCTTGAGAATCTGTAAGTTTTGAAGTCCCTCCGTAACTTTTCTATTCATGGTAAAAGCTATTGAAATGTGCTTGTATAGAAGAATTGGTGAAAGAATCATTGGTATTCGAAATATGTGTATAGTAAATTGTTCGTGTACTGTTTTTTGTCTATTGTATAGTTGTAAGCAGCATTCCTTACCAATTTAAGTCTTCATGCACATACAGGAGACTCCAAAGGAGATTTGACTTACATTATTACGATGGTCTGGCTAACCAGGACGAGGCCATACGACTGACTATAGGTACATTGAGAGATACAAACTTCAGCTAATGTAATAGATACTCACACAGACAATGCAGAGGGGAGAGGGTCGTTGGTGGAGGATGCATTGACCCCACCACTGGAGCTGTGCATTCAAACTAAGTGAGTCTGTTGTGCACTATTATATTAAAGTATCGTTTGTACTGTGCTGCAGGTGGAGGAGTGTCACTGTGAGCTGGAATGGATCTGAACCAAATTTGTACATTTGACTGCTCTGTTGTAAAGTGTCATTAGGATCTAGGAGTATTATTCATCACCAGTACTAATTATTATGACATCATTTCCAATTATAGTGTGAAAATAATTATTCACGTCAAAACAGCTGAAGCAATGGTATAAAGGCCGATTGAACACTCGGGCCTGCAGAAATTCGAAAGAATAAATAGATCTATCAAGCCGTAGCGTTAGGAAACAAACTGATGAGTACACTAGTGTGTGTAAGCTGTCAAGAGTATGTGTTTCACGATCCATACCAATGTGACTGTGGAGACAGACTCTGTAGCAAGTGTTACAACTCTTATATTGAGAGGTAAAACGTTATTCATGATGATGTGTCATTGACTGTCATCCAGTTTCATTTTCTGCAGAGCCCAGAAGAAGTTCATCTGTTTATCCTGCAATGAAGAGAACATCGTGGCCAACTGTTTCCGAGACAAGGCAGTGGAGTACGAGCTTCGGAACACCACCCTCAAGTGCTTGAACCAGTCCTGTCCCTGGGAGGGGGAGAGCAGGTTCTATCAGGTAAACACAGTAACTTCATAATAATGTGCAGCATGGACTTCTTTGTCTAAGCTGAGCACATATTGATAATCGTATTCACAATGTAGTGCCGGGAATCAGTCCCATTCAGTGTAATGCATGTAGCAGGAAGCAGTGAATAGAGCAACTTCCAGTGGTAGTCAATAATTATAGTTATACAGGAAATATCTTGACAACTATTTGAACTTTCTTTTGAAGGGTATTAGAAGTGTCTAGTAGGAACATAGTTACTGATCTGTTTTGCCTAGGAATGTTGTTTGTGAACCACTTGTTTAATGTCTCAGTGTCTGTGTTGTTGGTGAACTATTGGATTGATACCGTCTCTTGTTGCCAGTTTGTTGTTTACAGCGTTCTTTGTCTGTGTTTTCTGTAGGAGCATAAGAATTCGTGCAAGTTTGGTGTAGTACAATGCACCAACTCAATATACGGCTGTAAAGAAGAACTAATTAGGAGTCAATTACAGGACCACCTCAACAATAAATGCAACTTCAACCCCATCACTTGTCGATGGTGTGGACAACACACCCTCAATGAAGACGTAAGTTATTCAATAATATAGAAAACTTTACTGTGCTTCTTAAGAGTCACTATTATAATAGCTGCATGCATAGAACTCCCATGCAACTAATCATCACGATTCCCAAATACACAGATTCACATTCAGAAGGAGTGTGAGATGGCACTAGACTACTGCCCCAATGAGTGTGGAGAAAGGTTACCTAGGAGAGAGGTGAGTTCTGATTGATGTCAGAGGTTAATTCGATAAATTGCCTTTTTAGTACATTCATTTCCTGTGTTATAGTGCATGAATAATTAATGATGCTAAACTTGAGTTTGTTTAGTTAATGATCTTTACCCACTCCCCTCACAGATGCTCAAGCATACTAAAACAGTGTGCACTCAACAAGTAAGAGAATGTGACTACAAGGACTTGGGGTGCACTTACAAGGTATGTTTACACAGCATTTATTCACTTCCAACATATATAATAATGCACTCATGTAATTATGTGATCTAATGTACTCGCTTAGTTATATGCTCTTATTCGTCTGCAGGGTACCATCAAGGAACTAACGAAGCATGCAAAGGATTACCCCGCATATCACAACCAACTACTGAAAATGGCCAACAAAGAAATGAAGCAATCTCTGGACCACCAAATTGCCTTAATAGACAACAAAACAGACGATTTGAAATCTGAAATTAGCAAGATAAGGTCTGAGTTGCAATCACGGCTGCAACCAGTAACAGATGCTGTGGTAAAAGCTGAGTCATCAATTATCCAACTACAAGATGGACTCAGTGAGGTATCTCTGTTATTACAAACACTTCAAGCAGCCAGTTACGATGGAACATTCATTTGGAAGATCCCCGAAGTCACTAGGAGAAGACAAGAAGCTAGAACTGGGAAAACTGTCTCTCTGTATTCCGCTCCATTCTATACGAGTCGCCATGGATACAAGCTCTGTCTAAGGCTCTACATGAACGGCGATGGTACTGGGAAGGGCACTCACTTGTCGTTCTTTATCACCCTAATGCGAGGAGAGTACGATGCCCTCCTCCCCTGGCCGTTCAGACAGGCAGTCACTCTGACCCTGGTGGACCAGAACAAGCAGCGGGACATTGTCCAGTCGTTCCGCCCTGAACCAACGTCCTCATCATTCCAGAGACCACGCAATGAGATGAACGTTGCCTCAGGCTGTCCCACATTTGCCCTCGTCTCTGCCCTTGACAATGTCTCCTACGTCAAGGATGATACCTTGTTCCTTAAATGCAAGGTTAACACCACTGGACTGACCAATGAATGACAAAACTATCTCGGAGTACATGCATAAAGAGAAATATTCGACATAGACATTGCAAATGATATAGTATTATCATAGCCTCGAATCCACGCCGATTAAAATCTGTATTTTAATCAGCGTGGATTTGAGGCTAAGGATCAATTAGACCATATCATTTGCAAAGTCTCTGTGTTATATTCTTCATGCATGTACTCCAACCATAGTTGCACCTCAAGAGTGCCTCGTTGTCTTCAATCTATGCTCCTAATGCCAACTATAAACATTGTTATTTTTTGTTTTATTTATTTATTTATTTGAACCACAATCTCTTCATATAATTATTATACGCCCTTGTTATTATTTTATAGTCCATTGCTGCATGTCATTGATTGCCACGTGCACATATCCTCTCCTTGTTAACGTTAGCAATAGTAGAAATATAGCCACTACTGTACTAACAGTACTAAGCCTGCTACCATTCAGTTATAAGTATAGTCATGGAACAACTGGCAAGATTTAGACACAACAGATCCAAAATCCCAGAAATGTTCCCCCTAAATTGAGGTTGTTTAATTAATGATCTTTACCCACTTCTCCCGCACAGTGGAACAAAGAAGGATAAACAAGGATCGAGGACATTATTTTTCCCTTTGGAATTGGGTACATTGTACATTGCAATGATAGGTCAAAGTGTGCACTCACCAAGCTATAGTATAAGGACTTGGGGTGCACCTACAAGGTACGTACGTTCACACAGTAAACTATAGCGGCTTAGCTAGGGAGATTGAGAGTCGTAGATTATGCACCTATCAATGTGTTGCCCCACTCCCCCCCCCCCCCCTGGGAGGGGTCGGGCTTATATGGGGGATTTGACCTTACCTCAGGTCAAATTCCCCCTCACACACCAAAAAACAGGTCATAAAAGAGTCTTCACTATGCAAAGCCAGGTTCAAATCCCCCAGTATGGGGCCAACATTTCAGGTCAAATTAGATCAAATTCCCCCGTATGTCCCGGGGGGGGGGTAGTGGGGCAACACGTTGATAGGTGCATTAGTGACTGTAGGAAACGTACATAGAAACAATCAAACTGCAATGGATAAAATTATGAGGACTTTACTATTGCTGTTAGCTGGTTTACAATCTGCATTAAAACAATTACACAAGTACACGCTTTCCATTTCAATTTTCATTTTGAAGTATTGCTCCCTCTCTGCTCTCCTGCCCTCCCCATTAGCTTTTTATTTTTGCCTACAATTACAGAAAAATTTCCATTCAATCATAATCATACGTATGTAAGCATGCAGAGTCAGGTCTGTGTATGTCTAGGGGTTGTCAGCAGTGGCGTAGGCAGAGGGGGGCTGACGGGGCTAGAGCCCCCCCCTTTTGAGCTCCATCATCTGCACTGCATAGTTACTATAGAATGATGTCATTCAAGGAAATGTGGGTAGGGCCACCTAATGCGCATGCTGATGCTGAGGAGAAGAGTGATGACCTTTTTTAAAAACTCCATGTTATTCAGTGTGCCTTGCTCAACTGATTTGAGCCCTGCCCTTCCCAAAATCCTGGCTACGCCACTGGTCAGAATACACCTGAAATGTTGTTCATTTGAATGGATTGCTGGGAACACAAGTGCCAGTCAGCAGCAGCTAGATAAGGGGAACCTTCTTCATAGACCCTTGGGTAGTCCCTGGCCTTTATATAAAAATCCCTAACCATGTTCTGGAAATTCCTATGAATTCACTACCTGGCTTAGAAAATGCGTTATTTCTGGAAACGATGGAGTCCCCTAGCAACTGATTAGCAACTTTAATTAACGAGAGAGCAAAAAGACGCGAAATAAAGCTGCATGGGGACAGTGACATACCAGGATTAGATAGTACAGCACAGGATACAGGCATCCAATAATTATGTTGAGGTTTGCTATAAACAAGCTAGAAATCTATCATTGTCATAAGCTAGGCCAGCAAGTGGTACATGTTGATCAGAATCATTAATTTTTGGTCTTGATTGCGGACAACAATTCTCTAAATCTGTGAACGTCCATTGCCTTTTCCCCATACACATAGATGTTGAATACCTTCCCCCCTTACCTAATCCCTCCTAGCACACACACACACACACACACACACACACACACACACACACACACACACACACACACACACATCTCTCTAGTCCCCACCCCAGCCCTCATGAGGGGAGAGAGGATCTGGTGTCAGCACTAGGGGAGATCTTGTGGAGGGAAGGCGGAGGAAAGAGAGCTGTGGTTGGATTGTGAGTGGGTTGAACCACATAATTATGTGTGCTGTCATAGCTAAAAATAACAAACTTAATTGTTTGAGATTATGGTGAAATGAGCGTGCTGCTATGAATATTATACAAATATCATATTTATACTTGTTTACGAGTATGATTATACTTACATGTAGTGTCATTGTTTCCGTGGTATTTTTTACCTATGTGATCATGCACACATAAAGGTGTTGTTTACACAATACATCAGTGTTTGTATTAGGGATTATATGGGTTCACCGAAATCGTCTCAGTATTTACACGATAATTATTATCAGTGGAGACGGGTCCCAGGAAAATAATAACACCCACCAGCCTAATTGCATCACTGAAAGGGTAAGTTCATGTAGCATAACAAAGACATTGATCTTTCCTTGCTGTGGTGAAAACAAAGCCTTTCCTTTCTGTTTCCATGTCAACATTAATTATGTTTATTTCCCTGTGATAGTTTTCGAAGGGGACATAATTCATTATATAACCGAAGTGAATTTGATATTTGTCAGGGAAGTTTATAATAATTACAAGTGTTGTTAAGTAAACACGTACTTTATGTAGATAGTGCATGAACACTCATTTAGTGTTGAGCAAACACTTGAGTCGTTCCTATGAGATAACTTCCACTGGTGAGTTGATTGTTTTGTTCATAATAAGGAACACAGAACACATGTGATGGTAACCGATCCTAACCATGCGTCACATGTCATGTGTTTATATTGATACTAACTTGTGGCTAAAGATAATTGTAAATTATGTAGTTGGGACTGGTATTGGAATCAATCCCAAGCGTGTACATGTCCACCACAGCAATAGGAACTATGACAAATCACAAATTACTTGATTTTCTAAAATTATATTTTACATTTGGGAAGAAAGTGTATGTACATTCATTATACCGTATAGCGGGTAATTTTCGGGGGACAAAATATTCATGGTTCAGCAATATTGAGACATTTCGTGGGTAATATTTTCGTGGTAGCTGCCTGCACTGCAGGTAAAGGTAGGCAAGGTCGCTTCATTCGTGGGTAAAATATTCGTGGTCAGACCTCCAACCACGAAAACCACGAATATTTTGCCCCACGAAAATTACACGCTATACGGTACCATTAATTATGGAACACTAGTATGGAGTTTCCTTTACTTGGATCATCCATTTTCTCAATTTTGCTAAGCTGTATACCTAACAACTAGTAGCATGGTCGACCTGTTACAATCGTGCTACATGTACTAATTATGATGTTTGCTGCTGTGGGAACCATCACATGACACCATGCCTCAGCATTAGTTGTCAGCTCCAAACATGTATATAATGCTGACAGTGTACGTATAACTGTGTGCCAGTTATCAGTTAATTAATTACGTGTCACTAATTAAAAAAACAGTGGCTATATGCTCGGCAGCTGGACGCCCATCCTCCACCGTGAACACACAGTCGCCTACCTCTTCCTGTAGGTGTAGTAACACATAATGTCATAGCAACAATAGCGAGTTGTTTGCAAACTATTTACAGCTAATGTTGCTGTGACATTATGTATTCGCGAATACGTATTTCCATTATCATTTTCATTTATTTCCTCGGTGGGTATCGCTCCCTCTCTGTTCTCCTGTCTTTTCCTCATTAGCAACATTAACAATAAAGCCGCTGCTGTCAACAGCTAGTACCAAGCCTGCTACGTTATCCATTCTCAGTCTTCAGTTGTTAGCTTTACTAAGCACAACTGACGAGATTGTGGCTGTATTCCTATTTTGAATACCATGTGGTCTTGGAATTGAATGAACATGGAATCACTTTTATTTCTTCCACACAACACCTCTCCCCACATCCCCAGTTCTCGTATGTACAGTATAGACAACGTTTTTTTCATCTTTTTGATTGCTTACTTTACTTGAATATAATTATTCTACCCAACATTATTTTTCTCTTAATTCCATCCAGATAATTGAGCATACATTCATGAATAGAAATACAATAGACTCCTTTCTTGGGTCAAGGTTACCATTGTGAGTTGGCTTACTTGTTAGTCATTAATTGTTTCCACGTAAACAATTACACAATTATGTACCGTATATGCTTGATCAGGAGCCGCGGCTACTAAATGTTTCATTTTGCTGGAAGAGGAGGCTACAATTCAAGAGGGGCCACTGTTCAAGAGCGGCGTTTATTAGCTCCAGATAATTTAGTTTGTCATCAAAAGTTGTTTTCACCTGCATAAACTTGAACTCTGCCATGAGAAAGTCTTTGTGAAGCACTAACAAGCTGCTACTCATAGCTATGTACATGTAGCTAGCTGCTAGTAATAATTTTTTTGGCTGCCACGTGCAGAAATGCTAGAGTCAAAGTTCACTGAGGCTACTATTTGAGAGCGGCTACTAAATGTTTCATTTTGCTAGCAAGGGAGGCTACTATTTGAGTGCGGCCTTTATACAAGAGCGGCCTCTGATCGAGCATATACGGTATGTAATATAGCTGGTAATTTTCGTGGGGCAAAATATTCGTGGTTTTCGTGGTTGGAGGTCTGACCACGAATATTTTACCCACGAATGAAGCGACCTTGCCTACCTTTACCTACAATCCAAGCAGCAACCACGAAAATATTATCCACGAAATGTCTCAATATTGCTGAACCACAAATATTTTGTCCCCCGAAAATTACCCGCTATACGGTATCTGTTACTATTTTTTAATTAGCAATAGTAACTATGAGGTTTCCATTCCTGGTCCATATAGCAACTAGCTATGATGAATATCATTATGCTATACTCAAGGCTGACAGGTTATATTGTATCAATCCTTTTTCTGTGTACCTATACATGTACAGTTGTCTGGAACAACAAGTAAGGACTCATTACAAGACCTTGCGACAATACAATAATTATAACCCATGAAAGTCAACCTCCTAGTAGCCTCGAGGCCACGCCGATTAAATACTTTAATCGGCCTGGTCTCGAGGCTAGCCTCCTATAGGAACTCTACTCTATGATATTCATAGCTGACAACCTAAGTTTGTGGTTTTGTTATGAGCCCTTGCTGCACAACTGTACACAAGAAATTGATATTCAGTTGTACTGCCTAACGACTTGAACATGAACTACACCATGCATCATCATAGGTATGTAAGCATACAGAGTCATGCAGCTCTGTGTATGTCTAGGGGTTGTCAGAATACACCTGAAATGTTGTTCATTTGAATGGATTGCTGGGAACACAAGTGCCAGTCAGCAGCAGCTAGATAAGGGGAACCTTCTTCATAGACCCTTGGGTAGTCCCTGGCCTTTATATAAAAATCCCTAACCATGTTCTGGAAATTCCTATGAATTCACTACCTGGCTTAGAAAATGCGTCACTTTCTGGAAACAATCGAGTAACCTAGCAACTGATTAGCAACTTTAATTAACGAGAAGTTAATGCTGTATGGGGACAATGACATACCAGGATTAGAATATGGTCTAGTACAGCACAAGGTACTGGCATCCAATAATTATGTTGAGATTTGATCAACAAGCTAGAAATCTATCATTGTCATAAGCTAGGCCAGCAAGTGGTACATGCATGTGACCATGTCCAACCTCGTCTGTTTAAGAACCATAGTGGTATGTGCAGCTGTTGTGTTTGGGTATATGGTTCTGCTGCTTATACTTATTTGATCAGAATCATTAATTTTTGGTCTTGGTTGCGGACAACAATTCTCTAAATCTGTGAGCGTCTATTGCCTTTCCCCCGTACACATAGATGTTGAATACTTCCCCCTTACCTAATCCCTCCTAACACACACACACACACACACACACACACACACACACACACACCTCTAGTTCCCGCCCCAGCCCTGATGAGAGGAGAGAGGGTCTGGTGTCAGCACTAGGTGAGATCTTGTGGAGGGCAGGCGGAGGAAAGAGAGCTGTGGTTGGATTGTGAGTAAGAGTAGGTGTACTGTACTGTACTGTAGATATCTAGACTAGTAAAAAATTCTATTTAAGGTAGTGTATGTGCAGTGTGCATTACCAGTATTCGTTGGGGCAAAATGATCAATGATCTCATAATGGGACTTGTTGCATTTGTAATAATTATAGTCTGATAATTATGGTGGTCTGATAATTATGATGGTCCAACTTATGGTTCAGTTTACATGGTCTTAGGCGCTAGGCTGATTTACATGTGTTGAAATATGAATAATTATACATACACATTTCATCATACTAACACAATTCAGCAGTTGTGATACTTGTAATTATTGTAGCCTTAATAATAATTTATTACAGTTACAAGTTGCAATACTGGTAGTGTATTGCATTTGTTTGTACTGCCTTCACCTTTATGATGAAATGCTTATAACCAATTATTGATATTCAATTATCACAGATTATCATCAGCGGATACTGGGTATATGGCAAGGCCACACCTACGTAAAAACCAGACAGCATTACAGAGAGGGTGAGTGGTATACATGCATCTGTACATACACAATTAACTCTGTGCCCCTTCAATTGCCTACTTTGTTTACCGCCACCGGTATTTCTTCACATACAACCCCCTGGTGCTGCACTGACCATGTTATGCCTTACACATGCAAACATTGGTTAAATGCAGTAAAATATTCACACGAAACTGAATCACCATCCTCTTGTTGTGGTCATGTAGTGTTATTGTGTACATAAACTAATTGTGTACACTATTTCACTTGTGGTGGTTCACTTGTGGTGGTACCACCACCTCGTACCTCACTCCATTGGTTTCATATTCAATATTGCATACTGACTCAAATTTGTGTGCATTCTTACTAGGTTAGCAATCGGGATTACTTAAGTTTTCTTAACTGTTGAGAAATATTATTATTCTACCCAACTTCACAACATTAATGGTCAATTTTTCTCTTAATTCCATGCATCCAGATGATTGAGCATACATTCACGGATAGAAATACAATGGACTCCTTTCTTCGGTCAAGGCTTGCGTTGGTGAGTCGGCTTATTTGCTTAAAATATGTACAGTCATTATCATTACTATTGTTTCCACTCCACAAAAACAATTAGGTAGCTATCTGTTACTATTTTTGTAACAATTTAAAATGCAATGGTAATAGTGAGGTTGCCATTATGCATAACACTCCATATGCATAACTTAATTATCAGTACAACGTTTTGTTAAGTATAGCCACATGTGACTATAATTAACACTAACCTGTGTTGTACTGTCTTCCGGCTAGGAAGCTTCTTGAACATGTGAGCCTACACCATGCATGTCAGGCCCTATTCATAGCTACATGTGATCAATTGTTTTACACGCCCACACAAATTCCATACACAATGCCCATAACGTAGTCAGCTGGCTATTAATAAACATGTACATGTACATGTAGGGTTTAATGCTATTCAGTTTGCGTCATCTTGGTTTCATATAATTATAACACCATGCAAACACTATTACATGATTGTACTTATGAAATCTAGTATGATTGGGTGTGTTTGATAATAATTATAAGAGTTCCAACATTTCTGTTTGCGTTGGCTTAAGTAGTCTAGAGTATTGTACATTGTCGCATTCCTTTATGTAAACTGCACCAGCGTCACATTATTACAATTCATGATTGGCCCGCATCTAGGATTTTGGGTCAGAGGGGGTAAATTGAGCAAATTAAAATTCCCCCGCCGTGTGTGCATGCACCGAAAGTACACCTAAAATTAGGGGGTCCGGGGCATGTTCGCCATATGTATGTGTGAATAGTTTTGTTGAGGCTTACTTTGTCATTAGAATCGTAATGAATCCCGAAATGTATTTTTCAGGGGCTTCCCCCATAGGTATACATACATAATTTTCTTGCACCACCATGATATCAAATAAGAACCAATGAGTCATTTCTATTACATTCATGAATACCTACAAGTGGCATACACTATTATGTAGGGAGTTTCCCCTCATGCATTACTATTTTTTTGCTAAGCTGTATACCTAACAGCTAGTGCACAGTCAGACCTGTTAAGATCATGCTGCATGTAATAATTATGATGTGAAATCAATGGCACAATCACATGACTTTAATTTGAACTTAGTTATCGTGCCTCGATCAGCGTTAATTGTCAGCTCCTACATGTATATAGTGCTCTACGTTTACTGTGTGCCAGTTAATTCAACAATCTGTATTATAAAAAGAGAGAATTAGTATAAAAAGAAAATGTGTGGTGAGAAGTTGTGTTTGTAAACCTGAAATGAAGAGATTGCTAAATTTATTGCAACGAGTATTGTAACAGTACTGAAGTTCATGTTGCACGAGACTAGTAAGTTATTGCAGTTGCTAAAAATTCTAGATTACACGAATACGTTCTTTCCATTGTCATTTTTTCATTTGTTTCCTCGATGGGTATCGCTCCCTCTCTATTCTCCTGTACTTTCCTCGTTAGCAACATTAACAATAAAGCTGCTGCTGTGAACAATACCAGGCCTGCTACGTTATCCATTCTCACTTTTCAGTTGTTAGCTTTACTTAACTAAGCACAACTGATAAGATTTGTCTGTATTCCTATTTTGAATACCGTATGGTTTTGAACATGGGAATCACTATTTATAATCCATAATCGTATTCATTACTAGATTGTTATGCCTCAATGCTCATGTTTTCACTACAGCTCCAAGATGGGTCCTCTAGTGGCTGCATACAGTTTCTACTCTCTGACACTGTGCTGCTTACCAAGGGAGCCAGCTGGTGGGTAAGAGGGAGGTGTTGTGTGGTCTGAAGTGTGTGTGTCTTTGTGGGCTGACTGTTATTATGCCTCGAGGCGTAGCCGCACGAGGGATACGGTAAAGCTGACTGTGTGTGTGTGTGTCTGTTCCAGCTGTAACTGCTCAACGGTTGCAATGCGACGAAAGCTAACAGCTTCTATAGGCTTCTAGCCACGTTCTCTTGGATTTTGATTCATGGATTAGCAAACTAAAGCTTCTTTCTCGAGTTATGGCTAGTTTGACTCACATTGAAGGCTGTTGCAGTCTCTTCAGAATCTTTCATAGCATCATCTGTCCGCACAAACTTTCTATTCAACATATGAGTTAGCCTTGCACTAAAGTGCTAGCTTTTTGTTAGCTACAATACTCAGAAAATATCTGTTAAAACAGCTAGCTAGCAGTAGCCATTTGTGAAATTGACACTCACAGATGCTCAAGCATACATTATTCCTATGGATGTAATGCGCATGCGCGCTCATTCCCCATGTGTGAGAAAATAATATCCAAGATCCAGAAATCCAGATCCTCCTGGCAGAATCATCTCTGTCTTGAGGGCCTGGTAAGCCACAAAACACTACCATATAACAATATAGATAACAATATGCATGTACACAGGTCTTTTCATCTTAGATATTATATACACTGAACTACAGATCCTGGAAGAATCAATTTTCTTCTTTCTTGAGGTCCTGGTAAGCCACATAATACAATAAATAATAACAACAATAGATGCATGTAAATAAGTCTTTTCTTCTCAGTGAATTTATATAGATAAGCTATAAAATTCATTATAGAAACTAATATAACACTCTAATACTTTTCAGCGAAAGCAAAAACATGGCGAGAGGCATTAGCACAGCGCCAGCTTGAACACTAGTTATCTTTGTGGGCTGACTGTTACCCACACAGTGGGTTTTTACATGGATGGCTAGCCATGCATGTATAACAAACATTGTGTGAACTCCAGTTTTATTTTCTACCACACACCACATGTATAGACAAAACACCCACACCCCTCCCCCTCCCCACACACACCCACAGCATTCAGTCTGAGATGGACGAAGTCAACAGTCGACTCATTGGTTCCCATGGATACTGTACTCAGGTCAGCTACAAACGCTATATATAGCAGCTCCTGGCAACGTTACCTCCATGTTGGCTCAAAAAGGAACTGCATGACTTAGCTAGTGTTTTTTTAATGCCTAGCCCTTTAGAAACACCTAGCTATTTCCTACAAAATATCCTGTCAGATGATTATTATACGTGCATGCTGGTCATGCCCCCCCCCACATACAGGAGTTGGTTAACTTGCTACTTACTGGAGTAGCAGTGTCTAACGTCTTTGATGGGGAGGTGGACCTGGGCAGCAAAGGAAAAGAAAAGGTTAGTACGTGTAGATGCGTTACACCGCTAGTTTCCACTAATCACCATGGCTTTTGATGTCACAATGACAGCTGAACTTCCTTCTGTAATGTGCACCTGACAATAACAAATAACAATATTTGGCATCTATTAGCTCTTGAAAAATGCCCAAGAGAATAATGCATAAGAAGAGAAGAGTGTCGAACTACCGATACCTCTACACAATTTTGTGTACAAAGTAACGTGACAACCTGTCAATTGCACGTGAGCAACTCGCAATTAATGACGTTGCACATAATTACGCAACGCACAGAATTTGTTAATAGTGAGTAAAGAGTGCAAGTGAAGAGGATTATTGTCTCGAAAAAATCCTCTCCTGTCAGTGTGCAGTGAGCAGCTCTGAACATTTGAGCGCGAACGACTAGCTAGAGTCAGTTCAATTACCACACTCCTAAAAACGTCACGGTTAACATTTACTAGAAGACTACTAGTACATTGTAAGTTTGCAATACGTGCGAGTCACGTTACTTCGTGCACAGTTTTTGTGTAGAAGTATCAGTAGTTCGACACTCTTCTCTTCTTATGCACTCTTGGTAATACTTGATCACTCAACCAATTTGACATAACAAATGAATTTTGTTGTTGCTATTTACCCATTAAATCATCTTCCTTCAGCTATAGTCCTACGAGGAGGTATTGAAAAAACATGTTTGAGCTCATAATTATACACAAAACAAATAGCTCTTGAAAAATATCCAAGAGAGTAGATCACTCTTGACACAACATATGAATTTTGTTGTTGCTATTTACCCTCTTCCTCTCTACCATCCAGCTAATCCTCCGAGGTCTAAACAAACAAAGTGAGATCGGATTGTTATCACTATTTGAGCATTATCAGTCATGCATGGTGAGTTCGTGTGGTCCTCATTCTCATTACAACCTTTCCCCACTAATGAATACTTGCTTTCTCACACCCACCCTCCCCCAGGTTGGGAGTAATTACAAGGACCCTGTCTATCCTATATGGGTGATCTGCAGCGAGAGCCACTTTTCAGTGCTGTTCTCTCATCAGAGATTGCTGCGTGAGAATCCGTAAGTTGTTGAAGTCCCTCTGTAACTTTTCTATTCATGGTAAAAGCTATTGAAATGTGCTTGTATAGAAGAATTGGCGAAAGAGTCATTGACCGGTATTCGAAATATGTGTATAGTAAATTGTTTGACTGTACTGTTTGTTGTATAGTTGTACGCAGTACAATGGTCGATCATTCCTTACCAATTTAAGTCTTCATGCACATACAGGAGACTCCAAAGGAGATTTGACTTACATTATTACGATGGTCTGGCTAACCAGGACGAGGCCATACGACTGACTATAGGTACGTTGAGAGATGTGCCAACCTCAGCTAATGTAATAGATCCTCACACAGACAATGCAGAGGGAAGAGGGTCGTTGGTGGAGGATGCATTGACCCCACCCACTGGAGCTGTGCATTCGGACTAAGTGAGTTAGAGGTTTTGTGTTGTGCACTATTATAAGTATCGTGTGTACCGTGCTGCAGGTGGAAGAGTGTCACTGTCAGCTGGAATGGATCTGAACCAATTTTGTAGCAACGTTCATTTTGTACACTGTACACTATTCATGCATAGATACTATATCTATGAGTACTGTCCTCTTGAATATTCACGCATGATCATGACATCATAAAAATTATGTCATTTTGACATTCATGGCTTCCGATCCCCATGTACGTACCTGGAGACAATATAAAAGGCCACAGGCTAGGACAAACTCAAAAGCAAATTAACAAAAAGCCGATGAGTACACTAGTGTGTGTAAGCTGTCAAGAGTATGTGTTCCACGATCCATACCAATGTGATTGTGGAGACAGACTCTGTAGCAAGTGTTATAACTCCTATGTTGAGAGGTAAGACTGCATCTGATGTACTGCTGTACGTATAACAGTGCTAATAGGTGACTCCAACTTTGTATAATGAAACTAAATTTCATGAAAATAATCAGAATTCCGAGACTGTACATGTATATGTACATAGCTATGTGGCATAGACGATGTAAATAAGGTGATATGTTGATCATCGACTGACGTTTTCTTTTCTGCAGAGCCCAGAAGAAGTTCATCTGTTCATCCTGCAATAAAGAGAACATCGTGGCCAACTGTTTCCGAGACAAGGCAGTAGAGTACGAGCTTCGGAACACCACCCTCAAGTGCCTGAACCAGTCCTGTCCCTGGGAGGGGGAGAGCAGGTTCTATCAGGTAAGCACAATGCTAATGTGCAGCATGGACTTCTTTGTCTAAGCTGAGCACATGGCTTATTATAATCGTATTCACAATGTAGTGCCGGGAATCAGTCCCATTCAGTGTGAACTTTCTTTTGAAGGGTATTACAAGGAACTAGTAGGAATCATAGTTACTGATCTGTTTTGCCTAGGAATCTTGTTTGTGAACCTTGTTTAATGTCTCAGTGTCTGTGTTGTTGGTGAACTATTGGATTGATACCTTCTCTTGTTGCCAGTTTGTTGTTTACAGCGTTCTTTGTCTGTGTTTTCTGTAGGAGCATAAGAATTCGTGCAAGTTTGGAGTAGTACAATGCACCAACTCAATATACGGCTGTAAAGAAGAACTAATTAGGAGTCAATTACACGACCACTTCAACAATAAATGCAACTTCAACCCGATCACTTGTCGATGGTGTGGACAACACACCCTCAATGAAGACGTAAGTTATTCAATAATAATTATTATAGAAAACTTTACTGTGCTTCTTAAGAGTCACTATTATAATAGCTGCATGCATAGAACTCCCATGCAACTAATCATCACGATTCCCAAATACACAGATTCACATTCAGAAGGAGTGTGAGATGGCACTAGACTACTGCCCCAATGGGTGTGGGGAAAGGTTACCTAGGAGAGAGGTGAGTTCTGATTGATGTCAGAGGTTAATTCGATAAATTGCCTTTTTAGTACATTCATTTCCTGTGTTAAATTGACATGAATAATTAATGATGCTAAACTTGATAGTTAATGATCTTTACCCACTCCCCTCACAGATGCTCAAGCATACTAAAACAGTGTGCACTCACCAAGTAAGAGAATGCGACTACAAGGACTTGGGGTGCACCTACAAGGTACATTCACACAGCATTTATTCACTTCCAACTTATATAATAATGCACTCATGTAATTATGTGACCTAATGTACTCGCTTAGTTATATGCTCTTATTGGTCTGTAGGGTACCATCAAGGACCTAACGAAGCATGCAAAGGAGTACCCTGCATATCACAACCAACTACTGAAAATGGCCAACAAAGAAATGAAGCAATCTCTGGACCACCAAATTGCCTTATTAGACAACAAAACAGACGATTTGAAATCTGAAATTAGCAAGATTAGGTCTGAGTTGCAGTCACGACTGCAACCAGTAACAGATGCTGTGGTAAAAGCTGAGTCAGCAATTATCCAACTACAAGATGGACTCAGTGAAGTATCTCTGCTATTGCAAACACTTCAAGCAGCCAGTTACGATGGAACATTCATTTGGAAGATCCCCGAAGTCACTAGGAGAAGACAAGAAGCTAGAACTGGGAAAACTGTATCTCTGTATTCCGCTCCATTCTATACGAGTCGTCATGGATACAAGCTCTGTCTAAGGCTCTACATGAACGGCGATGGTACTGGGAAGGGCACTCACTTGTCGTTCTTTATCACCCTAATGCGAGGAGAGTACGATGCCCTCCTCCCCTGGCCGTTCAGACTGACAGTCACTCTGACCCTGGTGGACCAGAACAAGCAGCGGGACATTGTCCAGTCGTTCCGTCCTGAACCAACCTCCTCATCATTCCAGAGACCACGCAATGAGATGAACGTTGCCTCAGGCTGTCCCACATTCGCCCTCGTCTCTGTCCTTGATAACGTCTCCTACGTCAAGGATGATACCTTGTTCCTCAAATGCAAGGTTAACACAACTGGACTGACCAATGAATGACACCACTATCTCGGAGTACGTGCATGAAAAGAAATATTCGACATAGACATTGCAAATGATATAGTATTATCATAGCCTCGAATCCACGCCGATTAAAATACGGTATTTTAATCGGCGTGGATTCGAGGCTAAGGATCAATATCATTTGCAAAGTCTCTGTGTTATATTATTCTTCATGCATGTACTCCAAGTGCCTCGTTGTCTTCAATCTATGCTCATAACGCCAACTATAAACATTGTTATTTTATTTATTTATTTATTTATTTATTTCATTTGAACCACAATTATTAATTCTCTTCATACGCCCTTGTTATTATTAATTTAGTAATAATTATAGTCCATTTTGAACAATAATTTACATAGTCAGTCCATTGCTGCATGTCATTGATTACCACATATCCTCTCCTCGTTAACGTTAGCAACAGTAGAAATATAGCCACTACTGTACTAACAGTACTAAGCCTGCTGAACATACTTATATCCATTCAGATATAAGTATGGTCATGGAACAACTGGCAAGATTTAAATCCCCCCCCTAAATTGAGGTTGTTTAATTAATGATCTTTACCTACTTCTCCCAGCACAGTGGGGACAAAGAAGCAGATAAACAAGGATCGAGGACATTATTTTTCCCTTTGGAATTGGGTACATTGTACATTGCAATGATAGGTCACACTCTGTGCACTCACCAAGTAAGAGAAACTACAAGGACTTGAGGTGCACTTACAAGGTACGTACGTTCACACAATCAATTCACTCATTACAATTATAGTCTAGCGGCTAGGGAGATTGAGAGTCGTAGATTAAATTACCTAGTGACTGTAGAAAACATACAAACTGCAATGGATAAAATTATGAGAAATTTACTTATTGCTGTTAGCTGACACAATCTGATATAGCGTTCCATTAAAAAAATTACACAAGTACACGTTTTCCATTTCAAGTATTTATTGCTCCCTTTCTGCTCTCCTGCCCTCCCCTCGTTAGCATTTTTAGCCCCTTTTTATTTTTACCTACAATTACAGAAAAATGTCCATTTAATCATAATCATAGGTATGTACGCATACAGAGTCAGTTCTGTGTATGTCTAGGGGTTGTCAGAATACACCTGAAATGTTGTTCATTTGAATGGATTGCTGGGAACACAAGCGCTGCAGTCAGCAGCAGCTAGATAAGGGGAACCTTCTTCATAGACCCGTACCCTTGGGTGGTCCCTGACCTTTATAAAAATCCCTAACCATGTTCTGGAAATCCCTATGAATTCACTACCTGGCTTAGAAAATGCGTTATTTCTGGAAACGATCGACTAACCTAGCAACTGATTAGCAACTTTAATTAACGAGTGAGCAAAAAGACGCGAAAAAAAGCTGCATGGGGAGCCCTATGATGAGCGATGATTATAAAGTAAAGAGCTTTGGAAACACTTTTCGAATGTAAATCAAGAGATGTAGAATAAGCTATTCGGGCCCCTTAATTATCAAGTGTAGAAAATGTCTATGTTTACATTGTGTATATATATCAGTGTTTATGCCTCCCCTCTAACTATGTACATGTACATCCTCTCCCCCTCTTACTTTATGGACCTTCACTTTATTCTCTGACTCAATCCAGCAAGCCACTTAAGGAGAGGTAATTTATAAGTATAATATACGCAGGTGCCATGGTGGCTATTTGGAGACGTGCAGATCACATAGTCCTGCATACTATGTCAGAGGATGTTGGCCACGCGTCATCTTCGTATTGACATTCCTAAGGTCTCTGCTCACGTTACCATAGATATTGTAAAAAAGTTATGGCTAACTCTTGCTTTGCTGAGCTCATAACACCATGACTAGCTGTCTGTTGCCTGGTTACCAAGATTTGCTAGACTATTAGTAGGGTAGAGTATAATTCAGCGGTGCTGTATGTAGCCTGCATTGTACTAGCTGGCAAGAATTTGGTCACTCTATACGCACCGATAACTCACCAGAATGGAGAGGATCGCTGGGGATCATCATCTGGTTGATTAATGAAGCTTTATATTCAAAGTAGCCAGAGAAAAACATTTGCTTTCAGTCTCCAATGACCGCGCAACACCAGCTAGAAGTTTACATAGTTGTCATAAGCTAGGCCAGCAAGTGGTACATGCACGTGACCATGTCCAACCTCGTCTGTTTAAGGACCATAGTGGTAGCAAATGTGCAGCTGTTGTGTCCGGCTATGGTTCTACATAATATAACTATAATTTATTGTCAGAATCATTGGTCTTGGTTTTGCACAACTCTTCTCTAAATTTGTGAGCATCCACTGCCTTTTCCCCATACACATAGATGTTGAATGACCTCCCCCCCTTACCTAATAATCCCTCCCTCCTACACACCCACATCTCTCTAGTCCCCGCCCCAGCCCTGATGAGAGAGGAGAGAGGGTCTGGTGTCAGCACTAGGGGAGATCTTGTGGAGGGCAGGGGGAGAAAAGAGAGCTGTGGTTGGATTGTGAGTAAGAGTAGGATTACATGTAGAAGTATCCAGGCCTAAGTTTCAAAATAAGGTAGTTTATGTAGTGTGCATTGGTGGTCCTCAGGGGGAAAAGGATTTCATAATAGGATGAAATGATAATCATGCCATGGATTGTGCAATGTAAAGGTCACCTATGAAATCACATGATTAAAATGTATGCTGTTATAAATTATAGTCTGATATGTACAATATAAAATTATAATGGTCTGATGTGTTGGATGTTAAAAAATTTTCCCAACAGTTTGAATGTTCTGATACGCATGTGTTTGCATGTATAGGTGTGTTGAAAAGGTGATTATTATAGTTATCATTATTACCGTATAGCGGGTTATATTCGTATGATGTATATTTTGTATTTTAGAGCATCATACGAAAATTTCAACTACAAAATTATTCTACCGCAATACGTTCAACATCACTATCCTGAGCTTTAAAATACGAAACATTTAAATGAGCAGTTTATACAAAAATTTACACCAACGAAATTACCCGCTATACAGTATATATATTGCATCACACAAACCCAACAGTGGGAATTTCCACAAATATTTTGTGGCATAGTATAGTTGACCTTGGGTGTTGCAATCCTATGGGTGATTGCTGAAAGTCCTTATAATGATATTCATTTTTATCACAGGTCATCATCAACTGAGACAGCAAAGCCACACCCACGTATAAGCCAGACAACATTACAGAAAGAGTACGTAATATAAACACTCATTGCTTGCTCGAATAATAATGCTTATCACTCGTGGCTTTATAAAATCATTAATAAGGGCGTATAATTTTATCTATACACCTAATTGTTTACCTCCACCCATTTGCACTTTATATTTCTATACAACCCCCTGGTGCTGCACTGACCAAGTTAACGACTAATTAAAAAGCTTCGTGATGCCTTACACGTGTATACATATACAAACAGTTGGTTAGATAGGTGCTCACCTTGTTCTTTTGTTGTGGGCTGTTTTTAAGTGCAGTACTGTTAAGGCAGGGTTTCATAGAGAGGGGGGAGGCCTGGGAATTCCCCCCTAGAAATCTGAAAATTAATGATGTCATAACAAAATGTACGTTTCCCCCTCCCAGCAAAAAATATGTGTGAAACCTTATAAGGGGTAAACCACCTCTGAATCAGTGTAGGGGCAATTTGAAACAATACTTGTTTCACTGCCAAATTACCCTCTATACGGTACTGTTTCACTGCCAGTTTGGGGCTACTAGCATCAGCGACTAGCATTGCAATTTGGTATTCAATATTGCAATGTGTACATTCTTAATGGGAATCAGTGTTGCCTAATTTTTTTAGCTCTTGAGAAATCTAACAGCTTGTGTATTGCTCTTAATTCCATCCAGATGATCGAGCATACATTCATGGATAGAATTACAATGGACTCCTTTCTTCGGTCGAGGCTTCCGTCAGTGAGTTGGCTTGTTTGCGTATGTACACTGCAGTCATTAACCATAATTATCATTGTGACCTATACAACATGTAGTTCTCGCAAAACAATCATTTTTATGACACCAATGGATTCCTTTGTACTGTACAACAATTTAATTAGATGTAAAATGTCCTGTTCCAGTAATCAGTCATACAAGAGATCAGGAGTGTTCAATTACATGTATACAGTGCAAAGTTTTGCTTAATGCATTCCAAGTTACCCACATGTGACTATTGTTTTGTACTGTCGTAGGAAGTCATAATATTATACAATTATACACCGATGCTTGTCATGCATGCCTGCATGCCCTTGCATGCCCTTTACATGCACGCAAGAGTTCCTCTTGATGCACGTTAATTGATAGCTGTATTCATAGCCTACCATGTGATTGTTTTACACCCACGCAATGATTGTTCTAGAAGCCTTTAGAACATAACGTAGCACCTGGCTATTTTTAGACAAGTAATACTATTCAGTACAACCCCGATAATCTGAATTCTTGATTACCCGGATGAAATATTCGGTCACATTTAATGATATTCAAAGCAACATATACTCGCACATGCGCAGTGTCCACGTGGTTGAAAGCTTTGACAACAGAAGTAGCTAAACGCTTCAGCTTAGCCAACCAGTATAGCTTGCTACTGTCCACTGATGCATTATGCTAGTACACTTGTAATAGCTCTGGACATTGTTTGCTGATTTTGCATGCAGAAGCTACTTAAATTATTGATGGGCGTGGCTCAATGAGATCCGAATATTTTAGCCACCCGGATGAGGTGAGGACACCAGGTGTTTGGATAATCGAGGCTCAACTGTATGTGTTACCCTGGTTGCCTTGTCACTGTTGCTAAGAAATCATTCTTGTGTGCAATAGCCACAACAAATTATAACTAACAAAGTTCACACGAATATGCTCTTCTCTGTATCAGGAACGCTCTCCTTTGATGGACACTTTGCAGGCACTGCAATAAGTTGCCGTAGTTGCTGATCTTAGTGAGCCTTGAACAAAACACATTCTCTGTTTGCGTTGGCTTAACATTGACTCGATCCTGGAGAGACTCGTGAAATCTATTGTGTAGAATAGTGCTCAGCAGTGTGAAGCTTGATAAGTGTTGTAATTGTGCTATACCTCAAACATTCCTTAGGTATAATTGTAAGCTGTACCTTTTCTCTTTTCACTCGCATTGTATCTTATGAATATACTAACGTGATTATTGCTGTTTCAGCTTCAAGATGGATCCTCCAGTGGCTGTATCCAGTTTCTACTGTCAGTGCTGCTCACCAAGGGAGTTGCCAGGTGAGATATATACTGCATTGTAATTTTGAAAATAAAAGCGACCTATCACCGGTCAGGGATCAACTACAAAGATTGATACATGCCCGTAAAAAGTTATTAGCAATGTAATTCACTAGAATGTTTTGCAAGCATCAAACGATATGCGAACTTAAAATTGCAAAACCTACTGGTATTTACACACGATCCTTGCCAGTTCGCAAAGGGTCAATTTTTCTGCTGATTTGGGATTTGGCTCTTTCCCAAAGTTTTTTTGCCCTCAAAAATACGATGTCTGATGTGTAACCTCCCCCTGTGTTTTGATGTTTACTGGGTGGTATAATTGTAAAACCAAATCCTCCCCAGTTTCCCATACAAGTCTACGGTCCCACGGATAAAATATCAATATGGTTTTTCATTTCACTCCCCCAAACCACACACAGCATTCAGTCTGAAATGGATGAATCCAATGGTCATCTTATTGGAGCACATGGGTATTGCACTCAGGTAAGCATGCACCCCTCTACACTTCTGTCAATATATGTGTGTAGGATGGCCTTGTGCATGTAGATCATGACTCTAGGGGAAGGCCATTTGGCAGCAGAAAGAAGGAGGTGGACCGATTGTTGTACTATACGTTATTACCAGCAGGATGCTGTGCATGTACTCGGATCAGGGTCATGGGACTTTGTAGTCTAAGCTAGAGTGCATGTCAGTCACTGTGATAATTATGTACAATTTATTATGAAGACCCAATCATTGCCCCTGCCCACACACACGCACACAGGAGCTGGTTAACTTGCTACTGACTGGGGTGGCAGTTTCTAATGTCTTTGACGGGGAGGTGGACATGGGCAGTAAAGGAAAAGAAAAGGTTAGAAAATGAATCACTAGCTTCCACTAATAACCCCATGGTGTAATTTCCTGTGTGACTTTACCGGTTGATTACTGTGATTACTGTACCTACAGTTCGTTACTTAATATGGAACTTTCTGTTTATTGTGATGCGCATTATTCTGTCACAATTTAAAAGCGACCTAAACTGGTTTCAGGTTCAGGGAGTGGTACATGAACTGTCAACAGTATAAAGGTTATTGGTTTATAGACATTATCAAGAGTTCATTAGGAAGAGTACTAGTACGTCATGATCACAAAGCAAAAACAACAGAAAGGCAATGATAATACTAGTTTTTAATTGCACAGTATACGGCAGTTATGATGCAGAACTTCTATAGTTTTAAGTGTATAGTTGTGTACTCATATTCATAGTTTAATTATGACAGCTGTTTTTAAAAACATGTTAAAAACATGTTTATTTTTTTACTATTACTACCCAGAGAATTAGATCACTTTCAACAACATAATTATGAATTTCTTTGTTGCTATTTACCAATGTAGCTACATTTTATTAAATCACCTTATTTCTCTACCATCCAGCTAGTCCTTCGAGGTCTAAACAAACAAAGTGAGATCGGATTGTTATCACTATTTGAGCATTATCAGTCATGTATGGTGAGTTCGTGTCACACCCCAGTACTCCCTTATACCCACGCCTTGGACCACGCATCAACCCCACCCTCAATACAACCTCACTTAAGGTTACTATATAGTGTTCCCACCCAGCATCAAAGGCTTTATGAATATCATTATTTTTGTGCAATTTTGTACAGTGGAGAATCACAAAGTTAGAAATTTTCTCAGTCGGCAAATCTTAGCCTCGGTAGGCCAGGAAATATTGAACTGAAGCTTCTATCTATTTATACGAATGAATGAGCAGGGCGACATGAAGAGAAATGTTGGATACAGTCAAGTGGAGTTGCAGCTAGCCGTCAGTTTGTAGAGAGATCGAGCGAGTTTGTAGGTACTTACCATCTAGTTGTAGCAGCTCTTCCGTATGAAGTTTTACAAGCTATAATATCTCTTCATGTCGCCCTCTGGAAGGTATTTATTTACATCTACAAGTCTTGAATGAGAGCTGCAAGTACTTATTGCTCATACAAAATGCCGACTAAAAATTAATAGTGTTATACTAGCAGTTTTTGTCTCTTTCATGCATCTTCATAATCATTTCTTCTTAAACAAAACAATAGCAATAGAATTGATCTTCATACAAATATACAATAGACTTCTTTTGTCCTGCAAGGAGAGAAAAAGCTAACCAAAAAACTCATGAATATTCACTATATTTCCCCCCAGTCCCCTATCACTCCCTGCGTATAGGTGTATACCCACCCTAATGAATGCTTGCTTCCTCGTAGTAGGCTCGTACCCACCCTCCCCCTACAGGTTGGGAGTAATTACAAGGACCCTGTTTACCCTATATGGGTGATCTGCAGCGAGAGCCACTTCTCAGTGCTGTTCTCTCATCAGAGATGGCTGCTTGAGAATCCGTAAGTTTTGAAGTCCCTCTGTAACTTTACTTTGTACAATGTAACTTTACAATTTAAGTCTTCATGGTAAAGGCTTGGTAAAGGCTATTGAAATGTGCTTATAATTATAGATGAATTGGCGAAAGAATCATTGGTATTCGAAGTAATATATATGTGTATATTAGTACATTGTTCGACCGTACTGTTTGTTGTTTATTTATAAGCAGTACAATGGTTCGATCATTCCTTACCAATTTAAGTCTTCATGCACATACAGGAGACTCCAAAGGAGATTTGACTTACATTATTACGATGGTCTGGCTAACCAGGACGAGGCCATACGACTGACTATAGGTACGTTGAGAGATGTGCAAATCTCAGCTAAAGTAATAGATACTCCCACAGACAATGCAGAGGGGAGAGGGTCGTTGGTGGAGGATGCATTGACCCCACCACTGGAGCTGTGCATTCGAACTAAGTAAGTTTTAACCTGTGTTATGCACTATTATAAGCGTTTGTATCGTGCTGCAGGTGGAGGAGTGTCACTGTGAGCTGGAATGGATCTGAACCAATTTTGTAGAATTATGTTTTTTGAGTGTCTGGTATGATGAGGTCATGACGTCATTCTAATTATAGTATAGGGCATGGCTTCCTAGTCAAAGAGGGGGAGTTCCTTGGGCGCGGCTGAGTCATGAGATCCATCGAGGCTGCTGTGCATGTTCTTGCTTCCCCATGCAATATAAAGGCTGACTGAAGACTCAGGCCTGCAGAAAGTTGAACTAGAATAAATAGATCTATCAATTAAGCAGTAGCGTTAGCAAAATAACTGATGAGTACACTAGTGTGTGTTAGCTGTCAAGAGTATGTGTTCAACGATCCCTACCAATGTGATTGTGGAGACAGACTCTGTAGCAAGTGTTACAATTCTTATATTGAGAGGTAAAACGTTATTCATGATGATGTGTCATCATCCACTATCGTCTCATTTTCTGCAGATGCCAGAAGAAGTTCATCTGTTCAGCCTGCAATGAAGAGAACATCGTGGCCAACTGTTTCCGAGACAAGGCAGTGGAGTACGAGCTTCGGAACACCACCCTCAAGTGCCTGAACCAGTCCTGTCCCTGGGAGGGGGAGAGCAGGTTCTATCAGGTAAGCACAGCTCATAATAATGTGCAGCACGACTTCTTTGTCTGAGCTGAGTACATACATATTGATAATCGTATTCACAATGTAGTCACAACAACGGGAATCAGTCTCATTCAGTGTAATGCATGTACCAGGAAGCAGTGAATAGAGCAACTTCCAGTGGTAGTCAATAATTATAGCTATACAGGGAATATCTTGACAACTATTTGAACTTTCTTTTGAATGGTATTATAAGGAATTAGAAGTGTCTAGTATAGGAACATAGTTCACTGATCTGTTTTGCCTAGGAATGTTGTTTGTGAACCACTTGTTTAGTGTCTCAGTGTCTGTGTTGGTGGTGAACTATTGGATTGATGTCTTGTCTTGTTGCCAGTTGTTGTTTACATGTGTCTATTGTCTGTGTTTTTTGTAGGAGCATAAGAATTCTTGCAAGTTTGGATCGGTACAATGCCCCAACTCAATATACGGCTGTAAAGAGAAACTAATTAGGAGTCAATTACAGGACCACCTCAACAATAAATGCAACTTCAACCCGATCACTTGTCGATGCTGTGGACAACACACCCTCAATGAAGACGTAAGTTATTTGTGCTTCTTTAAGATAATATAAAAACCTTACTGTATGTGCTTCTTACTATTATAATAGCTGCATGCATAGAACTCCCATGCAACTAATGATTATGATTCCCAAATACACAGATTCACATTCAGAAAGAGTGTGAGATGGCACTAGACTACTGCCCCAATGGATGTGGAGAGAGGTTACCTAGGAGAGAGGTCAGTTCTGATGTCAGAGGTTAATTCAATAAATTGCCTTTTTAGTACATTTTTCAACATCATTTCCTGTGTTATAGTGCATGAATAATGCTAAAATTGATAGTTATGGAGTTTGTTTAGTTAATGATCTTTACCCACTCCCTCCACAGATGCTCAAGCATACTAAAACAGTATGCACTCACCAAGTAAGGGAATGCGACTACAAAGACTTGGGGTGCACCTACAAGGTACGTTCACACAGCATTTATTCACTTCTCGACTTATATAATAATGCACTCATGTAATTATGTGACCTAATGTACTCGCTTAGTTTGATATACTCTTATTGGTCTGTAGGGTACCATCAAGGACCTAACGAAGCATGCAAAGGAGTACCCTGCATATCACAATCAACTACTAAAAATGTCCAACAAAGAAATGAAGCAATCTCTGGACCACCAAATTGCCTTATTAGACAATAAAACAGATGATCTGAAATCTGAAATTAGCAAGATTAGGTCTGAGCTGCAGTCACGACTGCAACCAGTAACGGATGCTGTGGTAAAAGCTGAGTCAGCAATTATCCAACTACAAGATGGACTCAGTGAGGTATCTCTGCTATTGCAAACACTTCAAGCAGCCAGTTACGATGGAACATTCATTTGGAAGATCCCTGAAGTCACTAGGAGAAGACAGGAAGCTAGAACTGGGAAAACTGTCTCTCTGTATTCTGCTCCATTCTATACGAGTCGCCATGGATACAAGCTCTGCCTAAGGCTCTACATGAATGGCGATGGTACTGGGAAGGGCACTCACTTGTCGTTCTTTATCACCCTAATGCGAGGAGAGTACGATGCCCTCCTCCCCTGGCCGTTCAGACAGGCAGTCACTCTGACCCTGGTGGACCAGAACAAGCAGCGTGACATTGTCCAGTCGTTCCGCCCTGAACCAACCTCCTCATCATTCCAGAGACCACGCAATGAGATGAACGTTGCCTCAGGCTGTCCCACATTCGCCCTCGTCTCTGTCCTTGATAACATCTCCTACGTCAAGGATAATACCTTGTTCCTCAAATGCAAGGTTAACACAACTGGACTGACCAATGAATGACAAAACTATCTCGGAGTACGTGCATGAAGAGAAATATTCGACATAGACATTGCAAATGAATATAGTATTATCATAGCCTCGAATCCACGCCGATTAAAATACGGATTTTAATCGGCGTGGATTCGAGGCTAAGGATCAATTAGACCATATCATTTGCAAAGTCTCTGTGTTATATTCTTCATGCATGTACTCCAACCATAGTTGCACCTCAAGAGTGCTTCGTTGTCTTCAATCTATGCTCCCCGCCAACTATAAACATTGTTATTTTTGGTTTTATTTATTTATTTATTTATTTATTTCATTTGAACCACAATCTCTTCATATAATTATAGTATCTATGATTATACGCCCTTGTTATTATTTAGTGATAATTATAGTCCATTGCTGCATGTCATTGATTGCCACATATCCTCTCCTTGTTAACGTTAGCAACAGTAGAAATAATATTATAGCCACTATATACTGTACAACAGTACTAAGCCTGCTACCATTCAGTTATAAGTATGGTCATGGAACAACTGGCAAGATTTAGACACAACAGATCCAAAATCCCAGAAATGTTCCCCCTAAATTGATGTTGTTTAATTAAGGATCTTTACCCACTTCTCCCGCACAGTGGAACAAAGAAGAGATCAACAAGGATCGAGGACATTATTTTTACCTTTGGAATTGGGTACATTGTACATTGCAACGATAGGTCAAAGCTAGTGTGTACTCACCAAGCTATATAGTATAAGGACTTGGGGTGCACCTACATTAACAAGGTACGTACGTTCACACAGTAAACTATAGCTAGGGAGATTGAAAGTTAGTGACTGTAGGAAACGTAATAATCAAACTGCAATGGATAAAATTATGAGGACTTAATATTGCTGTTAGCTGGTTACAATCTACATTAAAACAAGTACATGCACGCTTTCCATTTCAATGTTCATTTTGAAGTATTGCTCCCTCTCTGCTCTCCTGCCCTCCCCTCGTTAGCATTTTTAGCCCCTTTTTATTTTTGCCTACAATTACAGAAAAATGTCCATTCAATCATAATCATAGGTATGTACGCATGCAGAGTCAGCTCTGTGTATGTAATTGTTTGTCTAGGGGTTGTCGGAATACGCCTGAAATGTTGTTCATTTGAATGGATTGCTGAGAACACAAGCGCTGCAGTCAGCAGCTAGATAAGGGGAACCTTCTTCATAGACCCTTGGGTAGTCCCTGGCCTTTATATAAAATCCCTAACCATGTTCTGGAAATTCCTATGAATTCACTACCTGGCTTAGAAAATGCTGGAAACAATCGAGTAACCTAGCAACTGATTAGCAACTTTAATTAACGAGAGAGCAAAAAGACGCAAAATAAAAGCTGCATGGGGACAGTGACATACCAGGATTAGATAGTACAGCACAAGATACAGGCATCCAATAATTATGTTGAGATTTGTTATGAACAAGCTAGAAATCTATCATTGTCATAAGCTAGGCCAGCAAGTGGTACATGTTGATCAGAATCATTAATTTTTGGTCTTGGTTGCGGACAACAATTCTCTAAATCTGTGAGCGTCCATTGCCTTTTTCCCATACACATGTATGTTGAATACTTTCCCCCCTTACCTAATCCCTCCTAACACACACACACACATCTCTCTAGTCCCCACCCCAGCCCTGATGAGGGGAGAGAGGGTCTGGTGTCAGCACTAGGGGAGATCTTGTGGAGGGAAGGCAGAGGAAAGAGAGCTGTGGTTGGATTGTGAGTGGGTTGAACCACATAATTATGTGTGCTGTCATAGCTAAAAATAACAAACTTAATTGTTTGAGATTATGGTGAAATGAGCGTGCAGCTATGAATATCATACAAATATCATATTTATACTTGTTTACTAGTATGATTATACTTATATGTGTGTCATTGTTTCCGTGGTATTTTTTACCTATGTGATCATGCACACACACAAGTTAGTGTTGTTTACACAATGCATCAGTGTTTGTATTAGGGATTATATGGGTTCACCGAACTCATCTCAGCATTTACACGATAATTATTATCAGTGGAGATGGGCCCCAGGAAAGCCCACCAGCCTGATTGCATCACTGAAAGGGTAAGTTCATGTAGAATAACTCTACCATAACAAAGACATTGGAAGATATTGATCTTTCTTTGCTGTGGTGAAAACAAAGCCTTTCCTTTCTGGTTCCATGTCAACATTATGTTTATTTCCGTGATAGTTTTCAAAGGGGACATAATTTATTATTATTCAGTATAACCGAAGTGAATTTGATATTAATTTTTTGTCAGGGAAGTTTATTATAATATGTAAGTGTTGCTAGTAAACATGTACTTTCTCCAATGCAGATGGTGGGACACTCATTTAGTGTTGAGCAAACACTTGAGTCGTTCCTACGAGAAAACTTCCGCTGGTGAGTTGATTGTTTTGTTCATAATAAGGAACACAGAACACATGTGATGGTAACCGATCCTAACCCTGCGTCACATGTCATGTGCTTATATTGATACTAACTTGTGGCTAAAGATAATTGTAAATTATGTAGTTGGGACTGGTCATGGAATCAGTGTACATGTCCACCACAACAATAGGAACTATGACAAATCATAAATTACTTTATTTTCTAAAATTATAGGGAAGAAAGTGTATGTACATTCATGAGACTTCGAGATCACAAAGTCTCAATTGCAATAACTTATTTGCGCAACTTCAGAAAGATTACAGCACTTGTTGCAAAATTTAGCAACATCATAATCTTCATTTATTTCTTCCACACAACACCTCTCCCCACATCCCCACTTCTCGTATGTACAGTACAGACAACGTTTTTTCATTGTTTTGAGATTGCTTACTTTAACTTGAATATAATTATTCTACCCCAACATCTTAATTCCATCCAGATGATTGAGCATACATTCATGAATAGAAATACAATGGACTCCTTTCTTTGGTCAAGAGGTTACCATTGTGAGTTGGCTTACTTGCTTAAATATAATTGTTTCCACGTAAACAATTATACAATATGTACTATTTTTATAATTGTAATTAGCAATGAGGTAATAGGTAACTATGAGGTTTCTATTCCTGGTCCATATAGCAACTAGCTATGAATATCATTATGCTATACTCAAGGCTGACAGGTTATATTGTTCTTTTTCTGTGTACCTATACATGTACAGTTGTCTGGAACAACAAGTATAAGGACTCATTACAAGACCTTGCGACAATACAATAATTATAACCCAAGTAATTGTATGAAAGTCAACCTCCTAGTAGCCTCGAGGCCACGCCGATTAAATACTTTAATCGGCCTGGTCTCGAGGCTAGCCTCCTATAGGAACTCTACTCTATGATATTCATAGCTGACAACCTAAGTTTGTGGTTTGTTATGATGCCCTTGCTGCACAACTGTACACAAGAAATTGATATTCAGTTGTACTGCCTAACGACTTGAACATGAACTACACCATGCTTCATCATAGGTATGTAAGCATACAGAGTCAGCTCTGTGTATGTAATTGTTTGTCTAGGGGTTGTCAGAATACACCTGAAATGTTGTTCATTTGAATGAATTGCTGGGAACACAAGTGCCAGTCAGCAGCAGCTAGATAAGGAGAACCTTCTTCATAGACCCATACCCTTGGGTAGTCCCTGACCTTTATATATAAATCCCTAACCATGTTCTGGAAATTCCTATGAATTCAATACCTGGCTTAGAAAATGCGTCACTTTCTGGGTAACCTAGCAACTGATTAGCAACTTTAATTAACGAGAAGTTAATACTGCATGGGGACAGTGACATACCAGGATTAGAATATGGTCTAGTACAGCACAAGGTAGGGCATCCAATAATTATGTTGAGATTTGATCAACAAACTAGAAATCTATCATTGTCATAAGCTAGGCCAGCAAGTGGTACATGCACGTGACCATGTCCAACCTCGTCTGTTTATGGACCATAGTGGTATGTGCAGCTGTTGTGTTTGGGTATATGGTTCTGCTGCTTATACTTATTTGATCAGAATCATTAATTTTTGGTCTTGGTTGCGGACAACAATTCTCTAAATCTGTGAGCATCCATTGCCTTTCCCCCGTACACATAGATGTTGAATACTTCCCCCTTACCTAATCCCTCCTAACACACACACACACACACACACACACACACACACACACACACACACACACCTCTAGTTCCCGCCCCAGCCCTGATGAGAGGAGAGAGGGTCTGGTGTCAGCACTAGGTGAGATCTTGTGGAGGGCAGGCGGAGGAAAGAGAGCTGTGGTTGGATTGTGAGTAAGAGTAGGTGTACTGTACTGTACTGTAGATATCTAGACTAGTAAAAAATTCTATTTAATTAAGGTAGTGTATGTGCAGTGTGCATTACCAGTATTCGTTGGGGCAAAATGATCAATGATCTCATAATGGGACTTGTTGCATTTGTAATAATTATAGTCTGATAATTATGGTGGTCTGATAATTATGATGGTCCAACTTATGGTTCAGTTTACATGGTCTTAGGCGCTAGGCTGATTTACATGTGTTGAAATATGAATAATTATACATACACATTTCATCATACTAACACAATTCAGCAGTTGTGATACTTGTAATTATTGTAGCCTTAATAATAATTTATTACAGTTACAAGTTGCAATACTGGTAGTGTATTGCATTTGTTTGTACTGCCTTCACCTTTATGATGAAATGCTTATAACCAATTATTGATATTCAATTATCACAGATTATCATCAGCGGATACTGGGTATATGGCAAGGCCACACCTACGTAAAAACCAGACAGCATTACAGAGAGGGTGAGTGGTATACATGCATCTGTACATACACAATTAACTCTGTGCCCCTTCAATTGCCTACTTTGTTTACCGCCACCGGTATTTCTTCACATACAACCCCCTGGTGCTGCACTGACCATGTTATGCCTTACACATGCAAACATTGGTTAAATGCAGTAAAATATTCACACGAAACTGAATCACCATCCTCTTGTTGTGGTCATGTAGTGTTATTGTGTACATAAACTAATTGTGTACACTATTTCACTTGTGGTGGTTCACTTGTGGTGGTACCACCACCTCGTACCTCACTCCATTGGTTTCATATTCAATATTGCATACTGACTCAAATTTGTGTGCATTCTTACTAGGTTAGCAATCGGGATTACTTAAGTTTTCTTAACTGTTGAGAAATATTATTATTCTACCCAACTTCACAACATTAATGGTCAATTTTTCTCTTAATTCCATGCATCCAGATGATTGAGCATACATTCACGGATAGAAATACAATGGACTCCTTTCTTCGGTCAAGGCTTGCGTTGGTGAGTCGGCTTATTTGCTTAAAATATGTACAGTCATTATCATTACTATTGTTTCCACTCCACAAAAACAATTAGGTAGCTATCTGTTACTATTTTTGTAACAATTTAAAATGCAATGGTAATAGTGAGGTTGCCATTATGCATAACACTCCATATGCATAACTTAATTATCAGTACAACGTTTTGTTAAGTATAGCCACATGTGACTATAATTAACACTAACCTGTGTTGTACTGTCTTCCGGCTAGGAAGCTTCTTGAACATGTGAGCCTACACCATGCATGTCAGGCCCTATTCATAGCTACATGTGATCAATTGTTTTACACGCCCACACAAATTCCATACACAATGCCCATAACGTAGTCAGCTGGCTATTAATAAACATGTACATGTACATGTAGGGTTTAATGCTATTCAGTTTGCGTCATCTTGGTTTCATATAATTATTACACCATGCAAACACTGTTACATGATTGTACTTATGAAATCTAGTATGATTGGGTGTGTTTGATAATAATTATAAGAGTTCCAACATTTCTGTTTGCGTTGGCTTAAGTAGTCTAGAGTATTGTACATTGTTGCATTCCTTTATGTAAACTGCACCAGCGTCACATTATTACAATTCATGATTGGCCCGCATCTAGGATTTTGGGTCAGAGGGGGCAAATTGAGCAAATTAAAATTCCCCCGCCGTGTGTGCATGCACCGAAAGTACACCTAAAATTAGGGGGTCCGGGGCATGTTCGCCATATGTATGTGTGAATAGTTTTGTTGAGGCTTACTTTGGTCATTAGAATCGTAATGAATCCCAAAATGTATTTTTCAGGGGCTTCCCCCATAGGTATACATACATGTATATAATTTTCTTGCACCACCATGATTTCAAATAAGAACCAATGAGTCATTTCTGTAAATTACATTCATGAATACCTACAAGTGGCGTACACTATTATGTAGGGAGTTTCCCCCCATGCATTACTATTTTTTTGCTAAGCTGTATACCTAACAGCTAGTGCACAGTCAGACCTCTTAAGATCATGCTGCATGTAATAATTATGATGTGAAATCAGTGGCACAATCACATGACTTTAATTTGAACTTAGTCATCGTGCCTCGATCAGCGTTAGTTGTCAGCTCCTACATGTATATAGTGCTCTACGTTTACTGTGTGCCAGTTAATCCAACAATCTGTATTATAAAAAGAGAGAATTAGTATAAAAAGAAAATGTGTGGTGAGAAGTTGTGTTTGTAAACCTGAAATGAAGAGATTGCTAAATTTATTGCAACGAGTGTTGTAACAGTTCTGAAGTTCATGTTGCATAAGACTAGTAAGTTATTGCAGTTGCTAAAAATTCTAGATTACACGAATACGTTCTTTCCATTGTCATTTTTTCATTTGTTTCCTTGGTGGGTATCGCTCCCTCTCTGTTCTCCTGTATTTTCCTCGTTAGCAACATTAACAATAAAGCCGCTGCTGTCAACAGTACAAAGCCTGCCATGTTATCCATTCTCACTTTTCAGTTGTTAGCTTTACTTTGCTAAGCACAACTGATAAGATTTGTCTGTATTCCTATTTTGAATACCGTATGGTTTTGGAATTGAGTGAACATGGGAATCACTATTATTTATAATCCATAATCGTATTCATTACTTGATTGTTATGCCTCAATGCTCATGTTTTCACTACAGCTCCAAGATGGGTCCTCTAGTGGCTGCATACAGTTTCTACTCTCTGTGCTGCTTACCAAGGGAGTCAGCTGGTGGGTAAGAGGGAGGTGTTGTGTGGTCTGAAGTGTGTGTGTCTTTGTGGGCTGACTGTTATTATCTTTGTGGGCTGACTGTTACTCACACAGTGGGTTTTTACATGGATGGCTAGCCATACATGGATAACAAACATTGTGTGAACTCCAGTTTTATTTTCTACCACACACCACATGTGTAGACAAAACACCCACACCCCTCCCCCTCCCCACACACACCCACAGCATTCAGTCTGAGATGGACGAAGTCAACAGTCGACTCATTGGTTCCCATGGATACTGTACTCAGGTCAGCTACAAACGCTATACCGTATAGCGCGAAATTTTCGAGGGGCTTAATTTTCGCGGATTTCGTGGGTTAGAATTCTACACGAAAATTAGGTCCACAAAAAGTGTTCTTTAATTAGAATTACCTGCTATCATGCAAAGATTTAAAGGCGTGGCTTCCGGTAAGCAGCCATTCCGCGAACATTGTGCAACGAAATGGTTTTTAGAGGCCAATCCACGAAATATAAGTGCCTCGAAAATTTCGCGCTATACGGTATATAGCAGCTCCTGGCAACGTTACCTCCATGTGTTTGCTCAAAAAGGAACTGCATGACTTAGCTAGTGTTTTTTTAATGCCTAGCCCTTTAAAAACACCTAGCTATTTCCTACAAAATATCCTGTCAGATGATTATTATACGTGCATGCTGGTCATGCCCCCCCCCCCCCACACACAGGAGTTGGTTAACTTGCTACTTACTGGAGTAGCAGTGTCTAACGTCTTTGATGGGGAGGTGGACCTGGGCAGCAAAGGAAAAGAAGAGGTTAGTACGTGTAGATGCGTTACACCACTAGTTTCCACTAACCACCATGGCTATTGATGTCACAATGACAGCTGAACTTCCTTCTGTAATGTGCACCTGACAAAAATATTTGGCATCTATTAGCTCTTGAAAAATCCCCAAGAGAATAATACCAAGAGTGCATAAGAAGAGAAGAGTGTCGAACTACCGATACCTCTACACAATTTTGTGTACAAAGTATAAACGTGACATCCTGTCAATTGCACATGAACAACTCGCAATTAATGACGTTGCACATAGTTACGCAACGCACAGAATTTGTTAATAGTGAGTAAAGAGTGCAAGTGAAGAGGATCAACCCGACTATTGTCTCGAAAAAATCCTCTCCTGTCAGTGTGCAGTGAGCAGCTCTGAACGTTTGAACGCGAACGACTAGCTAGAATCAGTTCAATTACCACACCCCTAAAAACGTCACGGTTAACATTTACTAGAAGACTACTAGGACATTGTAAGTTTGCAATACGTGCGAGTCACGTTACTTCGTGCACAGTTTTTGTGTAGAAGTATCAGTAGTTCGACACTCTTCTCTTCTTATGCACTCTTGGTAATACTTGATCACTCAACCAATTTGACATAACACATGAATTTTGTTGTTGCTATTTACCCATTAAATCATCTTCCTCCAGCTATAGTCCTACGAGGAGGTATTGAAAAAACATGTTTGAGCTCATAATTATACACAAAACAAATAGCTCTTGAAAAATGTCCAAGAGAGTAGATCACTCTTGACACAACATATGAATTTTGTTGTTGCTATTTACCCTCTTCCTCTCTACCATCCAGCTAATCCTCCGAGGTCTAAACAAACAAAGTGAGATCGGATTGTTATCACTATTTGAGCATTATCAGTCATGCATGGTGAGTTCGTGTGATCCTGTTATTAACACACCAGTACTTCCTCATACCAACGCCTTGGACCACGCATCAACCCCACCCTCATTCTCATTACAACCTTTCCCCACTAATGAATACTTGCTTTCTCACACCCACCCTCCCCCCACAGGTTGGGAGTAATTACAAGGACCCTGTCTATCCTATATGGGTGATCTGCAGCGAGAGCCACTTCTCAGTGCTGTTCTCTCATCAGAGATTGCTGCGTGAGAATCCGTAAGTTGTTGAAGTCCCTCTTAACTTTTCTATTCATGGTAAAAGCTATTGAAATGTGCTTGTATAGAAGAATTGGCAAAAGGTATTCGAAAAATGTGTTTATAGTAAATTATTCGACTGTACTGTTTGTTGTTTATTTATAAGCAGTACAATGGTTCAATCATTCCTTACCAATTTAAGTCTTCATACACATACAGGAGACTCCAAAGGAGATTTGACTTACATTATTACGATGGTCTGGCTAACCAGGACGAGGCCATACGACTGACTATAGGTACGTTGAGAGATGTGCAAATCTCAGCTAAAGTAATAGATACTCCCACAGACAATGCAGAGGGGAGAGGGTCGTTGGTGGAGGATGCATTGACCCCACCACTGGAGCTGTGCATTCGGACTAAGTGAGTTAGAGGTTTTGTGTTGTGCACTATTATAAGTATCGTTTGTACCGTGCTGCAGGTGGAAGAGTGTCACTGTCAGCTGGAATGGATCTGAACCAATTTTGTAGCAACGTTCATTTTGTACATTGTGCACTATTGTATTATGAGTACTGTCCGTTTGCTCATGAATATTCACGAGAAAACACGTGATCATGACATCATAAAATTATGTCATTGTGACATTCATGGCTTCCATGGAGACAATAAAAGGCCACAGCACTAGGCCAAACTCAAAAGCAAATTAACAAAAAGCGGATGAGTACACTAGTGTGTGTAAGCTGTAAGGAGTATGTGTTTCACGATCCATACCAATGTGATTGTGGAGACAGACTCTGTAGCAAGTGTTATAACTCCTATGTTGAGAGGTAAGACTGCATCTGATGTACTGCTGTACGTATAACAGTGCTAATTATAAAGTAAGGTGACTCCAACTTGGTATAATGAAACTAAATTTCATGAAAATAATCAGAATTCCGAGACTGTACATGTATATGTACATAGCTATGTGGCATAGACAATGTAAATAAGGTGATATGTTGATCATTGACTGTCGTTTTATTTTCTGCAGAGCCCAGAAGAAGTTCATCTGTTCATCCTGCAATGAAGAGAACATTGTGGCCAACTGTTTCCGAGACAAGGCAGTGGAGTACGAACTTCGGAACACCACCCTCAAGTGCCTGAACCAGTCCTGTCCCTGGGAGGGGGAGAGCAGGTTCTATCAGGTAAGCACAATGCTAATGTGCAGCATGGACTTCTTTGTCTAAGCTGAGCACATGGCTTATTATAATCGTATTCACAATGTAGTGCCGGGAATCAGTCCCATTCAGTGTGAACTTTCTTTTGAAGGGTATTACAAGGAACTAGTATGAATCGATCTGTTTTGCCTAGGAATCTTGTTTGTGAACCTTGTTTAATGTCTCAGTGTCTGTGTTGGTTGTATTAACTATTGGACTGATACCTTCTCTTGTTGCCAGCTTGTTGTTTACAGCGTTCTTTGTCTGTGTTTTCTGTAGGAGCATAAGAATTCTTGCAAGTTTGGATCAGTACAATGTCCCAACTCAATATACGGCTGTAAAGAGGAACTAATTAGGAGTCAATTACAGGACCATCTCAACAATAAATGCAACTGCAACCCGATCACTTGTCGATGGTGTGGACAACACACCCTCAATGAAGACGTAAGTTATTCAAACCTTATTGTGCTTCTTTAAGAGACACTATTATAATAGCTGCATGTATAGCCGTTTAGAACTCCCAACTAATCATCACGATTCCCAAACACACAGATTCACATTCAGAAGGAGTGTGAGATGGCACTAGACTACTGCCCCAATGGGTGTGGAGAGAGGTTGCCTAGGAGAGAGGTCAGTTCATTGTCATGTCATGGGGATAAATAGATCATTTTTCAACGACCTCATTTCCTGTTTTAATGCCTTTAGAAGAAAATTAGATGTATGGTTAATGATCTTTACCCACTCCCTCCACAGATGCTCAAGCATACTAAAACAGTGTGCACTCACCAAGTAAAAGAATGCGACTACAAGGACTTGGGGTGCACTTACAAGGTATGTTCACACAAACATTTATTCACTTCTCGACTTATATAGCACTCATGTAATTATGTGATCTCATGTACTCGCTTAGTTATATACTCTTATTCGTCTGTAGGGTACCATCAAGGACCTAACGAAGCATGCAAAGGAGTACCCTTCATATCACAATCAACTACTGAAAATGGCCAACAAAGAAATGAAGCAATTTCTGGACCACCAAATTGCCTTAATAGACAACAAAACAAGCGATTTGAAATCTGAAATTAGCAAGATTAGGTCTGAGGTGCAGTCACGACTGCAACCAGTAACGGATGCTGTGGTAAAAGCTGAGTCAGCAATTATTCAACTACAAGATGGACTCAGTGAAGTATCTCTGCTATTGCAAACACTTCAAGCAGCCAGTTACGATGGAACATTCATTTGGAAGATCCCCGAAGTCACTAGGAGAAGACAAGAAGCTAGAACTGGGAAAACTGTATCTCTGTATTCCGCTCCATTCTATACGAGTCGTCATGGATACAAGCTCTGCCTAAGGCTCTACATGAACGGCGATGGTACTGGGAAGGGCACTCACATATCGTTCTTTATCACCCTAATGCGAGGAGAGTACGATGCCCTCCTCCCCTGGCCGTTCAGACAAGCAGTCACTCTGACCCTGGTGGATCAGAACAAGCAGCGGGACATTGTCCAGTCGTTCCGTCCTGAACCAACCTCCTCATCATTCCAGAGACCACGCAATGAGATGAACGTTGCCTCAGGCTGTCCCACATTCTCCCTCGTCTCTGTCCTTGACAACGTCTCCTACGTCAAGGATGATACCTTGTTCCTCAAATGCAAGGTTAACACCACTGGACTGACCAATGAATGACAAAACTATCTCGGAGTACATGCATGAAGAGAAATATTCGACATAGACATTGCAAATGATATAGTATTATCATAGCCTCGAATCCACGCCGATTAAAATACCGTATCGAGGCTAAGGATCAATTAGACCATATCATTTGCAAAGTCTCTGTGTTATATTATTCTTCATGCATGTACTCCAACCATAGTTGCACCTCAAGAGTGCCTCGTTGTCTTCAATCTATGCTCCTAATGCCAACTATAAACATTGTTATTTTTTGTTTTATTTATTTATTTATTTATTTCATTTGAACCACAATTATTATTCTCTTCATACGCCCTTGTTATTATTTAGTAATAATTATAGTCCATTGCTGCATGTCTTTGATTGCCACATATTCTCTCCTCATTAACGTTAGCAACAGTAGAAATATAGCCACTACTGTACTAACAGTACTAAACCTGCTACCATTTAGTTATATGTATAGTCATACAACAACTGGATCCAAAATCCCAGAAATATTCCCCTAAATTGAGGTTGTTTAATTAATGATCTTTACCCACTTCTCCCAGCACAATGAAATAAGGAGGACATATTTCGCTTTGGAATTGGGTACATTGTACATTGCAATGTATAAGTCACAGTATGCATTCACCAAGTAAGCGAATACGACTACAAGGACTTGGGGTGCACCTACAAGGTACGTACGTTCACACAGTAATCGATTCACTCATCACAATTGTGTACAATTTCTAGCGGCTAGGGAGATTGAGAGTCGTAGATTAAATTACTTAGTGACTGTAGGAAACATAGAAACAATCAAACTGCAATGGATAAAAACTCTCTGCTCTCCTGCCCTCCCCTCGTTAGCATTTTAGCCCCTTTTCTATTTTTGCCTACAATTATAGAAAAATGTCCATTTAATCATAATCATAGGTATGTAAGCATACAGAGTCAGCTCTGTGTTTGTCTAGGGGTTGTCAGAATACGCCTGAAATGTTGTTCATTTGAATGGATTGCTGGGAACACAAGTGCCAGTCAGCAGCAGCTAGATAAGGGGAACCTTCTTTATAGACCCGTACCCTTGGGTAGTCCCTGGCCTTTATATAAAAATCCCTAACCATGTTCTGGAAATTCCTCACTACCTGATTCACTACCTGGATTAGAAAATGCGTTATTTCTGGAAACGATCGACTAACCTAGCAACTGATTAGCAACTTTAATTAACGAGTGAGCAAAAAGACGCGAAAAAAAGCTGCATGGGGAGCCCTATGATGAGCAATATTATAAAGTGAGCTTTGGAAACACTTTTCGAATGTGAATCAGAGATGTAGTTGGGACCAAGCTATTCGGGCCCCTTAATTATCAAGTGTAGAAAATTGCTCTGTTTACATTGTGTATATAATTATATCAGTGTTTATGCCCCCCTCTAACTATGTACATGTACATCCTCTCCCCTCTTACTCTATGGACCTTCACTTTATTCTCTGACTCAATCCAGCAAGCCACTTAAGGAGAGGTAAGTATAATATACACAGGTGCCATGGTGGCTATTTGGAGACGTGCAGATCACATAGTCCTGCATACTATGTCAGAGGATGTTGGCCACGCGTCATCTTCGTATTGACATTCCTAAGGTCTCTGCTCACGTTACCATAGATATTGAATAACAGTAAAAAAGTTATGGCTAACTCTTGCTTTGCTGAGCTCATAACACCTGACTAGCTGTCTGTTGCCTGGTTACCAAGATTTGCTAGACTATTAGTAGGGTAGAGTATAATTCAGCGGTGCTGTATGTAGCCTGCATTGTACTGGCTGGCAAGAATTTGATCACTCTATATTCACCGATAACTCGCCAGAATGGAGAGGATCGCTGGGGATCATCATCTGGTTGATTAATATTCAAAGTAGCCAGAGAAAAACATTTGCTTTCAGTCTCCAATGACCGCGCAACACCAGCTAGAATTGTACATAGTTGTCATAAGCTAGGCCAGCAAGTGGTACATGCACGCCGGTGACCGTGTCCAACCTCGTCTGTTTAAGAACCATAGTGGTAGCAAATGTGCAGCTGTTGTGTCCGGCTATGGTTCTACATATTTATGCTGCTTTTGTCAGAATCATTGGTCTTGGTTTTGCGGACAACACTTCTCTAAATCTGTGAACGTCCATTGCCTTTTCCCCGCACACATAGATGTTGAATACTTCCCCCCTTACCTAATCCCTCCTAACACACACCCACCCACATCTCTCTAGTCCCCACCCCAGCCCTAGCTGATGAGAGGAGGAGGGTCTGGTGTCAGCACTAGGGGAGATCTTGTGGAGGGCAGGAGGATGAAAGAAAGCTGTGGACTGGTTGGATTGTAAGTGGGTTGCTCCACATAATTATGTGTGCTGTCATAAAATAAAAAAACTGAGATGATGTGCGAAATGAGTGTGCAGCTATGAATATCATACAAATATCATATTTATACTTGTTTACTAGTATGATTATACTTACATGTAGTGTCATTGTTTCCGTGGTATTTTTAGAATGCTCTGTGTGTACTATTTTTGATTATGCACACACAAGGTGTTGTAGGTTTATGTCATCAGTGTTTGTATTAGGAATTATATGGGTTCACCGAACTCATCTCAGCATTTACGACTGGTTGATTAATGAAGC